>NC_092716.1:16008525-16329347 GCF_047496885.1 Scyliorhinus torazame | reverse complement strand
ATCTCCCTCCCCATCCCTGCCCCACCTCAGCTCAGCTTTTCTTCACATTGGCAATGTGCTCACAATTCTAGCCAGCTCAGCAGCACGGGAAATTAAATGTTCAAAGAAAATAAAGTAACTTTCCCTCATATTAATTTATTAACCACATTTTGCCGTGGCAAGGAATGCGCAATGTTTCGCAAAAAATGCCTGAAGAGTGAGTGTCCTTGTTTCCTCTAGCCGCTTCCACGTCTTTTTTTCACCCCTCCCTCCCTCTTTCTCTCTCTCTCTATCTGTGCTAAACTTTGATCTGCTGGGCCTTCCAATTCAATGTGACATGTCTGTTCAGCCCTTCCTCGTGTCTGCCAACGGGACTCATTGTGTTGACCAAGTACTAATTTGACATGGTTTTCCTGTCCGAGCCACTGTTGTTCCTCTTCCCTTTTGTGTCCTGCTGAAAGAAAAATGAAATGTCCGTTTGCTCAAGCTAAAGTTGCATCCGTGCAGAAAGGCTTTCACGTTGGCAGCGGCGAGCAGGCATGTTAGCCGCAGGCGCAAGTAAGACAAAGTGCCGCATGTTTGGATCTCCTGATCGCAAGTTGTTTCTTTACGGTTTGAGAAATACTTGAAGAGGGAGACGTGCCTTCAACTCATCGTTAACAGTTTTGTCTATGCTTTTTCTTTTGTTTTGCTCTTTCCCCCCTTCCATGGATACATTTTCTTTCAGAGTGCGAGCACTGATGGCATTGTCTATTATCAGATTGCGGTCCAGGCTGAACCGAACTCCCCAACCTTGGTGTCTTATTTGACCCCAATGTGGGCTTCTGACTGCACATCTGCGCTGTCATAAAGACCGCCAGTTACCACGTCCGTAATATTGCCTGACTCCACCATTGCCTCAGCTCATCTCTCCCTGTAAGTTTGATCCATGCCTCCGCCATCTCCAGGCTTCAGAATTGGCACACTTTCCTGGCCACATTCTACCGTAGGTCCGCCAAAGCTCTGCTGTGCGTGTTCTAACTTGCACCGATTCCCAATCACCCACTGGTCCTGTGCTTGCTGACCTATCGGCTCTTTGTCCAGGAATCCATCAAATTTAAACTTCTCATTCTTATTTTCGAATCCATCCATGGACCTGCCGTTTATATGTTTTGCGTCATCAGGGCGACCAGATCAGCAGGTCATCTCTGACTTCATTAGCACTAACCATGTCCGAACATATGAATTGGAAGTAGGACTCCTACTCTGCCATCCAGTAAGATCATGGTTGATCTGATTACAATTTCAACTCCACATTCCCACTTACCCCCCCCCCCCCGATAACCTTTCACCCCCTTGCTTACCAGGAATCTATCTTCCTCTACCATAAAAATATTCAAAGGCTCTGCTTCCAATGCCTTTTCAGACCATAAGACATAGGAGCAGAATTAGGCCATTCGGCCCATCGGATCTGCTCCTCCATTCAATCGTGGCTGATATATTTCTCATCCCCATTTTGGGGAAGGGTGTCAGCTTTTGCTCAGTAATATTCCAGTGAAGTGCTTTGGGACATTTTCCTATGTTCAAAGCACTGTATAAATTCAAGTTGTTGTTGCTAATAGCTCTTGTGAACCGACTTGGAGTGTTTAACTATGTTCGAGGTGCTGTGTAAATGCAAGTTGTTGTTGTTTTCTCTGTATTCGCACTGGCTGCAGGCGAGTTGAGTTGTCCTTTAATCGGAGAGGCTGAGAAATTGACCTTCTTTGTTCGAAAGGTAAATCTTCAGCAAAAAAAACGAGAGAGAAGCCTTACGATCTGGAAGGTTCCCCCAACAATGAACGATTAAACTCTGATTGACCCGTGCCTGCTGAACAGTAACTGACTCGAAGGCATCAAAAGAGACACACCTCTGATTAACTTTAAAGTGGAATCCTATGTTGTGCTTTAATTATGGTAGGCTCCCAGCCGTCCTTATGAAACCTCCTCTGTGAATCTTGATGCTTTGTAATTCTTCAAGTTCCCACAGCACGATTTGAAAGAAGAGCAGGCGAGCTCTTCCCCCGTGTCCTGGACAATATTTACCGCTCAGCCTGCATCACTAAACCCAGACAGTCTGGTCATCAGCTCATTACTCCTGGTGGAACCTTGCGTGCTCCGTCATGTTTCTTTTGCCTTACAATAGTGATTACACTTCAAAAGAACTGCATTTGCTGAAAGGAGCTTCGGGAGATCCTGAGGTTGTTAAAAGTGCTATATAAATGCAATGTTTAGTGTTTAATATACGCATCCCGGCCAGTTGGTTTGAAGTTGGGGGAGGCTCATAAATATGGCCTCCATGTGGCCTACCGTCTGCCCCCAACCTGTTGGGAGCTTTTACACGGCGGTGGGGGAAATACATTCGAGCCTATTGAGGCCCTTAAGTGGCCAATGAATGGCCGCTCAGGGGCCTCATCTCACCCCCGCCCCGAAACAAGGAGAGGCCTATGTAAACATCGGTAGGCAATGGAGTCACGGGGAGGGGGATTTTACGGCCGTTCTTGACAGCGGGATCTTCCAGTCCTGCCGACGCCGAACCCCGTCTCCCGGTAGCATGGTGTGGATTCAATGGGAAATCTCATTGGCAATGGTGGAACCAGAAGATTCCGCTGCCATCCAATGGCAGGCCGCCAGGATAAGCAGCGTGTGGCGTGCGGAAAGTCCCCCGTGAGTTTTGCAGCATAACAAGAGGCCCTTCGGCCCATCATGTCTGTGCCGGACATCAAGCACATATCTATTCTAATCCTATTGTCCAGCACTAGGTCCGTAGCCTTGTATGCCGAGGCATTTCAAGTGCTCATCTAAATGCTCCTTAAATGTGAGGGCTCCCGTCTCTCTCACCCTTTCGAGTGAATTCCAGATTCCCGTCACCCTCTGGGTAAAATGGATTTTCTTCAAATCCCTTCTAAATATCCTGCTGCTTACCTTAAATCTATGCCTCCTGGTCATTGCCCCCTCCACTAAGGGGAAAAGTTCCTTCCTACCTACCCTATCTATGTCCTCCAGAATTTATGCAACTTTAGAGATATAGGCTGGTGTCAGGAACTGGGGGGAGCTACCATTTCACGTGCCTGAGCCCATCAGAGGAACCCCCTTCATTCCCCCTTTATTCCGCCACCCCTCCCAACTGGCCTCCCTAACTATACACCCCTTCACTTACCCCCTCTCACCAGATCCTGCCTCTGATTTCCAGGATCCCTCTCGTCGGCACCGGCTGTGGTCCCAGTAGTGACCGCCTCTCCTGCCTGGCACTTTGGCCATCAAGTCAACCAGCAGCTCCGGAAGGCGAGGTTTGCTCCCGTGATGGGAGGGCACGTTTCTCCGGACAACAACAATCGTTGCTCCCGGTGATAAATTGACACAGTGCAACCGTCAGAATGGTCGGCGGACTCAGCACCAACTTTGAAGCTGGGATACTGGGGGACACAGCGCCCCGTAAAACCCAACCCCGTATCTATTTCTATTTTGTCACACTGATGCCAAACCAAAAGTCTTTGTCCCATAATAGAGTTTGCATCTGATTATCAGAGAACACAGGGAGAAAAGAGCACCCTAGACTGAAAACAGATACTTGGCTCACATTTCTGGATGTACTGACACTTTGAGATTCACCACATTCGTCTCGCTCTTCATCCTCTGCCAATCCACTTCCCAATGGTATTTTTTTCCTTCCTTTTTTTTTTGCAGCTGGTCTACAGGCAAGTGGAATGACTGCAGCAGGTCTTGCGGAGGGGGGAAGCAGAGCCGACAGATCCAGTGCTTCCGCAAGGCAGCTTTCCAGCGGGACGAAGCGGTGCCGCGCTCCATGTGTCCCCCAGTGGCACCTGCCCAGGTACAGCCCTGCAACATCCACGACTGCCCACCAGAGTGGAGTACTGGGGCATGGACACAGGTAAGCGTTACTCTTAGCTACTCTGCCACCCTTGGCCTCGCCCGCAGGGAAAGGTTTAGTCATGAGCTTAGGGTGAGGGGCAATTGGAACCAGGGTGCATAGTACCTGATTTTAAGACAGGCACACTGTCCTTATTTTCATTATAAATTACATAGTTCCCGTTTATAATAGGAATTACCTAACTGTGCATGCCACGTTGTGATAATACCTGCTATGGTGTCCTTGCAAAACATCCATTTGGAGCGGACCAGTCATGCACGATAGCACATTGGTTAGCACTGTTCATTCACATGGCAAGGGGTCCCGGGTTCGATACCTGGCTTGGCTCACTGTCTGTGTGGAGTCTGCACGGTCTCCCTTTGTCTGCGTGGGTTTCCTCCGGGTGCTCCGGTTTCCTCCCACAAGTCCCGAAAGATGTGCTGTTAGGTGAATTGGACATTCTGAATTCTCCCTCGGTGTACCCGAACAGGCGCCGGAATGTGGCGACGAGGAAATCTTCACAGTGACTTCATTGCATGTTAATGTGAGCCTACTTGTGACACTAATAAAGATTATCATTATTAAGTGCGTGTGACATGTTTACATGGAACATTTCCAATGTAACGGCAGATGGACGGACTTTTAGGGAAAAGTGTTGACAGAAAGTTAGTGGAGAAGTAAAATTCTTAAAATCAAAGAGGAGAAAGTTGCAGGACTGTGGAGGATAGAATAAGGGAGTTGGGTTAATTGGCTATCACTTTGACAGAGCTGGCAGAGCAGGTATGATGCACTGAATGGTCTCCTGCAATGTAAGATTCTATTTATTTTTAAAAATCTATTTGGAGTCAGCAGCGGTCACAATTAAAAACTTGGATCTAAATGAGTGTGCGCACCAGGCAACTCTGAGTTGACATCGTATTTGCACAATTGCATCATTAATGAGGTTTGTGAAAACTGCGAATGAGTCAGTATTGATGGAAAATGCTCAAAAGGATTCTCCAGAACATAAAACTGTTTGCTGGATGTCTGCTTAATCAGAACGAGCTGGATGAAAGATGAAATGAAAATTGCATCAGCCTAATTAAATGCTTTGTGATGTGTCCACGCATAGAATGCACATTAACCAATGTTTTTATGTTGCACTTGTGCCATTGCCCACCCGCAATAATGCAGGAGCAAATCTGTCCTTCAATAGCTAACAGTGAGAAAAAAGAAAGACTTGCATTTGAACAGCACCTTTCATGACCTCAGGATGACCCAAAGTGCTTTACAGCCAATGACGTACTTGTGAAGTGTCGTCACTGCGGTAGTCAGTTTGCGCATAGCAGGATCCCACAAACAGCAATATGATAATGACCAGATAGATAATCACCATGTGTGACATTAATTGAGGGACATATGTACTGGCTAGGACACTAGGGATAACTCTCCTGCTCGTATTCCAAATAGAACCATATGATCTTTCATGTCTACGTGAGGGAGCCTCAATTTCATGGGCACGATTCTCTGGCCTCCCAGCCGCTTGTTTCTCGGTGGCACGCCTTCTCCGGTGACAGGATTTTCTGTTCCTGCCGCTGTCCATGGGAATTCCCATTGAAGCCATCCCGCGCCGCTGGGAAAACCCACGGGTAGATGTGCGCTGCCGACAGCAATGGAGAATCCTTCCTCCAGCGAACGAGCGAAGAATTGCGACCCACATCTCACCTGGGAGATGACACTTCCAACATCGCAGCATCCGCTCAGTGCTGTCCTGGGTGTGATAGACTAGAATTTTGCGTTTAAGCCTTCCTGGAGCGAGGTTTCAATCCAAAGCTTCCTGACTCGGAGACAAGTGCGCTACTCGTCGAAGTAAAGCTGAGACCCAAACTACAAGACAAAGTCTATCAATAAGTATCATTTTTAAACAGGCAGAGATCTATCAGCTCATTCAAAGTAGAATCTATTTATCAGAATGGGGTTTACATGCTGAGCTGCCGTATTATTTAAATTAATGCTCAAAATTGAGTGCCTCCATCTAAAACAGCTGCAGAATAATAAAGTGCTCAATGAATTTCTGGTAAAATTACTTGATAGAAATTTGAGAAACTCCAGTAAGATCTGACATGAAAACCCCTTTACGCATAGATAGACTCCTATAATAGAAGAGATTTACTGGATGTGCTCCAAGATCTATAAACTGCTTTTAATTTCCTTTGAGAACTTTGAACAGAGCTGAAGGGAAATCTTGGCACTGAAACACAGAGGGAGGTCCCCCTCAAAGTGCTTCATTGTTCTCGCACATTATTGTGCTGCCCTCCAGAGGTCATGTTCAGGATTTCATTCACTTCTCATGGTGACATCTGCACCAGGAACCAGCGCATCTGCTTTGGTCTGCTGGGACGTCAGTGTGCTGTGATGTGCAACTTAGTGCCCTCCAGAGATGCACAGGCCCTGACTTGAGGGTGATCGCATTTCACCGACGGTGACTTCACCGCCAGTGAATCCTGATCAAGAAGTAATATGTCTGGGCCAGGATTCCTTTAAACTGCGATTGAAAGTGATCCATTTGCAGATCCTTTATTCCCCTGGAGCACAGCCAAAAGTTCCGGGTGTCCATCTGACAGCCAAGGGTACGAAGGCCCCGGAGCGAGTACAACAAAAAAGCTTTGCAGGAATTGTACCAGAACGGAGAGAAGATACCTATCTAAATCGGCTGAACAGGCTGGCCCACTTTTTTTTCTGGACAGGTAAAGGCTAGGGGGTTACCTGGTACACACTTTAACATTATTAATAGATTCCATATTGTGGACAGAGGGAAGATGTCATTTGTGGTGCGGTACAAGGAACGCCAAGGACGTTGAACAGTGTTCTCTGTTGGCTGACGAAGGAATCAGGAAACGCAATTGGCAGAGAATCAATTCCAACGACGGAATCGCAGCGTGCGCCGGTTTCACACCAATTCTCCGTCGCCCGGTTTTGGTGTGGGATGTGCACCCAGGGCCTCCTGACTCTGAGGGGCCAATGCTAATCACTGAACCACAGCCAACACCATTGCGGAGGGTTTTCTGAGAGACACAATGAACTATTATTTACGTGTGAACCCTTGTTCTCTCCCTGCCCGCCCCTCTTCTCCCCACCCCGCCACTCCCTCCTCCCAAACCAAAGTCAAATTAATGCCAGCTGCCCTCTGTTTACAGTGCTCCAAAACGTGTGGCCGGGGACTGAGGAAACGCATTGTCTACTGCAGAGGCGCAAACCCGTCTTCCAAACCTCACGCCATACCAGAGAGTCTGTGCAACCAGGAACTGAAACCGAAGGGTCAGGAGATCTGCGTGATCCGGCGGTGCCCGAAGAACGACAGACTGCGGTGGATCACTTCAACTTGGACCGAGGTACTGAAAATAACTCAAGCGGTGGGGAGATGGTGTGCGACTGCGTGGGCCATGGACACTTGGAGTATGGGTTCATGATCTGCTGAATTAAGCCAGAGATGTTACTGGGGTCAGGTTGGGGGGGGGGGGGGGGGGGGGGGGTTGTGGGGAGATGGGGGGGCTGATCAGAAATGAAGAGCCTCGCACCCAACCACGGCAACATTTTGTTTAGCCCAATATAACTTTGTGATCTTTATTAAAAACTCATTGTACTGGTTTCTCTACTTTCATGCATTAATATTTAATTTTTCCTTTGTCTAGTGCTCCGTATCCTGTGGGCTTGGCCGACAGAAAAGGGAGTTGAAGTGCAGTGAGAAAAGTCTGTCCGGAAAATACATTGAGTTTCCCCAGAGAAGGTGCCGCCATTTGCCCAAAGCCAATGTCGAACTTGAGCGTGTATGCAACCCAGGAAACTGCCCCAAACCATCCATGGATCAAATCCTCAAACACGCTGCAGCAACGTGGTATGCTTCACCATGGCAACAGGTAGGTGGCTAAAGCTGATCTGTGGCTGCGGTGCATAACACCAGTATTGCCATAAGAACACAAGACCTAGGAGCAGGAGTCGAAAATTCAGCCCCTCGAGTCCACTCCACCATTCAATACGAGCATGGCCGACTTCCGCTCGGCTTCGTCCACTTTCCTGCCCGTTCTCCTTAACCCATCAACCCATTACTCATTAAAAATCTGTCTCTCTGCTCTTTCAATTTACTCAAATGTCCCAGCATCCACCACACTCTGGGGTAATGAAATCCACAATTCGCGACCCTTTGAGAGAAATCATTTCTCCTCATCTCTGTTTTAAATCTGCTGCCCCTTATCCTAAAACTATGACCTCCCGTTCTAGATTGCCCCATAAGAGGCCAGCATCTGCTCCAGGTCTACTTTGACAATTCCTTTTATTACTTTATGGACCTCAATTAGATCTCCTCTCTGTCATGTGAGAGTACCCTTTAAGAAATGGGTGTTTAAGAAATGTACCTTTAAGAAATGGAACTGCTCATGTTACTGGAGTGATGTCAGAGTGTGGGTGGAGCTGGGCTCCACCTCTGCTTTTAGTTTCAGTTTGAGAAAGCTTGGGTGTGTATGTGAGCTGCGCTGCTGTTGATCTCTGCCATGAAGAACGATCTCTTAATTATTTGGTGAATTCAGAAGAATTATACATTTTTTCAGTCTTGAATGTAAACCCTAATGTGCTCCTGTTTGAAGGTGTGTCAAGTCTTTTGGATGTTAAAAGAACAGCATACCGATTACTTAGTGTTGTATTCTTTGGGGGGTGTATTTGATTTACTGGTTGTTAAGATATTCACTGTTTGTTTTAAAAAGGTTAACTTGAGTTCATAGAATAAACATTGTTTTGTTTTAAAAACCCACTGGTCCATTTCTGCTGTACCATACCTGTAGAGTGAGCCGTGTGCTCCCCATACTACAATCTATTAAAAGTTGTGGGTCAGGTGAACTCCATGATACACTTTGGGATTCTCTAAACCCTGGCCCATAGCATCTCATTGTTGTAAACTTGAGGGTATCGGCCTAAACGGCTCAATCTCCCTTCATACGACAAACCCCACATCTCTGGAATCAACCTAGTGAACTTCCTCTGAACTGCCTACCTGCTGTACCAGCATATTAGTTTTCTGAGATTCATGTGCGAGGATACCCAGATCCCTGTACACTGGAGCACTCTGTAGTTACTCTCCAGTTAGATAATTGCCTTTCCATTTTTCCGACCAAAGTTCTTAACCTCACACTTAACCATGTTAAGCTCCATCTGCCACCCTCGCTATTTTAGTGTCAGTGAGGTTCTTTCCCTGAATGAGGAACTCCAGATATTGGGCGAAATTCTCCGTAATCGGCGCGATGTCCGCCGACCAGCGCCAAAAACGGCGCAAATCAGTCCGGCATCGCGCCGCTCCAAAGGTGCGGAATCCTCCGCACCTTGGGGGGCCGAGCCCTAACCTTGAGGGGCTAGGCCCGCGCCGGACTGATTTCCGCCCCGCCAGCTGGCGGAAAAGGCCTTTGGTGCCCCACCAGCTGGCGCGGAAATGACATTGCCGGGCGGGGCATGCGCGGGATCTTTAGCGGCCGCTCACGGCATCCCCGCGCATGCACAGTGGAGGGGGTCTCTTCCGCCTCTGCCATGGTAAGAGAGGTGGTTTAATCCACGCCGGCGGGACAGGCATTCCAGCAGTGGGACTTCGGCCCATCCGGGCCGGAGAATCGCCGGGGGGGGCCTGCCAACCGGCGCGATTCCCGCCCCCGCCGAATCTCCGGTGCCGGAGAATTCGGCAACCGGCGGGGGCGGGATTCACGCCAGCCCCTGGCGATTTTCGGACACGGCAGTGGGTCGGAGAATCTCGCCCATTATTTTTAAGTCTTGTTTGTCAGGTTTGCAGTCATTGATTCACCATTTCCTTCATTGCCTTCTGACATGGTGGTGTCAACTCCGGAAGGTTGTCAGTTAATTTTCATGATCAACACTCTTCCCTTGGCAGTCGCTTAGTGTCGAGGGTGACTTGCTCCCAGTCCGGGGAGGTGGATTCTACCATGCCTGAATAGTCCGATCCTGAACCCGCAGACTCTGCCACAGGTTTGGCAGGTGGAGTTGGGTGGGGTGAGATGCTGTGGATTCTGTGGTCTCTTTCCGCTTGCCCTCCACGTGCTCCACCCTTCGACGCTCGAGGTGATTGGCGTCTTCACGGATGCTTTATCTCCAGCGTTTGCGTTCTAAGACAAATGATCCCCACGTGTCGGTGGGGATGTTGCGTTTATCTAGGGAGGCTTTCAGAGTGTCCTCGTTGCGTTTTTTCTGCCCTCCTAGTGATCGCTTGCCATTGCGGAGTATGGAGTAGAGCACTTGATTTGGGTGTCTTGTGTCGGGCATGTGGGCAATGTGGCCCACCCATCGCAGCTGTTAGAGTGTGACCGGTGCCTCGATAGATGTGTAGGGTACGTGGATTGGAAAAAAAAATTTGGATACTCTAAATTTAAAAAAACATCAGAAACATTGATTATCTGGTTATTAACACATTGCCGTGTGTGGGATCCTTCTGTGCGCAAGCCGGCTGCCACGCTTTGTACATCACTGATTAGTGACTATGGCTCGAGCAGCGGCAATGATGGTCAGATTACCACTGCGCATATAAATTCCCCCAACTCGATATGGTTAGCACTGTTGCTTCACAGCACCAGGGTCCCAGGTTCGATTCCGGCTTGGGTCCCTGTCTGTGCGGAGTCTGCACATTCTCCCCGTGTCTGCGTGGGTTTCCTCCGGGTGCTCCGGTTTCCTCCCACAAGTCCCGAAAGACGTGCTGTTAGGTAATTTGGACATTCTGAATTCTCCCTCCGTGTGCCCGAACAGATGCCGCAATGTGGCGACTAGGGGCTTTTCACAGTAACTTCATTGCAGTGTTACTGTAAACCTACTTGTGACAATAAAGATTATTATATTGTTTCACGTTCCTTCATAGAATCATAGAAACCCTGCAGTGCAGAAGGAGGCCATTCGGCCCATCGAGTCTGCACCGACCCTCTGAAAGGGCTCCGCACCCAGGCCCACTCCTCCCCTCCATCCCCGTAACCCCACCTAACCCTTGGACGCGCTAAGGGGTAATTTTAGCATGGCCAATCCACTTAACCTACATGTCTTAGGATGTCTTCTAGCATCTTCCAACACCAGCTGTCAAAAAATGTGCAGCACCGCGTTCATTACACCACAAAGTCAAAGCAGAGTAGAAGCAGGGGAAAACTGAACATGCCCCCTTTATACCGCACTAACCACCATATAATAAGTTTAAATATTCAGTCTTTGAAAGTTACTGAATGGGTGAGTTTGCTGAATAAGTGAATGGGTAGGTGGGTAATTCGTTGGGGCGGGTCAGTGTTGGTCAGGTCAGTGGGTTAGTTGGGAGGTTGGAGGTTTATATTTGGAGGATATGGGTGTTACTGGCTGGGCCAGAATCTATTTCCCATCGCTAATTGCCTTTGAACTGAGTGCTTGTTTGGCCATTTCAGAGGTCATTTAAGAGTAAACCGCATTGCTGTGGGTCTGGAGTCACATGTAGACAGATTTACTTCCGAAAGGATGTTAGAGAACCAGACAGGTTTTAATGACAATCGACAATGGAATCATTGAACTTTTAATTCCAGATTTTTTATTGAATTACAATTTCACCACCTGGTGGGATTCAAACTCAGAGCAGTGTCCTGGGTCTCTGGATTACTAGTCCAATGGCTCATTCTGGGGTCGGTGGGACCTCTACAAACGGGATGGTCTACACCTGGACCAGAGAGGTACCAATATCCTGGGGGGGGGGGGGGGGGGAATTTGCTAATGCTCTTCGGGAGGGTTTAAACTAGTTCAGCAGGGGCTTGGGAACCTGAATTGTAGCTCCAGCATACAGGAGGTTGAGAGTAGTGAGGTCATGAGTAAGATTTCAAAGTTGCAGGAGTGTACCGGCAGGCAGGAAGGTGGTTTAAAGTGTGTCTTCAATGCCAGGAGCATCTGGAATAAGGTGGGTGAACTTGCGGCATGGGTTGGTACCTGGGACTTCGATGTTGTGGCCATTTCGGAGACATGGATAGAGCAGGGACAGGAATGGTTGTTGCAGGTGCCGGGGTTTAGATATTTCAGTAAGCTCAGGGAAGGTGGTAAAAGAGGGGGAGGGGTGGCATTGTTAGTCAAGGGCAGTATTACGGTGGCAGAAAGGACGTTTGATGAGGACACGTCTACTGAGGTAGTATGGGCTGACGTTAGAAACAGGAAAGGAGAGGTCACCCTATTAGGCCTCCAAAAAGTTCCAGAGAAGTAGAGGAATGGATTGCAAAAATGATTCTGGACAGGAGCGAAAGCAACAGGGTAGTTGTTATGGGGGACTTTAACGTTCCAAATATTGACTGGAAACGCGATAGTTCGAGTACTTTAGATGGGTCCGTTTTTGTCCAATGTGTGCAGGAGGGTTTCCTGACACAGTATGTAGATAGGCCAACGAGAGGCAAGGCCATATTGGATTTGGTACTGGGTAATAAACCAGGACAGGTGTTAGATTTGGAGGTAGGTGAGCACTTTGGTGATAATGACCACAGTTCGATTATGTTTACTTTAGTGATGGAAAGGGATAGGTATGTACCGCAGGGCAAGAGTTATATCTGGGGGAAAGGCAATTATCATGCAATGAGGCAAGACCTAGGATGTATTGGATGGAGAAGAAAACTGCAGGGGGTGGGCACAATGGAAATGTGGAGCTTGTTCAAGGAACAGCTACTGCGTATCCTTGATAAGTATGTACCTGTCAGGCAGGGAGGAAGTGGTCGAGCAAGGGAACCGTGGTTTACGAAAGCAGTCGAAACACTTGTCAAGAGGAAGAAGGAGACTTATGTAAAGATGAGACATGAAGGTTCAGTTAGGGCGCCCAAGAGTTACAAGTTAGCTAGGAAGGACCTAAAGAGAGAGCTAAGAAGAGCCAGGAGGGGACATGAGAAGTCTTTGGCAGGTAGGATCAAGTATAACCCTAAAGCTTTCCATAGATATGTCTGGAATAAAAGAATGACTTGGGTAAGAGTAGGGCCAGTCAAGGACAGTAGGGGAAGTTGTGCTTGGAGTCTGAGGAGAAGGAGAGGTGCTAAATGAATATTTTCCGTCAGTATTCACACAGGAAAAAGACATTGTTGTCGAGGAGAATACTGAGATTCAGGCTACTAGACTAGAAGGGCTTGAGTTTCATAAGGAGGAGGTGTTAGCAATTCTAGAAAGTGTGAAAATTGATAAGTCCCCTGGGCCGGATGGGAAGCTAGGGAGGAGATTGCTGAGCCTTTGGCTTTGATCTTTAAGTCGTCTTTGTCTACAGGAATAGTGCCAGAAGACTGGAGGATAGCAAATGTTGTCCCCTTGTTCAAGAAGGGGAGTAGAGACAACCCCGGTAACTAGAGACCAGTGAGCCTTACTTCTGTTGTGGGCAAAATCTTGGAAAGGTTTATAAGAGATAGGATGTATAATCATCTGGAAAGGAATAATTTGATTAGAGATAGTCAACACGGTTTTGTGAAGGGTAGGTCGTGCCTCACAAACCTTATTGAGTTCTTTGAGAAGGTGACCAAACAGGTGGATGAGGGTAAAGCAGTTGATGTGGTGTATATGGATTTCAATAAAGCGTTTGATACGTTTCCCCATGGTAGGCTACTGCAGAAAATATGGAGGCATGGGATTCAGGGTGATTTAGCAGTTTGGATCAGAAATTGGCTAGCTGGAAGAAGACAAAGGGTGGTGGTTGATGGGAATGTTCAGACTGGAGTCCAGTTACTAGTGGTGTACCACAAGGATCTGTTTTGGGGCCACTGCTGTTTGTCATTTTTATAAATGACCTGGAGGAGGGCGTAGAAGGATGGGTGAGTAAATGTGCAGATGACACTAAAGTCGGTGGAGTTCTGGACAGTGCGCACGGATGTTACAAGTTACAGAGGGACATAGATAAGCTGCAGCGCTGGGCTGAGAGGTGGCAAATGGAGTTTAATGCAGAAAAGTGTGAGGTGATTCATTTTGAAAGGAATAACAGGAAGACGGAGTACTGGGCTAATGGTAAGATTCTTGGCAATGTGGATGAGCAGAGAGATCTCGGTGTCCATGTACATAGATCCCTGAAAGTTGCCACCCAGGTTGAGAGGGTTGTTAAGAAGGTGTACGGTGTGTTAGCTTTTATTGGTAGAGGGATTGAGTTTCGGAGCCATGAGGTCATGTTGCAGCTG
This sequence comes from Scyliorhinus torazame, assembly GCF_047496885.1. Taxonomy (NCBI): domain Eukaryota; kingdom Metazoa; phylum Chordata; class Chondrichthyes; order Carcharhiniformes; family Scyliorhinidae; genus Scyliorhinus; species Scyliorhinus torazame. Next base: position 16,315,331 of record NC_092716.1, on the reverse strand, counting down.
TACAAAACTCTGGTGCGGCCGCATTTGGAGTATTGCGCGCAATTCTGGTCGCCGCATTATAGGAAGGATGTGGAAGCATTGGAAAGGGTGCAGAGGAGGTTTACCAGAATGTTTCCTGGTATGGAGAGAAGATCTTATGAGGAAAGGCTGAGGGACTCGAGGCTGTTTTCGTTAGAGAGAAGAAGGTTAAGAGGTGACTTAATTGAGGCATACGAGATGATCAGAGGATTGGATAGGGTGGACAGTGAGAACCTTCTTCCTTGGATGGTGATGTCTAGCACGAGGGGACATAGCTTTAAATTGAGGGGAGATAGATATAGGACAGATGTCAGAGGTAGGTTCTTTAGTCAGAAAGTAGTACGGGCGTGGAATGCCCTGCCTGGAGCAGTGGTGGACTCGCCAACACTAAGGGCATTCAAATGGTCATTGGATAGACATATGGACAATAAGGGAATAGTGTGGATGGGCTTTAGAGTGGTTTCACAGGTCGGTGCAACATCGAGGGCTGAAGGGCCTGTACTGAGCTATAATGTTCTATGTTCTATGTTCTATAATGGCAATACCACTCTGCCACTGCCTGCCCTAGTCATGTTAATGGAGGTAGTTGAGTTGGGAGGGTAGTCAGACGGTTGGGGGCTGTTCATTTGACGATTGAGGGAGTTACCAGCTGGTTGGTATTGTCGTCGGGTGGTCGTAAGGGGTAGTCAGGGCATGTGGGGTGGGTAGTCAGATTATGTGGGGGGGGGGGGGGATGTCAGTGGAAGTCAGGGGGTTGATTCGTGGTCAATTGTGTAGTTCCCCATGTGTTAGACTAGGTTTTAATCTTTTCACCATTTGCAGAGTAATCTCTCAGGTAAGTACTGCGGAACTGTCTGAAGTCTGTGACTCTAGCTCAGAGCAGCAGACATTTCCAGAGGGAGCCAGGGGCTGGGGAATTTCCCATTGGAAATGGAAGCATCCTGGGCAATTGCCAGATAGGTCCGTGCATCAGAACATCCACAGGATCCCAATAAGTATCTTCGGCCATGCCTCCTCCTGTCTCTGACAATTTGGAGACTGGAAGATTTGGCCCAGTACTTACCCCGTTTACTGTAAAGGGTTTTGGGGCATCCTGTGGCCATGAAAGGTGCAATATAAATGAAAGGCTTTCCTTCTTTTCATGATTTTCAATGTGGTCCTCCTTCCTTTGAAATAAATATACCTCACCTTCTCCTCTAGTGTACAGTAACCTGTGGGGGAGGAGTCCAGATGCGTACAGTGCACTGCCTGAGGCAGGGCCGACCTGCAGCCAGATGTCCACCACATCAGAAACCAGCAGCTTCCAGAGCTTGTAACACCAGCTTCTGCCCATCACCCAGAAAAGGTAAGGTGGTGTTCATAGTTACCAGGCCGGCTGAGACGCATTTCTTTTTTTTCTGTCACATGCTTTGACTTTATTTGCTCTGTTTCACCCTTTCCTCGCCCCTGTGTCTTTGTACTGTTTAGACATTCCATCATACAACTTGCAAAAAGAACATAAATCTGAGTGTGCAAGATAACCCAGCGTATCAGATAACCCAATTTTCTAAGGCCCCAAAGTCATGGGGCTGGATTCTCCGTTTTGGAGACTAAGTCCCCATGCTGGCGTGAAAACGGTGCTGTTTTACTGTGGGAAAACTGGCGTAAAACAACCACCGATTCCCCGTTTTGCTGGGGGCTAGCAGGGAGTCAGCGTAGAGCTCACAGCCCCAGCGGCCGATGTGGCCCTCAGCACTTCCGGTTCAGAGGCCGCGCATGTGCACGGCGGAGGCCTGCAGCGGCCATGCCGTGCTCCATGGCGGACTCAGCCCGCTGACCTTAACCGCCAAAGGAGTGCCCCCCTTCGGCCGCTGTCGAGCCCCGGACCGCCCACCCACATTGCCCCCAGACCCGAATGAAGGCCCCCCCCCCCCTGCCCGCGGATCGGCACTCCCCCGACTGTGGCGGCCCCGGGCTGGAATGGAGCATCGCGGGGTGGGCGTCAGGCAATTACCTGAGGCGGTGGGTAATTGGCCCGCTCTTCAGGGGGCGGAGAATTTAACAACCGGCGCTTCTCCCGATTTTGGCCCCAAAACGGACTCTCCGCCCTGTCGCCAAACGCGAGTTCAGCGTCGGGGAGCGGAGGATCCAGCCCATGGTTTTTTTGTATATACTCAGCTCATAGGTCATTTCAGCAATTTTATGTTATTCTCGCATTAATAGACAGACTCCATTACTCACCCCAGAAGTGTATGTTGCACTTACCGGTCGTTACCTTATAACTAGGCGCAAAGCATCGAGCAGATGGTAGGGACTGTGTTGCGAAGGTTCGCGAGAGTTTTACACACGCCCACTCTTTGCTTCAGATGCTGATGACATTTCAAAATGGTCAACACCCACACCGCATGCCGACGGTTCCCCCTTATACTTAAATCTGTTTTTGGAGGGATTTATCGAGGCTGCAGAGGTTAACTTATATTCCGACATCTGTGGTATTTTTTAATGAGAATGTGAAGGCTTGTGTTATTGAAGATAAACATAGTGTTACGTCACCCAGTAGTAGTGCACGGTCAATTCCAGCCCCACTTGACCCGGAGTCGTAACACAGGTGAAATTAGATTTTATTTTAAATACCCGAGGTCCTTGGTTGAGCCCAATAAACTGTAGTCACCAGGTTTGTAACTTTAAAACACAAGTCACATTTTATTATGTACAGTATTATAATTAAACAGGCAGGAAATGTAACTACTAACCCTCTCCCAATCCCCCTTCCTCACTCACCCTACTCTCTACATACACACACACACACACACAGACAAACAACACAGAGGAGAAAGGGTGATGGAAAGCAAAAGAAAATATCAATAAAAACAAAAGGGTAAAGATCATTGATGCACTGCGATGACTTCCAATCAATGTCTTTCTGAGGTTTAGGTTTTTGTTTTGGTGTTTCTTCCTCTAGGCTTGAGATGGTTTTCTCTGGCAAGGTTGACTACCTTCTCTGCGGACTCAGCATCATTTCAGGTTCACAGCAAATGATGTGCCAGGCACTCACAGCTTTTAGAACTATAGAACTACAGCAAGCAGGAGAGGGAGAGAGAAAGAGTTCCTTTCACGTCAAAGGTCTAAACATTTCTGCTAAGTTCTCTCAGAAGGCGTCACACTGGAACAAATCACTGACAGGCAGAACACTGTGCCTGGCCAACCCACCAGCTGCAAGTTAACCAATCGAACCAAGTCCCTCCTGAGCTGGTTCTTAAGATCCACTTGGTGCCGAGGAGTCTGGTTTCTCCCTTCCAGGATACAAAACCTGGGAACACAGTATCCTGGCAAGCAGGTTGCTTCAACTTTGAATCTTCTGCTTAAAGGCCCACCCCGGTTATGGGCCCATAGACCAAAACCATAAAAGAAATGGGAACAAAGGAAATCAACAGGAAGGACTCTTACAATAGCCATATGAATAGAGTGGTGATTAAATGCAGAGAAAGTTGCCTAAAATGGGGGAGAGGCATACGATCAGTGTTCATTCCAAGGATGTGAGTTAGGACCTGTTCTGCCCTGCAAGCAATTTTGACAAAGGAATAAGTGGAACAGCGTTAATGTTTTCCGATCATTGCTTCTCTTGCAAAAGCGGTATGGAATCTTTTACATCAGAGAGGAGAGATGGGGGTCCTGATTTAACATTGCATCCAAAAGACAGTGCAGCACACCATTAGTTGTTCATTGCAGCATCAATCCAGATCACATGCTCTGGAGTGGGCTTCAATCCCAAGACCCCGATTCAGATGACACTCAGACCAAGGTTGGCACTTTGTGTGTCACACTCGTTCCCTTGCTTCTGCAACATTACTGTAATCTGAACAGCAGATTACAAATGAAATGCTCCAGAAGATACTTTCCACGCAATTAAGAAGTAAATACTTTTGCCTGCTGCATAATACTCTCCTCCATCTTTACTTCCATTCTCATGCTCTTTTTTAAAAAAATGCACTTTATTTTCCTCACTGTATGCAGCCTATTTGAGATCTTAATTCCATTTTAAACAAGGGATTAAGCTCACTGTGGGTTAAGATTCTCTGATCAAAACTGTGCACCCAACTTTGCCTTTACGCAAAGCAAGATTATTTTTGCTACGATTACTAATGAGATATCCATTTTGAAAGTAATGCTAATGTCCAATGTTTGTAATCAATTGAAAACCAAAATAATGATGATTGATATGTTGCATTGTGATGAAGACAGAGGGGCATAACTATGGAGTGTCGTATCAAGAAGAATGTAATTGTTTCCACAAATGTTTCAATCCTAATTGTCATTAAATTAGCCCAGGTGACCACAATGTCTCTTTCAGATTTAAGACCTATTTAAGTCTTGATGGACCCTCTGAAAACAAATTATTTATTTGCTGACCACAAATTTGGAGTACATTTTGTAAAAAAAAAGGTTAATTTCCATTGCTAGATTTAGAATTTGTAAATTCTGATTGTTATTTTCACCTGCTTCCATTGTTTGCTCACCCTTTCGTAGAATCCCTACAGTGTAAATGGAGGCCATTCAGCCCATTGAGTCTGCATGACACTCCAAAAGAGCACCCTACCTAGGTCCAATTTCTAACCTTATCCCTGTAACCCCACCTAACCTTTGAACACAATGGGGTAATTTAGCATGGCTAGTCCACCTCACCTGCACGTCTTTGGACTGTGGGAGGAAACTGGAGCACCCGGCGTAAACCCACACAGATAAGGGGAAAATATGCAAACTCCACACACCAAAGGTTGGAATTGAACCCAGGCCCCTGGTGCTGTGAGGCAGCAGTGCTAACCACTGTGCCACCTTGCTGCCCAACCCAACACGCTTACTGTTGTGATACTGACTTGAAAGATCCTGAGTTCAGTCCCTGGACTTTGCTGAATTGACTGACCCTCCTGCTAAACCGGAGTAAAGTATCCAACCTGGGCTCGAATGTTCGGAGCTATTAGCCAAATTCTCCACACCAGCTGGACAAGGGCAGCAGGTGCATCGGACACCCACCACCTGAATGTTTGCCTCCATGTCACACGCCACGCAGATTCGGAACAACATCCCCATCCCTTCACTGACACTGATCAAAATTTAGAACTCCCTCCCCAACTGCACTGTGGGTGTACCTACACCAGAAAGTGCTGCAGCAGCTCAAGAAGGCGGCTCACCACCACCTTCTCAAGGACATTATGGGATAGACAACAAATGCTAAGGCCACAACCCATGATGGGATTTTAAAAGAACAACAGATGGAATGAGACTTTGACCCAGCAAACCCTGCAGTTTGGAATCGGAACTGTGGGCTAACATCCTGTGGAATATTTGCATCTGATGGAGGTGGGTGCCCCCACTCCCTGCATACAGTTGTAGGAGCCCATAAAACCCTCCCATCAAAGAACTGACTATGCTTCAGGTTGGTATAAAGATGGTTATGGCCATGGAATGGACATTTATGTTGTGTGAATCCCTCCACCTCTTCAAGAGAACTGTTGAAGAATGCAACAAGAACAGCCACTATGTTGGCTGTACAATGACGCCCTGTCAGAAATTGTGTGCGCGTTCGGGAGGTAAGCACTATCAGACTTGGCTCTGATGCTCCCACCTAAAATAACCTGTGAGGATCAGTGATAGGTGCACATGTGGACAGGGTATGAGCCTGTGTTCTGCCAACCAACAGGCCGCACCTTTTGGAAGTGGATAGGAAATCGGTCAACACGGTTACATAATTTACGGTGCAAGTGTTATACTTCACAAATTTACATTTTCTACTCTATTCTCTTCAAAGATCTCAACTGCATCGACTTCTTCAGCTGGTGCCACCTGGTCCCGCAGCATGGCGTCTGTGGCCACAAGTTCTACGGCAAGCAATGCTGCAAGTCCTGCGGCAAAACCAACCGATAGCAATCGCCACGCTGATTTCAACCTTCCTCCTTAACCGCAACGCACCCCCATCCTCACTCCCCTCCCTCCATCCCCATAACAAGGTTATTTATTGGTCCCAGTGAAGAGATGTCGACCACACGCATTGACTGGGTCCTGTGAATGGACAGACTCTTAACTCAGCGCCCCTTTGACAGGGTGGTTTCGGTGCTCGTCCGAGCAGAGGACTCGATGGGCCAGTTTCCACCCGCTCCCAGATTCGGTGCGCGTGTCTTGAAGGACTCGTGACGCAGAGACGGACGGTTCATCAACTGGTGCGACAAAGACATTGGAAATATCGCCCTGTCCTCCGTCCAAATCAGCTGCACTTGACGGGAGTCTTCAATTTTATTTTGAATGCCCAGCTGGATTGAGTCACCTTCAGAGCTGAGAAATTGGTGATCTTCTGGGAATATAAATATATATATTATATATATATGTGTATAAACATGTATTACCATTTTTTTTTTGAAGAAGTATTTAGAATTTTTTCTGCACTGCCATTGATTGCTGTTGTACATGTATATATATATAACAAAACCTACGGATAGATCCTGTGGAGCGGAGAAGCTTTATGAGAAGGAGAGCTTATACGACAATGCACTTACTGATGGAAGGAGAATGACTGTTTTCACTCACGGAACAATAGTGACATTAACCCTTTCATGGTGCTAATTTCCTGCGACAATTCCAGCCGACCAGTAAAGCGTTACAAATTTGTTTTGATGTACAAACAAGCTTCATACCACCAATGTGTGTTTGTGTTTTTTTTTTCAATGGAAAGAATGCGGTTGTGGTTCAAAGTTGTCAGAGGATCAGGGGAGTGTGTGAGGGGAAAGAGCTGGAATAGCATAACCCACGTGTGCACCTGCAATTCCCCCCAATTTTTCAATCCATCGTGTCAATGTCGTTGTTGCGCTCTTCGTAGAGTGGGACAGCACAGGAGAAGGCCATTCAGCCCATCGTGCCTCTGTCGGATCACTGAAAGAGGCTTATTTCACCCTGCGTGAGTCCATGTGTGATGGGAAATACATGGCAGTGGGAATTTAACCCAGGACCCCATGCTGGAAAACTTGTGCACTTAACATCCCAGACCCCAAACCGTAAAAGGTGGTTTAAATAATGTGCTATACCAGAGAGTTGGGTATAACCTTTCTCAAAACTGCCGCAGCACGTCTCCTTGTTAAACTGGCAGAGGCTCGGGACCTTGGCTTCTGGCAGTATGGCGTGAAAAGCAATGCCACAGAGCTGGTCTTGGCAAAGACTCTGAGTGTTGGGCCTCCACTCAAAACATTTTTTGGGGGGAACAATTTTTCTACCTGTCGGTTTTCCCCAACACGGAGCGGGGGAGGGGACTCGAAACATCTGGATACACGATCATTCAGCAAAATGTCATCCAGGTGACTTCTCCCAGCCCAAAATTTTTCTACCTGTCGGTTTTCCCCAACACGGAGCGGGGGAGGGGACTCGAAACATCTGGATACACGATCATTCAGCAAAATGTCATCCAGGTGACTTCTCCCAGCTCAAAATTTTGGCCACACGTACTGGACACTGTAGGATTGCTGCCTCTGCTTGAATGTAGTCCGAGAAGTTACACCAAATGGAGGTTTCTTTCACTGGATGTGGGGATCACTGACAAGACCCGCACTTTTTTGCCAATCCCTAATTGTCCTTGAACAAAGTGGCCATTTCAGGGGGCAGTTAAGAGTCAACCATATTGCAATGGGTCCGGAGTCACATGTAGGCCAGACGGGGTAAGGACGGCAGATTTCCTTCCCTCAAGGGAACATTACTGAATCAGATAGGTTTTTAACCTATATGATAGCTTCATGGTCACCTTTACTGAGACTAGCTTTCAATTCCAGACTTTATCAACTGAATTCAGATTTCACCAGCTGCCATGATGGAATTTGAACCCTACGGCTCCAGACCATTAGCCTGGAGCCTGTGGATCACTAATCCAGTGAGACACTACCCCTCCGTCTCCGGAGGGAGAGGGTCCCCTGCCTGGGCAAGTGCCCATTTCTATGATTAGTGACCCAGATTATTTTACCTCGTGCCTCATCGGCCTGTCACAGCCAATTGGAAAGCAAAGCAATCCTTAAAACCCAAAAGGTCATCAACCATAAACCCAACTTCTTTCTTGTTATAATTAACAAACAAAAGTGCTCAAAGAAGATAAGAGGAACTTCTCTTTTAAAGTTTCTATAATGTGTCTCCCTGGTTTGCTCATAGCAGTTTCTCGGGTTGGACTTTTCCAGCTGTGCCAAGGTGGGTTCCCCAGTGGCTCGCGCGGTGAGGCAGCCAACGGTCCATTGACTTTGGCAGTTTCGGAAGATCCTGCCAGTGGGCGGAGCTGGCAAATTCCAGCTCAGGAGATTAATCTTTAATTCCTGGAGATTGTGGATCAGTAAATGGAGATTGGCAACCTAATGCCATGAGATTAATCCAGTTAGTTTGTCATTGGATTAATCCAGTGAGTTTGTCATTAAAGGACGAGATGATGGTTTTCCTCTTCATGTGTAGAATTTCCTGTTTTCACTCATGTTAATTTTTTTTCAGTAAAATTGCCCATGAGAAGAGTGTCATCTCAGCCAATCAGTGGACAGTAGAAAGCAGAGCATTCATATGAGGGGTATAGGTGGTATGTATATGTCCTTCCTCCCCCCCCCCCCAAGTTATCACCCTTTGTATTAGAATTTTCAACAAATAACAGACCCTTTAACCTAACTGGCCTATGTTTGCATTTATGTTCCACAGGAGCCTTCTCCCAACCCTTTTGATCTCTCCCCCATCAACAGAACCGTCCCTTCTTGTGTTCCTTTCTCTCGTGATTCTCTAGCTTTCCTTTCAATGCGTCTATGCTACGTAGTTCAGCCACTTTGTGCAGTAACAGAGTCCACACTCCGGCCATTCCCTGGGTGAAGAGTAAAACCCCTTTTGGATTTACGGGTGACCCCTAGTTTCGGTCTCCCCTCAAACGTGGGTTAATCTTCTCTACCCCCACCCTAGCAAATACTTTTGTAAGGTTAAAAGCTGCTATTGGTTTGCTTCCTCAGTCTTTTCTTTAGCCCCAACCCTTCCAGTGTCTGACAGCGATTGTTAAGACCATGAGACCATAAGACATAGGAGCAGAATTAGGCCACTCGGCCCATGAGTCTGCTCCGCCATTCAATCATGGCTGATATTTTGTCATCCCCATTCTCCTGCCTTCTCCCCATAACCCCTGACCCCCTTATTCATCAAGAACCTATCTATCTCTGTCTTAAAGACACTCAGTGATTTGGTCTCCACAACCTTCTGCGGCAAAGAGTTCCACAGATTCACCAACCTCTGGCTGAAGAAATTCCTCCTCATCTCTGTTTTAAAGTCTTTAGTCTGAGATAGTGTCCTCTGGTTCTAGTTTTTCCTACAAGTGGAACATCCTCTATACGTCCACTCTATCCAGGCCTCGCAGTTGTCACACTTAGAGGAGACTTACAGCTGAAATACACATCCAGTGGTTGAATGAAGTGCAGCTTTCACAATTACATTGTCCCCAGAAATTTAGAGGATAAACAAAACGTTAGGGTGGGTGATGGGCAAGGGGAGACTGCTGAACTTAATGGAGCTCGACCTGTTCCCTTGTCGGGTACTTTGCAATTGGGGGTGATCTTTCTTGTGTGTCAGGAGGGTGTGGGAGGGGATATGAGCGCAGTGGCCCTTGTCCTAGACGTCTAGCCTGGATTCAAGTGTGCTTTCTCAGTAGAAATGACACTGAGTCCTATTTTGAAGCTTGAAGCAAAATTAAAATCCTGCTTCTTTGGGATTTGGGCTAAGTCAATATTTAGTGGGTTGCGGGAGTGGGGGGTTCGGAGGGGGGGTTATTTTTATACTCATCCTGGTCAAAATGAGGGTTGGGATGAAAGTCAGTTCAGTTTAGTTCTGCCGATCATTTCCCTGCCAATAATTTATATATTTAGTATCTGATTGTCTGGTTAGAAGGCAAAAGTTGCATTTTCAAACAAAATAATTTGTTTATTATTTTACCTGTTGTACATTTTTAATTTATTAATAAATTCATGTAGTGGGTTTCCCTATGTTTGAGCAAAGCAGGAACACAAAATTATTGTAATGGTTGCAATATGTTGCGAAAAGGAAGTTTTTAGTTTGCTTATGTGCAGTAATACTGTAAGTAATATTTAATATTTGTAAATTTTCTTTTGTAATAAAATACACTCACAGTTTGCACTTGTTTGCAAGATTGCTTTTATCCGAAGAGAATCGTTTCAGGGATAGCTGCACACGATCAACGTGCTTGAGCAGAGGCAGCTTCACTCTGCAGGTAACCGGAGTATTCAAAGCTGATCCTGAGGGAAATGAGTAATTGGGGGGCCGAGTGGCCAGTGACATCACAAGGTACTTACTTAATCTTTCAAGGGATGTGGGCATTGCTGGCGAGGCCAGCATATCTGTCCATCCCTAATTGTCCTTGAATCGAGTGAGGTAACACAGTTTCAAAGGGCAGTTAAGAGCCAACCACATCATAAGTTCATACGTTTATATGATTTAGGGGCAGAATTGGGTCATTTGGCCCAACCAGTCTTCTCCGCCATTCGATCATGGTTGACCTCATTCTGGCCTTAACTCCACCATCCTGCCCCTTCTCCATTGCCCTTCAACCACATTGCTGGGTGGCACAGTGGTTAGCGCCGTTGCTTCACTGCGCCAGAGAACCGGGTTTGATTCCTGGCTTGGATCACTGTCTGTGCAGAGTCTGCATGTTCTCCCCGTGTCTGTGTGGGCTTCCTCCAGCTGCTCTGGTTTCCTCCCACAAGTCCCGGAAAATGTGCTGTTAAGTAATTTGGACATTCTGAATTCTCCGTCCATGTACCTGAACAGGCGGTGCAATGAGACGACGAGGGACTTTTCACAGTAACTTCATTGCAGTGTTAGTGTAAGCCTACTTTAGACAACAAACATTATTATATTATATAGGTCTAGAATCAGGTGGAGGCTGAACCAGGTAAGGATGGCAGATTTCCTTCCATCCAGGACATCAGTGAATCAGATGGGTTTTTGCAACAATCAAATCCAGATTATTAATTGAATTCAAATCCCACCAAGTACCAAGGTGAGATCCTGGGTTTCTGGATTATTAGTCCAGTGACGTTACAGCTACACAACCATTCTCCCTGGATGAGGAGTGTACATCTTAATTGATCTATTCACAATGGCAACTTCTGATCCTTCTAATTTTTTCTTGACAGACTCCAGGATTTTTGCCTCCGTTACGTTGCCCATCCCAAGTGTTGATCGCACTCTTATCGATATCAGTCATGGCTCAGTGGAAGTTTGAAACAGAAGAATCATAGAATTTACAATGCAGAAGGAGGCCATTCGGCCCATCGACTCTGTACCGATCCTTGGAAAGAGCACCCTTCCTAAGCCCATATCTCCACCCTATCCCCACACCTCCACCCTATCCCTGTAACCCCAGCGAACGTTTTTGGGCACGGAGGGCAATTTAGCATGGCCAATCTAACCTGCACATCTTTGGACTATGGGAGGAAACCGGAGCACCCGGAGGAAACCCACGCAGACACGGGGAGAACGTGCAGACTCCACACAGACAGTGACCCAGCGGGGAATCGAACATAGGACCCTGGAATTGTGAAGTGCTAACCACTGTGCTACCGTGCTGCCCCTTGTGACTGCACTTGACAAGGTGGACAACACCATCCTGTTTCACTGATAGCATCAAGTGCTACCTCCTTACCACCTCTCTCAACTCTTCAATTATTCTGTATTGCTCGACTCTTTGACATTCAGACCACCTGTTTAACATGTGTCATGGCTGTACCAAGGATCTCCCACACTTGTAAATTGGAGTGGCACGCTGGCACAGTGGTTAGCACAGCTGCCTCACAGCGCCAGGGACCTGGGTTCAATTCCGACCTTAAGTGACTGTGTGGCGTTCGTACTTTCTCCCCGTTCTATGTGGGTTTCCTCCGGGTGCTCCGGTTTCCTCCCGCAGTCCAAAGACGTACAGGTTAGGTCAGGTGGCCATGTTAAATTGCTCCTTAGGTGTCCAATGGTTAGGCGGGGTTACGGGATTTGTTGGGGTGTGGGCCTAGGTAGGGCACTCTTTTGGAGGGTCGCTGCAGACTCGATGGGCTGAATATCCTCATTCTGCACTGTGGCGATTCTATGAAAATCAAAACTCCTTCCCAAAGTCCTCTGTTCCCTTGCCACTGGCTTCTCTGCTCCCGGAGCTGAACGAGAAGACAAAATCTTGGCTGGAGATGTTTCAGCGCTGATTCTGTTCCACAGCCATCATTTTGCCGAACATACAATTGGAACCCTGTTTACATGCAAATTGGGTTTCTGTCATACTTCCATTGAAGCTGGTGGTGCTTCTGAGGAAGCTCTTAGCGCTTGGCACCCCTAATTAACCCAGAGCTGAGTTTCCATATCCTGTCAATAATAACATCACCAGACTTTGCCTTTTCCACAGCCGTTAGAAACCTAATTTGTATTTTCCTCGCGCCTGGCTTTGATTTCTCGAGATTCCTACTCGCTGATGGACAAATTCCCACCCTTCACAAATTTGTCCAAAATGCCATCCTGCAGTATAATATTGCCCAACATCACTCTTCGAGTGCCCTATCCCCAATCAACATTTAAAATCTTCATCCTCCTCTACAAATCAGGCCTTGGCTTCACCTCACCTCACCTCTGCAGCCATCTCTTGTCTTATCAAACTCCTTTGGTCGCCTTCCACTAGTTGAAATGAAAATCACTTATTGTCACAAGTAGGCTTCAATGACGTTACTGTGAAACGCCCCTAGTCACCACATTCCGGCGCCTGTTCAGGGAGGCTGTTACGGGAATTGAACCGTGCTGCTGGCTTGTCTTGGTCTGCGTTACAAAGCCAGCGATTTAGCCCAGTGTGCTAAACAGCCCCAATTTCTCTCCATTACACATTTAAGCCTGATGACTGCTTAAACACAGTTGGGATTTAAACATACCTAAAAACATCAAAGTAAATGCAAGCTGTAGAGATCACCACAGCAAGTGTGGTAAAACGGTGACTCAGTAGTAGCACTTTCACCTTTACAACCAGTCAAGTCCCACTCCAGACGCTTACACAGCATAATCCATGCTGACCCTCCCAGTGCTGTACTGAGGGAGTGCTGCACTGTTGGAGGTGCTGTCTTTCAGATGAAATTTTAACCCCCGGCCTCGCCTGCCCTATCAGGTGGATGCAAAGAGTTCCCAAGGCCATATCAAATAAAGAAGGCGAGTTCGCTTCCAATGTTCCAGTCAACATTTATCCCTCAATCAATGTTGCTAAAATCTTTATCAAATTCGTTTCTCTCTTTGCTACTTATGGAAGCAGGTCTCACATGAATTATCCATCACATTTCTGTACGACTGTGAGTACACTTCGAAAGTTCCTCATTTGCAGGGAAGCACTTTCAGAGGCATTGGGAAGCATCTTGAGCCCGGTCAGGACGAGAAATCTCGCGAGAATCGGGAAATGCGATGCTCACCGGAGATATCGCATTTCCCGATTTTCCCCGTCTCTCGCCGGTTCATGAAAATCATTTTAATAATTTTGAGTTAATTTCAATGTGCTTAGTGCCCCCCCCTAATTAAAGCAATTACAGAATATTGCAACCTCGCCAATGTGACGCAAGCTCGGCCAGGTTTACAACTGATTTGGTTAGGCTTGAGTGAGGCAACCGAAGGTAAGTGTAGACCCAAGGGGGTAGAGGGACATGCCCAAGCAGAGCATTGAGACTTCCCCCTGGCACAGGTTGGCACTTCCAGGTTGGCACCTTGCCAGTCACGCAGTGCCAACCAGTGCTGGGGGCAATGCCAGAGGAGGACCTTAGTGGGTGTTGCTTTGATGTGTGGGTAGCTCAGCAGCGTGAAGTTTGCGGGTGAGTGGGATGCCAGCGATGAATGTCAGGCGTGGGGATGCCAGGGATAAATGTCGGTTGGGGGGGAGAGAGGGGTGGAATGCCGGAGAGCCCCGAGACCTCTGTTGTCTGCGCTGGGGGCTAATGTATTGCAGCTCTGGTCGGGGCACTGTTTAAAGATGGTGCCCCAATCTGTGTGGAAAAGGTTTCCGGCTCTAAGAGTACCTTCTCCCTGCCCCCCACCCCATGCCCCCCATTGCCAGACAGATTACGTAAACCACGCCCATGTGACAATATGGGAAATGTTCAGAATACAATGGGTTAATGTCATATTATAATTAACCACTAGATGGAGCTAGATGCAGAACTGTATAAAGCACTGACTCACCTTCTGGGAGAAGGCTGGGAGAGGAGAGCGTAGCAGCAGTGAGAGAGATCAGAGTGCAGTTATAGAGAGAGTGTAGAGACTAGTGTTAATATAGTGTAGATTGTAGATGACTCGATTGTTGTTTACTGTAGGAGTAAGTGGTCGAGCTTTGATAAATAGTGGCAATAAATGTTAGCTTTGTTCATGAACTTAGCTTCTGTGGCCTTTGTGAGCACTACAACATCCATCCTGAGGAGAACACCACAGCCCACTCCTTTCTTTTGGCAAAGAGGCTCACGATTCAATGAGGACACTGGTGAGTTCTACGCCAGTTTTCTGTGGGTGTCTGACACTTTGCTAAATTCTGGCAAGATTCCGCCATTATGTAAACGGGAGTCAAACAGCACTGGCAGTGCAAACAGAAGGTTTAACCCTTTGTTTAAACTTTTGTCTCCCATGACAATCCAACTCATGGAACCTATTTGCAATTACTTACTTGTTCCTTTACACTCAGCCTCGTTGACGCTTGTGTGTCTGTAATTCCTGTTCGAGGAGGTATTTCATTCAATCTCTTTGTTTTACCTTGTGGCAGTGAAATGACTAACACTGATTTATTTTAAGTCAGCATCATTAACAAGATAATGATTCACTTTTTCTCAAACCTTTGATCAGGTTTGTGCTGGGGGGGACTCCACTGTCCGGGGAACCAAAAACGTGTGAGAAAAATCTTGTGTACACCTTCTTTTCAACGCTGGAAGTGCATTAAAATGCATTCCAATGTCTGTGCTTCCAGACTGTCCCTGCCTGGGCAGAATAAATCTGTCAGAGCTTTAAAAAAAATTTGGGTGTAATTTTACTCGTGATGTGCGTGGAATATAAATTTGTGAATGTTTCAAATGCACTTTGGATCTGACAGTTAGTCTAAGATTTTCTTTTTCATAGAATTTACAGTGCGCAAGGAGGCCATTCGGCCCATCGAGTCTGCACCGGCTCTTGGAAAGAGCACCCCACTTAAGCCCACAACGCTACTCTACTCCTGTAACTCAGTAACACCACCTAACTTAAGGGTAATTTTGCATGGCCAATCCACCTAACCCTGCACATCTTTGGACTGTTGGAGGAAACCGGAGCACCCGGTGGAAGCCCACGCAGACACGGGGAGAACGTGCAGACTCCACGCAGACAGTAACCCAAGCCGGGAATCGAACCTGGGACCCTGGAGCTGTGAAGCAGCTGTGCTAAACCATGTGCTACATAGATTGGGCGAATGGAAGCCAGAGCTAACTAATTGGCATGAGGGGGTTTACAATAATGAGATAATGAGATTGCATTATGCTTATCAATGTACAGATCTGGGGAATTAATGTGCAGAGATTGCGTCACTTCGTGCCTTTGCTGAACTTTCAACCACACCTCTGCCCTTATAAGAAAGTACTTCAGGTCGGCACAGTGGTTAGCACTGCTGCCTCACAGTGCCAGGGATCCGGATTCAATTCCAGCCTTGGATGACTGTCTGTGTGGATCTCCCCATGTCTGCGTGGGTTTCCTCCGGGTGCTCTGGTTTCTTCCCACAGACAGTCCAAAGATGTGCAGGTTAGGTGGATTGTCCATGATCAATTGCTCCTTCGTGAACAAACATGTGCAGGTTAGGTGGGATTGCGGGGATGGGGTGGGGGAGTGGACCTCAATGGGGTGCTATTTGATGCAGACTCGATGGGCTGAATGGCCTCCTTCTGCACTGTAAGGGTTCCATGATTACCAAAACATAGATCGCATGAATTGGTGTGTAGAGGATTGCATTACTCAGCAAGTTTGCTGAACCTTTAACCACACACCTCTGCCCTTAAACAATATACTTCATTGGCTGTGAAGATCTTAGCAGCTTCCTGAGGTCATAAAAATAGTGCTACAGAAATGGAAATCTGGAGAAGTAAAGACCCCAAATCACCCCCATGACATAAAAATGCATTCCCACATGTTAGTGTCACCCTTCTCAGACCCTTCATCCCCTTCAAACCCAGGGTCTGAAGCTGAAGCTTGAGTAAGTAAGAACATGCTTGCATTTATATAGAGACTTTCACATCCTCAGGATTTCCCAAAGCCTTTCACAGCCAAAGAAATAGGGAACATTTTTCTTCACATTTTGTAGATCTGGATTGCACTGCCTTAAAGGGCTTTGAAACTATGTACGGTTTCAAAAGCTACTTGGATATATATTTGCAAAGGAAATATTTGCAGGGCAATGTAGGGGGATTAACTGGGTAGCACTTTCAAAGAGCTACAGTGGCCTGCTGTGTTACGTGATTCTAAGGGTGAAGGACTGGTGGCATCTCTCTCTATTAGAGAGAGATAGCTGGCTCCACATAGCTTGAGGAGCTCTACTCAGAATGGGCAAGAGGGCAGGGTTGCATGAGCTACCACAAGGATTGAACCTACACCATTATCATTATCCTGTATTACACTCGAGCCATCTAGCCAACTATGCTAAACAATCCTGTTGTCTCTTAAGCACAGTCATTGTTATTATGTCATATGTAAATATGAGAGGCGAATTGCACGCAGAAAACTCGCACAAAGAACAATGACCAGACAGTCTGTTTTTGTCACGTTGATTGAGCAATTAATAGTGGCCAAGACACTACGGCTAAATTTTATCCCCACATAAGTCTTTATGAAAGGCGTTGATAAACATTTGACCCCGTTTACCATGATAGGAACAGAGGAATAAGGAGAAGTCGGCCATTCATCCCCTCGAGCCAGCTCCATCATTTGATAACATGGTGGCTGATCTGACTGTGATGTCGAACTGCACTTTCCTGTCTATCCACAGTAACCCTCGACTCCATTGCCTTTCAGAAACCTGGTTAACACAACCTTGCAGGGGAAGGGGGGGTTTCACTGCACTCACGCCCTTGAACATGGATTTAAATCCTACCATCATTTAATTAATTAAAAAAATTAATAATTGAAAACTACATAGAACATACAGTGCAGAATGAGGCCATTTGGCTCATTGAGTCTGCATCAACCCACTTAAGCCCTCACTTCCGGCCCATCCCCATAACCCTTCCTAACCTTTTTGGACACGAAGGGCAATTTATCATGGCCAATCCAACTAACCTGCACGTCTTTGGACTGTGGGAGGAAACCGGAGCACTCGGAGGAAACCCACGCACACACGGAGAGAACGTGCAGACTCCGCACACTAGTCTTAGTAATTATGACCATGAAACTATCATTGAATCTCCAGACAGAAAAACCTCCCATCAGTTGGTCAATTTAGTTACGGATCACTATAACTCCCGACCTTCAAATATCATGCAAAGGTACAAATCCCACTCGGCTATTAGGGAGCCAGGAGAGATGGTGTCCGACTTCATGGCCAGTCTCCGACAGCAGCTGGTCGCTGCGAGTTCGGATCAGCATTAGGGGACATGATTAAGATTCGTTGGGTTTGTGGGATCAACAAGCTCAACATTCGAAGGAAACTGCTTGCTGAAACCAATACTTCACTGGAAAAAGAAGTGGAGGTGGTCCAAGCGATTGAGTGCGCCGAGCAAGGCGTTAGTGAGCTGCGAGGCGTTAGTGAGCTGCAAGGCGTTAGTGAGCTGCAAGGCGCGCAGAATGAGGTGAACCAGTTGTGGCGGAAAATGGCTGCTACTAGGAACAGCCCGAGTGTGCGCGCCTGAGAAGAATCGTTGAGAACCAGGGTCTGAGACATGTTTTCGGTGTGGGGGAGACCACGCCAAAGAAACGTGCCGGTGCTAGATCTGTTTCCGATGCAGCAGAAAGGGACACCGGAAATGTAGAGCGAAAGTAGAAATGATGACACAAACAACCCCTGTAAATAAGCTGGTGGAGGAACCCAATGGAAGGGTCCGAGTCTTACACACTCAATCAGGTCCAACCCAACAATGTACCTCCCGTTGAGGTTGTCTTAATGGCCAAACGCCACCCCTGAAAATGGAGGTCAACACTAGCACCGCAGCCACCGTCATAGGTGAAAGAACATTCAAGCATCTCCAGAATGGACAGCAACCATTAGGTCTGGGCCGTTCAGAGGCTACTTTAGCGATGTACACTGGAGAGCCACTAGAAATAGTGGGGATACTTCCATACCTGTATCTTACAGGAACCAGTCGGCTTAGCGACCCATCATGGCGATTGAAGGACAGAGGCTCAGTCTAATGTGACGGCTAAAACAAATAAAACTGAACTGGCTGGAAATAGTTAGTATCCAGAATGGGAGATTCCAAAAGCTTCTATGTAAATATCAGAAGGTAATCTGGAGGGAGTCTTTGAATAATCCAGAGAGAACTGGATCGAATACTCTAAACCCCGAGGCTGCATCTAGGTTTTTCCAAGCTCAGCCAATGCCATATGCGTTACACCAGAAATTAGAGGTGGAACTGAAGAGGTTGGGAGACCTGGGTGTCATCGAGTCTGTGCCATTTTCCAAATGGGCCACGCCCATCATCCCCGACCTGAAAACGGACCACACTGTAAGGATCTGTGGAGATTACAAACTAATGGTAAACAAGATGCAGCACGGTGACACAGTGGTTAGCACTGCTGCCAGAGCCCAAACATGTACAGGTTAGGTGGATTGACCATGCTAAATTGCCCCTTCATGCCCAAAGTTTAAGTGGGGCTATGGGGATAGGGTGGGGGAGTGGGCCTGGGTGGGGTGCTTTTCTGAGGGTCAGTGCAGACTCGATGGGCCAAATAGCCTCCTTCTGGGACTCTATGAGCAGAGCTCAGCTGGATCGTTACCCCATTCTGAGGATAGAGGACCTCTCCGCTAAGTTGGCAAGGGTCCTCAAACATACTAAGCGAGGTTCTCCGAGGAGACAGCAGGAACCAGCTGCGAGTTGGCTTGCACCACAGAGGTAAGGACCCATTGCCCCTTCACCCAGATGACCTGTCTCAAGTAAGTTGTTCATGTCAGACCATTCCGTCTCTCACTGACCACGTCCATTGTCTCGCAGGATCTCCATCTGATGGGGCCAGACCATCTGGAATCATTCCCTCCCCCCCCCCCCCCCCCCTCCACCCAAGACACCACTTCAGAGGAGAGCTCTAAGGAGACCACCATCGAGATGTTACAGCTGTCACCTTCACCTTCTATCTGAGCAGAGACACACACCTCGGTGGGTGACATTAGTGGACAGGCTTCTGGGGCACCATCTGGTGGACACCGCACAGTTGCTAATGCACATCAGGTGGGGGTAGGAACATCCAAGGGGGACAACAGTCGGGGGTCTGCTGGATCCCAGGATTCAGCTGGGCCCCGGTCAGATGCCGAGCCTCTGGACAAAGTTCTCCCAGAGGTGAGGCAGGTGATAGGTCAGAGCTGTGTCATTCAGGAAGGGGTGTCAGCAACATTCCAGGGACTGGAAAGCCGATTTGAAGACTCCCAAAGGCTACGGGCTCAGGAGGTGGTGCCAGCAATGTGTGGCGCCAAGTCCAACAATGCTCGGGTGACAACCGCAGTGGAAAACCTGGAGCACAACAAAAGAACAAAGAACAAAGAAAAGTACCGCACAGGAACTGGCCCTTCGGCTCTCTAAGCCCGTGCCGACCATGCTGCCCGACTAAACTAAAATCTTCTACACTTCCTGGGTCCGTATCCCTCTATTCCCATCCTATTCATGTATTTGTCAAGATGCCCCTTAAATGTCACTATCGTCCCTGCTTCCACCACCTCCTCGGGCAGTGGGTTACAGTTACCCACTACCCTCTGTGTAAAAAACTTGCCTCGTACATCTCCTCTAAACCTTGCCCCTCGCATCTTAAACCCATGCCCCCTAGTAATTGACCCCTCTACCCTAGGGAAAAGCCTCTGACTATCCACTCTGTCTATGCCCCTCATAATTTTGTAGACCTCTATCAGGTCGTCCCTCAACCTCCGTCGTTCCAGTGAGAACAAACCGAGTTTATTCAACCGCTCCTAATAGCTAATGCCCTCCATACCAGGCAACATCCTGGTAAATCTCTTCTGCACCCTCTCTAAAGCCTCCACCTCCTTCTGGTAGTGTGGTGACCAGAATTGAACACTATACTCCAAGCATAACTAAGATTCTATACAGCTGCAACATGACTTGCCAATTTTTATACTCAATGCCCCGGCCAACGAAGGCAAGCATGCCGTATGCCTTCTTGACTACCTTCTCCACCTGATATTGCCCCTTTCAGTGACCTGTGGACCTGTACACCTAGATCTCACTGACTTTCAATACTCTTGAGGGTTCTACCATTCACTGTATATTCCCTACCTGCATTAGACCTTCCAAAATGCATGACCTCACATTTGTCCGGATTAAACTTCATCTGCCATCTCTCCGCCCAAGTCTCCAAACAATCTAAATCCTGCTGTATCCTCTGACAGTCCTCATTGCTATCTGCAATTCCACCAACCTTTGTGTCATCTGCAAACTTACTAATCAGACCAGTTACATTTTCCTCCAAATCATTTATATATACTACGAACAGCAAAGGTCCCAGCACTGATCGCTGCGGAACACCACTGGTCACAGCCCTCCAATTACTACCCTCTGCCTTCTATGACCTAGCCAGTTCTGTATCCACCTTGCCAGCTCACCCCTGATCCCGTGTGACTTTACCTTTTGTACCAGTCTACCGTGAGGGACCTTGTCAAAGGCCTTACTGAAGACAAATATAGACAAGATACACTGCCCTATCTGCATCAATCATCTTTGTGACCTCTTCGAAAAACTCTATCAAGTTAGTGAGACACGACCTCCCCTTCACAAAACCATGCTGCCTCTCACTAATACGTCCATTTGCTTCCAAATGGGAGTAGATCCTGTCTCGAAGAATTCTCTCCAGTAATTTCTGTACCACTGACGTAAGGCTCACCGGCCTGTAGTTCCCTGGATTATTCTTGCTACCCTTCTTAAACAAAGGAACAACATTGGCTATTCTCCAGTCCTCCGGGACATCACCTGAAGACAGTGAGGATCCAAACATTTCTGTCAAGGCCTCAGCAATTTCCTCTCTAGCCTCCTTCAGTATTCTGGGGTAGATCCCATCAGGTCCTGGGGACTTATCTACCTTAATATTTTTCAAGACGCCAACACCTCGTCTTTTTGGATCTCAATGTGACCCAGGCTATCTACACACCCTTCTCCAGACTCAACATCTACCAATTCCTTCTCTTTGGTGAATACTGATGCAAAGTATTCATTTAGTACCTCGCCCATTTCCTCTGGCTCCACACATAGATTCCCTTGCCTATCCTTCAGTGGGCCAACCCTTTCCCTGGCTACCCTCTTGCTTTTTATGTACGTGTAAAAAGCCTTGAGATTTTCCTTAACCCTATTTGCCAATGGCTTTTCGTGACCCCTTCTCGCCCTCCTGACTCCTTTCTTAAGTTCCTTCCTACTTTCCTTATATTCCACATAGGCTTCGTCTGTTCCCAGCCTTCTAGCCCTGACAAATGCCTCCTTTTTCTTTTTGACGAGGCCTACAATATCTCTCGTTATCCAAGGTTCCCAATATTTGCCGTATTTATCCTTCTTCCTCACAGGAACATGCCGGTCCTGAATTCCTTTCAACTGACATTTGAACGCCTCCCACATGTCAGATGTTGATTTACCCTCAAACATCTGCCCCCAATCTAGGTTCTTCAGTTCCCGCCTAATATTGATATAATTAGCCTTCCCCCAATTTAGCACATCCACCCTAGGACTACTCTTATCCTTGTCCACCAGCACTTTAAAACTTACTGAATTGTGGTCACTGTTCCCGAAATGCTCCCCGACTGAAACTTCTACCACCTGGCCGGGCTCATTCCCCAATACCAGGTCAAGTACAGCCCCTTCCCTAGTTGGACTGTCTACATATTGTTCCAAGAAGCCCTCCAAATGCTCCTTACAAACTCTGCCCCGTCTAAGCCCCTAGCACTAAGTGAGTCCCAATCAATATTGGGGAAGTTGAAGTCTCCCATCACAACAACCCTGTTGTTTTTATTTGTTTCCAAAATCTGTCTACCTATCTGCTCCTCTATCACCCACTGGCTGTTGGGAGGCCTGTAGTTAACCCCCAACATTGTGACTGCACCCTTCTTATTCCTTCAATTGTGCTGTATTGGACAGTGGCTGCACATCTACTGTGTGTGGAATTGACTGGTTAAAATGTTACCTGGACTCCTTAAATGCTGAAAGTCGTAACAAAGTTAAGGAATTCGAAAGTTCCACAAGTTTCAGGTTTGGGGATGATAATACTCTGAAGTCGCTGAAAAGAGTGGTGATCCCTTGCAATATTGCCGTAGTGAATCATTTCATTAGCACGGATGTTGTATCAAGTGAGATACCTTTGCTTCTGAGCAGACCGTCGATGTAGAAAGCACACATGTAACTGGATATGGAACAGGATAAGGCAACAGTCTTTGGAAAGACGGTGGACTTACAATTTACACAGTCGGGACACTATTGTATTCGATTACTGAAAAATAACATTTCAAGTAGAGTGGTTAAGGATGTGTTAATGGCAGTTGAAAATGGGACTTTCGCTGATAAAAAGCTTGTTGTATTAAAACTGCATAGGCAATTTGCACATCCGTCTCCTCGGAGGCTGAAAAATTTATTAAAGGATGCAGGGGTAAGGGATGAAGACTATACTAAACTGACAGAACAGGTTAGTGATTGCTGTGAAGTTTGGCGCCAGCAGAAGCCTACACAAAGGGAGGTGAACGACCACCTCAGGACCGCCCAACGATCAGGGAACCGCTCCAGCATTGGAGAAAATCGAACCAAGTGATTGGGACAAAGTCCAATCGCTTGGAACCAGGTACAGGGTCCGCCCCGAAAGGCGGGAAGCCCCTGGGGACTATAAGAATCAAGCCCAAGTTCAAATCGTTCTTCTTGACCGGGTCACTCAGCAACGCGAACCAACCCTTGACAGGGACCGGTTCAGCCGCCGCTGATATCCAGTAAATCTTACTTCAATGCTCACTACGAGATAGGCGCTCCTAGCTACCAATCTGTACCAACTTCGAATCCCGCAGGCTCAGAACCCGAACGAAAGGCCATTCGTTTCCCTGACCTGGTGGGCCAGTTCCAAGTTACGTATTGGCCTGTTAGTCGTAGAAGTAGCTTAGACGTAGAATTTACACATGAGTATTGATTACTGTGTAAAATAAATGTGCTTTGATTTAAATCTTACTCAGCGGTGTATTGGATTATTGATCATTACTCGGACTTGAACCACGTGGCGGTATCATAAAGATACCTGGCAACTCAAGAGCAAAGGTGATAAAACAGAGCAATTAAACTAAGGCAAAAGTTAGCAACAGTACAAAGGTGACATACTTGCCTGAAGGTTCTAGTCAAGGGAAGGATGCAATTGTTATTAGAGCAGGGAAGGCCACTGGAAAGTATAAACATTGGTTGAATGTACAGCATTTAGGGGAGGGAATTAAGACAATGGATTGGGAACACGAAGTTCAAAAATGGAGGTCTCAGGAACGCAGTGCCAGTTCAGATAGTACATCGGTTAGTGAACAGGTCCACAGGAAAAGGTCGAGAATTTTGAAAGGACATCCCACAGCAGATCGGAAAGAGCAAGCAGTAGCAGTATAGAACAAGTTACCAGGCGGGAGAGGGGACGTACTTTATCAAGGTCTCGGAACATGAGTAAGACTACGAATACTAATAGGAGTAGAAGCCCACATGCACGTGTGATTTTGGTGGCTTCCAATAAATTATATGAAAAGTTATCAAAGATGCGAAACAGCAAGAACTGCATAGTTGGAGTGAATTTGGGGTTTACACGGAAGTACCGGATAGGAGACAAAGAGCTCTGTCCCACAGATGGATTTACACGGAAAAGGTTCTTCCGGATGGAACTTATAAGGTAAAGGCCAGGCTTGTGGCAAGGGGATTTGAAGAAAGCTTAGAAGATCAGGATTTAAGGGTAGATTCACCTACAGCAGGAAAGGTTAATTTTAAAGATCTTCTTTTCGCCACAAAGGCATGGGAATGCAAATCTATAGATATGAAAGCTGCCTTCTTGCAGGGGCATCAGCTGCAGAGAGACATTTTTCTCCGTCCTCCTAAAGAAGCAGCTAACACAGAAGGGGTATTCTGGAAGTTGAACAAATGTGTATGTGGTTTAAATGTTGCATCGAGAGTCTGGTATTTTTCGGTAAGGTCAGTTTTGTTAAAGTTAGGCTGGTACCAGTTGAAAGTAGATCCGGTAATGTTTTACTGGCACTATAAAGGGAACCTTTCTGGCATCTTTATGATGCATGTCAAATAATTTTTGTGGGGTGGGACGAGTGATTTTGAAGCTTTTGTAATCTATGGTTTGAGGAAAGAATTCAGGGTCCGAAGCCAGGCTTCCGGTGCATTTAAATATATTGGACTGGAAATCGGACAGACTAAGTTAAGGGCAACTTTACGTCAGCAATCTTATTTGGAAAGCATCAGCCCAATAGCAATTAGTCGTGGCCGGGTTTTCACAAAAAGATGCAAGGTTTCAAAGATGGAAAAAGAGCAACTGCAAAGTTTAAGTGGGCAACTGAATTGGTTAGGTAGACAGACTAGACCGGACGTGAGTTTTGATGTCTTAGAGTTGAGTACAAAAATGAATGATCCCAAAGTGGAAGACATAATAAGAGCAAATAAAGCGTTTGGTCAAACTAAAAATGCAGAAGTGTGTTTTGAGGTTCCCGGTTTTAGGTGACCTTAGGCACTTGAAATTCATAGTTTATAGTGATGCGTCCTATACAAATCAAGCACAGGAGGTTTTATAATTTTCCTCTTGGGGAACAATGATAAATGTTGTCCTCTTGTGTCGGAAACAAAGAAAATAAGGAAAGTGGTCGAAAGCACTTTGGCTGCTGAGACGTTAAGCTTTGTAGAGGCGGTGGATATGGCCTTTTATATATCTCAGACATTGACAGAAATTTAACTTTTGGATATTGTTAATTGTTTCCCCTCAAAAAAAAAGAATTTGAAAAAAAAGAAGGGGGGAAATTGCGTGTGTTTTTGAGTTTCTTTAAATTTTGTTTTCACCTAATTATTTTTTTCTCCAAGGAATGGGAGACTGTTAAGTAATGGGTTAAGAGATAAGTAATGCATTAAGAGACATTGCAATTAGTTGTCTCATTTAGTTTAAGTATCCAATGATTGACACTGATATGTAAAGGGGCTTCAGGTGGCCCTTGTGTCAGGTGGTGCGTGAGAGTTTTGTGCAGAGGCTGTGGAAGTGAAATAAATGGTGTTTGGTGAAAAGGAACAGTATTATTGACTCTTCATACAACGGTAACTAAAACATATAACACAGATAACGGAAACCCCCCCTCCTACACCAGCTATTTAGCCATGTGTTCAGCTGCTCTATCTTCCTATTTCTAGCCTCACTGGCACGTGGCACAGGTAGTAATCCCGAGATTACAACCCTAGAGGTCCTGTCTTTTAACTTTCTGCCTAGCTCCCTGAACTCCTGCTGCAGGACCTCATGCCCCTTCCTGCCTATGTCGTTAGTACCAATATGTAGAACGACCTCTGCTTGTTTGCCCTCCCCCTTCAGGATGCCCACTACCCATTCGGAGACATCCTGGACCCTGGCACCAGGGAGGCAACATACCATCCTGGAGTCTCTTTCACATCCACAGAAGCACCTATCTGTGCCCCTGACTATAGAGTCCCCTATGACTATTGCTGTGCTACACTTTGACCCTCCCTGCTGAACATCGGAGCCAGCCGTGGTGCCACTGCTCTGGCTGCTGCTGTTTTCCCCTGATAGGCTATCCCCCTTGACAGTATCCAAAGGGGTATACCTGTTCGAGAGGGGGACAACCACAGGGGATTCCTGCACTGACTGCCTGCCCTTTCTGGTGGTCACCCATTTCTCTGCCCGCACCTTGGGTATGACCACATTTATATAACTGCTACCTATGATGCTTTCCACCACCTGCATGCTCCTAAGTGCATCCAACTGTTGCTCCAACCGAACCATGCGGTCTGTGAGGAGCTCCAGTTGGGTGCACATTCTGCAGATGAAGCCATCCGGGACGCTGTAAGCCTCCCGGACCTGCCACATCTCACAGTCAGAGCACTGCATCCCGCTAATTGACATTGCGTCAATTAATTAGTAAATTAAATTTAAAAATTAAAAAAAAAAGTTACTGTCAACTATATGATTCCTAGCACTAGATTTCTACTATAAATGTGAAAGCTAAATACAGCACTGTCCGATCTCTGGCTTAGATACCCATCTAAATTATAATTAAGTAATTATGTTTAATTAGTTCAACAATGCTTAATTTTTTTCATTTAGTGTAGATTCCCAACCAGCCAATCAGGTCACAGCTTTACTGTGATGTCACTTCAGTTACCCCGCCCCCCCCCACCCCCCCACACACACACACAATTTGAAAAGGTCATAAAAATAAATAAAAATCACTTACATTCCCAGGTTCTCAGATGCTCTCTGGTTCTCTCCCTACAGATTAAATGTTACAGGCCAGAAGAAAGAGAGAGAACAAAACAGTACGGAATAAGCACCTTCTCCCACTCTGCACCAAATTACCTCACTGCACCAAATTACCAAGTTCCAAATTCCCACTCTGGATGTATCTCACTCAGGCTTGTGTCTCCTTGACCTGCGCAGAGCACCTTGAGTGGTGGTACCCAAGGCGCGGCCCAGTCTGCGATGACCAGGGCTGAGGGCCTCGACTTCATGGTCCCAGTCGAAGAGGCGCATGCCCCAGATGCAGGTGGATATTACCGAGGCACTGCAGAGCATGGCCCATTCACTGAGGAGCATCACTGAGGGTGCAGACAATGGGGAGATTCCAGGACTGGCAGCAGCAGATGGCTCAGAGGCCTCTGGAGCTCACTTCAGCTACCTCTCTGTCCCATGGAGTGCCCCAGGGCCCAACGGGCACCGTCAGGGAGGAGGACGCACTGGAGGCCAACCTGGGGCCTGCCATCAAGCAGGCGACGGCAGTCTCCAGTTCTTCTGAATCCCCCCCATCCTGACACCACCGTCTCTTAAAGCCAGTGGGCAGAACACCACGTGGGATCCAGTGACACTGGTCAGTCGCCTGGAGCCCCTCGGCTCCAGGCCCTTCAGAGGACGTCTGCCATGGGCCACAGGACATGGAAGGCAATTGACTGCCTCTGATGTGCATCCTGTGGACACACCTAGACGTAGCAGTAGACCTAAAAGACCACGAGTGCGGAGCACTGAATGGGCACTGGTGAGGTCACTATCTGTAGCAAGGAGGAATGGAAATGTGTCACAGTAAAATGTTCCCTGTTAAAGCATGTCACACTTCATACATGTGAAGCCTCTGTCATATTAATCTTCATAGTGGGCCTGCCCACCCCCCTGCCCCCTGTGTCCTCCACTAACCCACCCCCTGCTACAGTGGTCCAAGAACGAACTCCCCCGATGTGGATCCTGTCCAGGGGATGGGTGTGAGTGCGCTGTCAGCAGAAAGACAGGAGCCAGACTTCAGCAGAAACTGAGGCACACCACAGCTTTCCTCACAGTGACTTAGCATCACTCTCCTGCCTTCACCTGCTGATAGTGCCGACCACAGGCCTAGAACCCCGGGGTGATGTTATACAGACCCTGCGAGGGTGGAGCAGGGTAGTCGGGTTGGGGCAGGGGGGTGGGGCGGAATGGGGAAATGGAGGGGAATGGGGGCGGAAGCAGGGGAGCTGCGGACAAAGCCTCGCCCTATGAGAATCTGGTGAGGCTGAGGGCCTCCCTGGTCCTCCGGGCATGCCAGACCCTCACCGCCACCTGTCCTGCGCCCTCCGGCTCCTCCTCGGGCTCGTCCCCAGCCCCTCCTCCTCCTCTGATGATGAGACTGCATGTCCCTCCTCCTCCACCAGCACGTGCCCCGCTGCGGTGCCAGGTTGTGGAGAGCACAGCAGATCACCTCAAGGCCGAAGACCACCAGAGCGGTTCAGGCATCGGGACCAGCATGTTCAGCAGTCCGATGCACCACTCAATGCTAGCACAGGTGGTAACATGGGCCTCATTATTACGGGTCTCCGCCTCGGTCTCCGGCTTCCACACCAGTGTCATCAGCCATGACCTCAGAGGGTATCCGTTGTCCTGCACGAACCAAGCCGTCATCCTGGGGTGGCCCTGAAAGACATCAGCGATCTCCAAGTGCCCCAGGTTGTAGCTGTCATGCATATTCCCTGGGTAGCTGCACGCAGGTGCGTTAAACGGAGGTGGTGGTCCTACACAATCTGAACATTCAGGGAATTGAACCCCTTCCTGTTAAGCTCGGGCACTCCCTGATGCCCCGATATGTGCAGGGTGACATGCGTGCCATCGATGGGTCCCTGGACCTGTGATATCACAGTGATAGCAGCAGCCTAAGGATTCGATGGGCCTGGTATTTTATTGTTTACAGGTATTGGGTTAATGGAATATTGTATTGGGTTTTGGAGGATCCCTGGGGTGTAGATCGTGTATGAGGATTGTGGTTTGGTCCTGGCTGGCTAAACTGTGGAGGCTCGGAAAAGTTAATGGGGCGGGAAATGGAGAATAAATAACTACAAGGGGGTAAAAACAGGCATACTGCAACAATGAAACCACAGAGCCTATTGGAGCTTCAAGGGGAGTGAAATGCTTCTCCGTCAGACGAGCTGCCGAGTAGCTCTGTCTTGTGAGAGGGTTTTTGGACAGACAGGTTGCAGCGGTGCTCTGCTCTGTTAAGGGGTGTTAAACAGGAAATAAAGCAGGCTTCAAAGCCGCACAGACACACTGCGACCTGCCATATCAGGGGAGACCCCTGACCTGGCCCCCTCCAGCCCAGGCTGAGTCCCCCGACCCTTTGGATCCCCCGATGGCACCTTGCCAGTGGTTACTGTCCCTGGTGCACCCCAGCACTATGTGGGGAGGATCACTCTTCTCCTTCCTCCCTCTCAGAATCCATGGTGCCTGGTCCCCACTTTTCAAGATCAGCAGTAATTGGTGCCTGCATGACATCCCGCTGGTGGGCAGGGAGATTTCGTGAGGCCGGAACATCCAACTTTAATCTCGCTCAGACGGTTACAATGAAGTCAAATGCATACTAATCCGGTGATCTCCCTTTCTGGGCGCGATCCGGATCACGCCAGCTTGAAGGGCCACGCCAGCGGGAAGATCGCAAACTGATTTGCAGCCAGTGCGAAATTTTGGGCTTCAAGCAAGATTCTCCCGACACAACGGTGTTTGCGCCGGGGGTAACGTGGTCATATAACTGCCTCCCCTATCTCCATATCATCACAGTAAGAAGTCTTCCAACACCAGGTTAAAGTCCAACAGGTTTGTTTCGATGTCACTAGCTTTCGGGCGCTGCTCCGTCCTCAGGTGACTGAAGAGGTATGTTCCAGAAACATATAGATAGACAGATTCAAAAATGCCAGACAATGTTTGGAACGCGAGCATTAGCAGGTGATTAAATCTTTACAGATCCAGAGATGGGGTAACCCCAGGTTAAAGAGGTGTGAATTGTGTCAAGCCAGGACAGTTGGTAGGATTTCGAAGGCCAGATGGTGGGGGATGAATGTAGTGCGACATGAATCCCAGGTCCCGGTTGAGGCCGCACTCATATGTGCGGAACTTGGCTATCAGTTTCTGCTCGACGATTCTGCGTTGTCGCGCGTCCTGAAGGCCACCTTGGAGAACGCTTACCCGGAGATCAGAGGCTGAATGCCCTTGACTGCTAAAGTGTTCCCCGACTGGAAGGGAACATTCCTGCCTGGAGATTGTCGCGCGATGTCCGTTCATTCGTTGTCGCAACGTCCACTCCATATCATCAGTACAGGCTTCTGGATCATTGGTCCAGTAACATAACCATTGCCATACCTGTAGCACTATGCTGCTGTACCTGGATCTAAAATGCATTGCCTGGAAGGGTGATGAAAACAAAATCAACGGTAATATTCAAAAGGAAATTGGATATACGCTTGAAAATGAAAAATCTGAAGGACAATGAGTAAAGAACAGGGAATTGGGACATTTGGATAGCTTGTGCTTAGAGCTGGCATTTGCAAGGTGGACGGAATGGCTTTCTTTGGTGTTTTATGGTTTGATATGTGACAAAGGCCTTGCCCTCCCTGAGCCTGTTGCTTGGAGACGTTTTGAAGTTGTCCTTTTTACTGTTGTGGGCAACATTAGATCCCCACCTCTTGCTACTGAGTTTGAGCAGCGTTCTGAGCACTGCACAACAGTGTGGGTGCGGAGGAACGGGATATCACTCAGTACAGCCCCTCCTGCACGCTGGAAATTTGATAACACACATGATTAGGCCTGTTTCTTAAGACTGTACAGCTGAGCCAAGCAATTTGAGTCAGATAAATAGTACAACTTTGTACAAGTGGCATCTTAACTTACTTGCCAGCCTTTTAACCCGTGCAGAGAAGCTACAGCTCACTGAAACCCGTATTAAAGTCCAGCCTCCTGCCAGAAACTGCAAGGAGAATTCTACAAAGATTCTGAGCCACCAGCAGAGCCTCGCACGCAACTGGCACACATCAGAGAACAGTCAGCATGTTGTCCCATGACTCTAGCTGCTCTGAAGACCGAATGACGTCCTGCTACCCGCATCCTCAATCATACCAAGCCACGCTGACTTACATTGCCCCCCAGTACAGTAGAACCTCATTAATGGGAAAGTTAGAAGGAAAAGGGAAAGAAAGATAAAGATGGGGGGAAAACCATAGGAATGCGCACCCCGGGGGGAGGGGGGAAGATGAGAAAAGGCTGGAGAGACACAAATGGGACAACGCGGGAGGGATGGGCAACCCCTCCCCTCCCCTCCCTCAATCACAGGGGAAACACAGTTGAAGTTGACGGGGGAAGAAAATAATTTACGTGCGAGTAGCTGGGGCGGGATTGAACCCACAACCTGGGAACACAGCAATGAAGATGTGATCACTGAGTCGCAGCTGATAGTTATTCAACTTTATTTATCATCCTTCTAAAAGGAGAAAGTTGGATGGGGTCACACTCAAAGAGCAATAGAAATCTTTTACCCTATTGGTCTGTCTAGTGTGGAGGGAAGGAAAGTGCGGCTGATTGATTGAAGGGGATGGAGACTCTTCACTCCTTCAAAATGTTTTTTATAGAATCACACAGAAGGAGGCCATTTAGCCAATGGTGCACGTGCTGGCCCATTTGTGAAGTTCTCCACTTAATAATAATAATCTCTATTGTCACAAGTAGGCTTACATTAACACTAGGGGCTTTCACAGTAACTTTATTGAAGCCTACTTGTGACAATAAACAATTATTATTATTATTATTATTAAGTTACCGTGAAAATCCCCTAGTCGCCACATTCCGGCACCTGTTCGGGTACACAGGATTCAGAATGTTCAAATTACCTAACAGCACGTCTTTCGGGACTTGTGGGAGCAAACCGGAGCACCCGGAGGAAACCCACGCAGACACGGGGAGAACGTGCAGACTCCGCACAGACAGTGACCCAAGCCGGGAATCGAACCTGGGACCCTGGAGCTGTGAAGCAATAGTGCTAACCACTGTGCTACTGTGCCGCCCAAGTCCCACCTGCTATCCTCCTTCTCCTTTCGCATCGCATATTTTTCCTTTTTAAGAACTATTTATCTCATTCACTTCTGAAATTTGATCTGCATCCAACTCGCATCCAACGGGCAGATCGTGACAACTCACTGCGTCAAAAATTCTCACTCCTCTTCCGAAACACCAATAATAAAATTTATGTCAGGTCTCCACATAATGAGACATTTTCAGGTGCTTTACACGTGATGCTGGGAGGGGAGAGGTAGACAATTAGGGAGATATCCAAAGACACGATCAAAGAATGTTTGAGAAGGCTTTTGAAGATGATCAGAGAGGTAGCAGGTCAAAGGAAATTTGGAATGATATCTCCAGAGGTGTAGAATGTGCGGTCTTTGATGAGCGATCAGAGGGAGCGATGGCAACAGACTGGAGTCACAACAAAGGAGGGGCTGTAGAACGTTGCAAAGGTTTGAAGAGGATTGCAGCATATTAGATAGAGGTAGTTTCAAACATAGAGAGGTCACAGAAGTGACTTAACAGGGCTGCCAGAATTGGAGGATTTTAACCACGAGGAATGACTGAATAGGCTGAAATTATTTCCTTTGGAATAAAGGAGGATGAAGGGAGATATAATTGAAGTGTTGCAAATTATGTGTGACCTAAATAAAGTGGATAGAAATGACCCATTCATGCTAGTGGATGTCAATAACTGGGGCATAAATGTAAAGTAAGAGGGAGGGGAGTTGAGGAGTAATTATTATTCACCCAGCGGATGATGGAGATCTGGAACTCAGTGTCTGAAAGGGCGGTAGAACCAAAAACCCTAATCATATAAACAAAATACTTGGCTATACACTTAACATACTGTAACCTAGACATGATCGCTCCGGAAAGATCTTTAATG
The DNA here is from genome assembly GCF_047496885.1 of Scyliorhinus torazame. Classification (NCBI taxonomy): domain Eukaryota; kingdom Metazoa; phylum Chordata; class Chondrichthyes; order Carcharhiniformes; family Scyliorhinidae; genus Scyliorhinus; species Scyliorhinus torazame. The sequence continues at coordinate 16,282,690 of NC_092716.1, read as the reverse complement.
CTACCTGGGACACAAATGGTCAATTGGCCAGTAAATCTTTCTATTCTGTAGCCACCTGGGATGGCCACTTCCAGAATACAAAATGGACGCTCGCAAAGACTGTAGGGAACTGTGGATAATGTTCGGAAAGCAAGCAGGCACAGAGCCTGTATGCATATTGGAAAGACAGTTCCCTGACGGAGCTGAAACTATAGGTCAATTAACATATTGATGGCCCATCTCCGAGAACAAAGGAAAGACACTCAAGCAACCGATACTGCTCCAGACATCCCGGCGCCAGTTCCCCAAACCGAAAGCACAAACAAAGCCAGGCCAATGGCCACTAAAGACACGCCCAGCCATCAGGGTACCCACCCCTTTATTGGTCAAGATCAATACCAGTGATCAAGAAGCCGGCCAATTAATTGGGGCCAAGTTTAAGGCCCGCCTAAAAGCGCGCGAAGCCCCTCCGGGTATAAGAAGGAACCCCAACGAGAGAATCGCTCTCTTGGAGTTGGCTCTCAAAGCGGAGAGACCCATCCACCAGCTGCACCAGAAGCAAGTAAGTCCAAGGTCAACGCTCGCTACCAGACGGACGACCTTAGCTGTTGCCTTGTACCACTTCGGACCCAACAACCTCAGATCTGAACAACGGCCATTGTTCCTCTGACTGAGTGGGCACCCGAAGCTAAGTATAGGCGTTAGCGTTAGAGATAGTTTAGTTTGTAGTACTGTTGTGCATGAGTAGATCTTACTGTGTGTGTAAATAAATAGTATTGACTTTGAACTAACTAACTGGTGTATTGGCTCTTTGATCAGTATTCGGGTTTGAACCTTGTGGCGGTAGTTAAAGATACCTGGCGACTCTAGGGCATAAACATAATTAGGATTAAGGAAGGCGACCATATTGACCGCCATATTCATAACCCGAGAAACAGAGCAACAATACTTCTGATACGGGAGTATCTGACTCCCCATCTGACTCCCCCCTCCACCGACTCACACCACCCCCTCCCGCACCCCCTCCCGCACCCCCTCCCCCCGCCTCACCCCATATCCCCACGCAAGGATCGCACAAGAATTGCCCAGGATGTTTAAACTTCAATTGGGTAATTACCCTGCACCTGAAATCATCCAAAATTCTGATTTGAAATCAAAAACTTTGGATGGTTCCGATTCTCCGAGCGCAACAGTTACCCAGAAAATGTTAGAAGAACTAAACCCCCTTCTAACACTTGGGTAACTACATTACTCACCCATTCGACCTCGAGGTATGCCCAGACTTCCCAACTACCCCTCCACCTCCCAAATACCGCCCCCACTCCCCCAACTAGCCCTCACCCTCCTGACTATCTACTCTACACCCGACTTGCCCCACTGACCACCAGAAGCCTCGGTGCGTCCTCCCCCCACTCCCGCTGACCACTCGACCTCCCCACATTGAACATCCTACCCCCCCCCCCACTGAAGTCTGACCCGCCCACTGACCACACAATCCTTCTCCCATTGACTACCCCACCTCCCAACCCATCCTGGAGGAGAGGGTGGGGGGGGTTGTCATCTTTTCCCCCCATGTCTCTGCACGTGACTGAAGGCCTTGGGAACCCGTTGCACTGAACAATCCTCACTCGACTTGAGGGGGATGGTATGGTGAGAATTGTGCAGCTCCCGACTAAGGTGAGCAAACAGGTGCGATTGCCAAACCTCGGAATGTTTCCAGCTTTACAATGTAATCCTTGTTTGACTGTCTCTGGCATTCTGTCACCGTTCCCATATGAGGAGGTCCACGGAGCATGTCTGAAACCTGGACAATGGTGAGATTGCAAGTGTCCATCACATTGGAATAACTTGGCAGGATCCTTCTTTTAATAACTTTAATGAAACCCAGTCAACACGCTCTCTATAAACTTATCGCTTCACAGCATCTGGATTAGCATTGGCAGAAACTCGCCGACAATTACCTTACCCTTAGTTTGAACCTCAAGTGAACTGGAGAGGAAATGTGTGCGATTTTCTGTTTGAACCACCAGATGGCACTCTCATAAGATTAAACCCAAATCCTGTGGGCTGAGGAAGTCCTTATTGAAGATTGTGAACAGTGCAACGTTTAAAATGAAGAGGAGTCCTGACTGCCCTCCTTTGTTACTTTAATCGTGAAGTAGCAAGTGTATTGCTAATACTATCGCAGTGATGAGAAAGTGTCCAATGGGTTTGAAGATACCAGACATATGCTGGCACATGTTCCATGAGCCAAAGTTAAAGTACCACATCTGTTTGAGTTCTCTGCTGCAGATGACCTTACAGGCAGGAGAGCAGCTTGTGTAGTTTATCTCCGAAATGTGCTAAAAATAACGGATTTGCAGAGGCTGAACATTGTTGCTGGTTATGGTTGCTCAGAGGGTTCATTACGTGGTGAAGTGTTTTGCTCATCCTGACTCGAGAGTGTCGAGTCCGCATGGTCATCGAGATTGTTCGACACCAAAGCTCACATTCTTGGATATTTACCTCTCCACAAATGTACACAGCCCAGAAACAGGCCATTTGGTCCAGCTGATCGAACATTGTGGTAACGCTCCTCATGTGCCTCTTTCCACCTTTGGCATCTAATCCGATCAGCTTAGACTTCTATTCCATGATTATTGTTATACAATTATTATTTAGCTTCCCCTCATTCTCACATTGGTACTCGTGGAGCTTGCTGTGCACAAGTTCACTGCTGTGTTTCCCAGTATTACAATAGCGACTACGTAGAACGTTTACGGCACAGAAAGAGGCCACTTGGCCCATCATGACCGTACCAGCCCAATGAACAGCCACCCGGCCATATCCCACCTTTCAGGACCTGGGCCGGGATTCTCCCCTCCCCGGCGGGGTGGGGGGGTCCTGGCGGGATGGAGTAGCGGGAACCACTCCGGCGTTGGGCCGCCCCAAAGGTGCGGATTTCTCCGCACCTTTAGGGGCCAGGCACTCACCTAGTCCCGCCAGTAAGAGAGGTGGTTTGATTCTCGCCGGCGGGAATGCCATGACAGCAGCGGGACTTCGGCCCATCGCGGGCCAGATAATCGCTGGGGGGGGGGGCCGCCGACCGGCGCAGAGCGATTCCCACCCCCGCCGAATATCTGGTGCCGGAGAATTCGGCAACCGGCGGGGGCGGGATTCCCGCCAGCTCCCAGCTATTCTCCGACCCGGCAGGGGGTTGGAGAATCCCGCCCCTGGTCTGTAGCCCTGCAGGATACACCTCTTGAGGTGTGTAAGTTCCTTCCTGTTGATTCCCTTATTTCCACTTATTTTATTTTTTGCCGTTATCATTTTTGGTCCTTGGGTGCTTAATGGACATGTATCTTCAAATCAAGCAGCAGAGAGAATGAAGAATTGTAAAAGCTGCATCATCGTATATGGTCCTAGTACGACGGTCCCAGACCAGGGGCAAAATTCTCCTACCCGCCCCGCCATATTTCTGCCCCGACCGGCCGGCGGGAGTCTCCGTAACACCGGGCGGTCAATGGGGTTTCCCATTGTGGGGCAGCCCCACGCCGTCGGGAAACCCCCGGGCCCCGGCAAAACGGAGACTCCCGCCGGCGGAGAATGACGCCCCAGATCCCAACAGTGGCTAGGAAACTGGACCCAAACACCAATTTTTTGGTTCATTCTAAGACTGTGCAGAAAGAATGATTTGCTCCAGGTGTGTTTGAAAAATTAGGGGCAGGTTTCTCTGATTGACGCCGCCAAAATCGCTTTTGGCGATTGGCCAGAGAATCCATTTTTACGCCGAAATCTGTGGTGACACCGTTTTTCCAATGCACCGCCGCCTCATAAACGGCGTACTCGAGGAGACAGCTTCAGGACGACACCCTCCCCCGATGCTCCGCCCCCGATGGGCAGACTTCCCAACGGTGTCGGTCACGTGTCCTCTCACTTTTCAGAAACCTGGCATGGCGGCTGCGGACTGTGCCCAGCGCCGCCACAGTCGGGGCGGGGAGAGCCGTTCTGCTGGCAGGGGGGGGGGGGGGTTTCAGCGGAGGCTGGGGTGACTGGTGGGGGGTGGTCCGGGGGTGGTGAGGGGGGTTACAGGTGGGCCGTCTTTGGCAGGTCAGGTCCGCGTGCGGCTGGTGCCATGTTGTACGGAGCAGCCGCCGCGCGCCGCCGCCGCAGGCCCCACCGTGCGCAGTCGCGGCTATGGACCCAGCCATTCTGCATCCGTATCCGCAGGTAAAGCCGGGGGCTATCCGTAGCGCAGCTGCTAGCCCCCCATCGGATGGAGCATCAGTGCGGGTCACCGCCAACCTTTCAGTCGTAAGACCAGATGCATCCTCCGAACATAGCCGCAGAATCGGAGAATACAGCCCCATGGCTTTGGTATTTTAAAATAAAACATCATTATGAATGCAATATTAAACTCTTTAACTTCACATCCAAAAAGAACAGCTTACAATTACCCCTTAACACAACTATACAACTTCCCATTAAACAAGAAACAACTCTTAATCCAGGTTATAATTAGCTGGGCACAGAGTAATAAAATAGATTTGGCTCCGGTTGGAACCCCTTCAGACTCTGGCTGAATATCTTCAAATGATTGTGACAACTTGGTTGCCTCCGCCCCTTCTTTGTCTTCAGGCAAGACTGCTCTGCTTCAAAATATTATGACTTTTTTTTACTATCCTCCTTGGAAATAAATGTGGACTCAGAGTCAACAGATCAGAACTCAGCTCCTCTCACTCTCAACGCTTCTCCAAACTCACTGCCTCTCTACCTTTCTGGGCTCATACAATCCCTACAGTGTACAAGGAGGCTATTCGGCCCATTGAGTCTGCGCCTACCCTCTGAAAGAGTACCGTACTCAGGCCCACACCCTCGCCCTACCCCTAAAACTCCATAACCCCAACCCTGAACACTAAAGGCACGGTAGAACAGTGGTTAGCATTGTTGCTTCACAGCACCAGAGTCCCAGGTTCGATTCCCGGCCACTGGAATGGGTCACTGTCTGTGCGGAATCTGCATGTTCTCCCTCTGTTTGCGTGGGTTTCCTCCGTGTGCACCGGTTTCCTCCCACAAGTCCCAAAAGATTTGCTGGTAGGTGAATTGGACATTCTGAATCCTCCCTCTGTGTACCGAACAGGTGCCGGAATGTGGCGACTAGGGGCTTTTCACAGTAACTTTATTGCAGTGTTAATTTAAGCCTACTTGTGACAATAAAGATTATTAAGAAAAAAATTAAAGGGAATTTTATCATGGCCAATCCACCTAACATGCACATGGACTATGGGAGGAAACCGGAGCACCCGGAGGAAACCTACTCAGACACGGGGAGAAAGTGCAACCTCTGTACAGACAGTCACCCAAGGCCGGAATTGAACCTGAGCCCCTGGCGCTGTGAGGCAGCGGTGCTAATCACCGTGCCACTGCACTGCTCCCAGCAATGACCTCATCTTTCCACTCTAAAAAACAAATTCTCTCTGCAGGCTGCAAAAGCATATTAACTCCCCAGGGACCTCCCCAGTCAAACCACAGTCCAATAGCCTAGACTGAAACACAATATCCTTCGTCAATTTCACCTGCTATTCCCGAGTAGCGAAACAAAATCCTTTTGAAAACCATGATCACTGCAGTACAGGATTCCTTTGAAACAAACACATTCTTACCCTGGGCTTTTAACCCTTAGAGTGCCCACTACATTTATAATTCAACTTTCCTAACATTTTCCAATCATGATAGAACAGAATAGGGCAGCACGGTAGCATTGTGGATAGCACAATTGCTTCACAGCTCCAGGGTCCCAGGTTCGATTCCGGCTTGGGTCACTGTCTGTGCGGAGTCTGCACATCCTCCCCGTGTGTGCGTGGGTTACCTCCGGGTGCTCCGGTTTCCTCCCACAGTCCAAAGATGTGCAGGTTAGGTGGATTTGCCATGATAAATTGCCCTTAGTGTCCAAAATTGCCCTTAGTGTTGGGTGGGGTTACTGGGTTATGGGGATAGGGTGGAGGTGTTGACCTTGGGTAGGGTGCTCTTTCCAAGAGCCGGTGCAGACTCGATGGGCCAAATGGCCTCCTTCTGCACTGTAAATTCTATGATTCTATGAGAAGCAGTTGGGCACTCGCCACTCGAGAGATGGGTGCTCGGTTCGAGCACCGTACTTAAACCCACGCCTTCAACCTATCGCCGTAACCCAGTAACCCCACCTAACCTTTTGGGCAATGTCGGGGCAAGGGTCAATTAGCGAGGCCAATCCACCAAACCTGCACACCTTTGGACTGTGGGAGGAAACCGGAGCGCCCGGAGGAAACCCACGGGGAGAAAGTGCAGACTCCGCACAGTCAGTGACCCAAGTCTGGAATCGAACCTGGCGCTGTGAGGCAGCAGTGCTAACCACTGAACCACCCTAAGGCAAGGCTGTGTAGCATGAAGCATTTAAGGGGAAAAAGGTGGAAAGCTTCATCCCTGGGTGGGATTGAACCACCAACCTTCTTGGTCAGTATAAAAAGTGGTAATCAATTGTGCCGCAGTTCATTGAAAGTGAAATGAATCATCTACAGAGGTTTTCTTAACAAACCTTCCACAAGTAAACACAAAAAATTATTGGACAAGATAGTCTGTTAGTCAGCATCCGAAAATGCAAGGAAGGCTAATGGTCTTAAAATTACACAGAGCGTCCAGTGAATAGGCCTTCTGTTGCCTTCTGGGTGATGAGGAGCCAGTGCAGGAATGGTGACTAAAACTGACCGGTGCCCTCTGTGACTCCGTGTGTAACACTCTTGCCCCTGAAGCAGAAGGTTCTTGAGTCAAGTCTGACTCCAGAGGCTTTGGGCGTTATTGATGGAGGTGATGGAGGGTTTCCCCATGCCAGCTGGAGAGCCAGTGAGGGCCCTGAGTCGTCTCCTTTCGGGATGACCTGCAGAATGAAGCACCCATCAGGCACTTAACTGGACCCACCCCAGGATTCAGGACCCTGGGGGTGGAAATCATGCCCCCCTGATAGCTGTCGGGCAGTCGGAGGGTCAGCAATTGTGCATTGCTCAGCAGCGCCAATGAGAGCAGTGGCGGCTGTTGGCAGTGCATCTGCCAGAGGTCGAGGACCAACAATGATGTGGGAGTGGGGCGGGAGGGAATAGCGATTGGCGGACAACGTCCCTCTGTGTACCGTCCACCCCAATCTCCCACCTTCCCGATATCAGCTCCCTCGATCAGGCCAAGAGTGTCTTTGAATTTTGAATGAAGGCTACCCTCCGGAAGTCTGAGAGTAACTGTGACAGAGTTTGCATTTTAGGATTCCCATATGGTGAGCATCTCCCCCCGCGCTGCCCCCCCCCCCCCCCCCCCCCCCCCCTGCCACCAACCTGCTGCTGGGTAAATATTGCCCACTTAAGGTAATTGGCAGCAGGGTGGGACAGTTGTCTGTGAGCCTTATCCCCACACCTCCAGATTGATGCAGAACAAGGCCAGCAGCGCGGGTTCAATTCCCATACCGGCCTCCCCGAACAGGTGCCGGAATGTGGAGACTAGGGGCTTTTCACAGTAACTTCATTTGAAGCCTACTTGTGACAATAAGGGATTTTCTTCATTATTAATTGGGGTAAAAGCAGTAAGACAGCAGGGTCCACATCCACTAACCCAAATCCTCACCATCCAAGTTGCTTCTGGGATGGGTACAAAATTCCACTCTTATGGGCGGGATTCCCCCCCCTCCCCCTCCTCCCCTCCCTCCCCGCGCGGTGTCTTTTGCCGCAGTGGAGGTGGCCCGGTATTGGCCAGTGGCGGGATCTTCTAGTGCCACCACGGTCAGCTGGTTTTCCAGTTGGTCACATCCTCTGCCAGGAGAACGTGTGGACTGGAAGATCGGGAAAACTTTGGCATTTGAGTTCAGAATTCGGACTGAGGTCCAGTATAGTTCTGAGACAGCACACTCAGGGGTGCTGTCTTTTTGGTAGGATGAGGGTAGTATTCATCATGGGCCCCTGTGGAGCAAGAAACGGAATCATTTCTGGAGGCGAAATTCCCTGCTGTGTATCTATAACACTGTTTTAATTTAGTCTCGGGTGAATCTTTACTCTCATTGCTGCCAACTGGTTCTGGCGCTCTTCTGCTTTCACCTATATGACATTGTTCTCTGAGTCGTTTAATCCTCGGACAGTTTGCAGCCAGTTTAAATATTATGACATTTCAATTGATTTGTTTTCACGTCGGTGCAGCTTTTATTTGTACCTGGGGGGGGGGGGGGGTGCGAGGGGTGTATAAACCGCTGTTGTTTTATTTTTGACCTTGTGTTATCAGCACACTAACCTCACCAAAGTCCTGGAGCAATGCGAGTCGGAGGGCTGGGAGACAACACAATCGATGCATTGATTTGATGCTTTTATTTTTGTTGGCTGCTAACAGCAGGTGGAGAAACACTAGCCGACCTGTGTGAAGGAACAGCGGGGGCAGCCGATGCAGGTGTCCTCTGTAAATGCTTTCCATTCTCTTTGGCAAATCAACTGTTGGACGCGTTGACACTTATTATATTTCTCAAGCGTGACTTCGAGAAATCACGCCATGGGGGCCTTTTAAGAGAAAATTTGAAACCACCTCATCAGGGTTACTTTCGCAAAGGCTTGTTCCCATCTCATCAAAGTCCTCAGCCGTCAGCGCATCCTGATCACGGAGCCCTTTTGGACCAATTCCCTGGCACAGGGTTAGTGCGATGCTTTGACTGCCAAGAGTCTCAGTTATCATCAGGCATCATGTTTTCCTCCCTCCTCACAATAAAGACAGATTCTCCGCCAGCGGGATTCTCCATTTTGCCGACGGCGTGGGGCTGCCCCACAATGGGAAATCCCATTGACCGGATGGCGTAACGGAGAATCCCGCCGGCAGGTCTGCGCAGACAGGTGGCGCGGCGGAGAATCCAGCCCACCTCCCCGCTGGATCCTCTGTCACCTGATATATTGTTCTCCTGCAGCCGCTTTCGCACCAGCTTTACACCCCCCATTCCCCTTTCTCCTCATCTTTTTGCCCGAACCCATTGCTCCCTGATTTGATTTGATTTGATTGATTGTCACATGTTCCGAAGTACAATGGAAAGTATTTTTCTGCGGCCGAGGGAACGTACACAGTACGCACATAGGAGACAAAAAGAACAAACGACAAAGTACATTGACAAATGGTACATCTACGAAGGTGGTGGTGAGCTGCCTTCTTGATCCGCTGCAGTCCATGCGGTGTAGATACACCCACAGTGCTGTTAGGAAGAAAGTACCAGGATTTTGGCCCAGTGAAGGAACGGCGATATATTTCCAAGTTGATTAATTAATTGATATTTATTGTCACATGTACCGAAGTACCGTGAAAAGTATTTTTCTGCAGCCACGGGATCATTCACAGTACGTACATAGTAGACAAAAGAATAATCGACAGAGTACATTAACAAATGGTACATCAACAAATAGTGATTGGTTACAGTGCGGAGCAAGGGCCAAACAAGAGCAGCATAGGGCGTCGTTAATAGTGTTCTTACAGGGAACAGATCAGTTCAAGGGAGAGTCGTTGAGGAGTCCAGTAGCTGTGGGGAAGATGCTGTTCCTATGTCTGGATGTGCGGGGTCTTCAGACTTCTGTATCTTCTGGCTGATGGAAGGGTCTGGAAGAGGGCAAAGCCTGGGTGTGAGGGGTCTCTGACAATGCTGTCTGCCTTCCTGAGGCAGCGGGAGGTGTAGACAACATCAATGGGAGGATGGCAAGCTTGTGTGATGCATTGGGCTGAGTTCACCACACTCTGCAGTTTCTTGCGATCTTGGGCCGAGCAGTTGCTATACAGGCTGTGATGCAGCCGGATAGGACGCTCTCTATGGCACATAGAGGTTTGTGGGAGTCGATGCAGACATGTCGAATTTCTTTAGCTTCCGTCGGAAGTAGAGACGTTGTTGGGCTTTCTTGACTGATGCATCAACGTGAGTGGACCAGGACAGGCTGTTGGTGATGGTGACCCGCAGGAACTTAAAGCTATCGACCATCTCCAATCAGAGCCATTGATGCAGACGGGTGGGGGTCGTACTATGCTTTCTGAAGTCAATGATCAGTTCCTTGGTCTTTCCAACATTTAGAGAGAGGTTGTTTTCGGTACACCATGCAACCAAGTGATCTATTTCCCTTCTGTGATCTGATTCGTCATTGTTTGAGATACGACCCACCACAGTCATATCATCTGCAAATGTATAGATTGAATTGGAGTTGAGTCTTGCCACATAGTCGTGTGTGTATAGGTATTGCAGTAGAGGACTTAGCACACATCCTTGCGGGGCTCCGGTGTTGAGGACTATTGTGGAGGAGGTGCTGTTACCTATCCTGACAGATTGTGGTCTGTTGGGGAGGAAGTTAAGGATCCAGCTGCACAGGAATGGGTCGAGTCCAAGATTGCAGAGATTGGTTATTAGCCTTGTCGGGATAATGGTGTTGAAGGGGGAGCTGAGGTCAATGAACAGCAGTCTGATGTAGGTGTCCTTGTTGTCGAGATGTTCAAGTGTTGATTGTAGAGCCAGAGAGATTTCATCTGCTGTGGGCCAGTTGCGGTGATCGGCGAACTGCAATGGATCAAGACCATCTGGGGGGCTGGCATTGATCCGTCTCATGACCAGCCGCATAAAGCATTTCATGACAACAGACGTCAGGGCCACCGGTCGGTAGTCGGTAGTCACGATGCTGTGTGGCTTTGGAGGGGAACTTACACGGTTAGTCTTCCCATGCATCTGCTGCCCTTGTCCTTCCCGGTGGTAGAGGTCGAGGGTTTGGGAGGTGCTGTCGACACACACTAAACAAGATGGAGAATGTTGAAGTTTGTTAATTCGATCAACTCAGTGCCTGATCTATTTGTGGAAATTTCTTGATCAAGAGTAATAACAACCTAACCAGTGAGAAATATGCATCAGTAGAGAATCCTGTGCTGGATTTTGGAATGTATTATCGCTCCCTGTCTTTGTTTTTTGAAAATTATTTTCATATGCAGTTTACACTTATTATCCAAACTCTGCAGAATAATACAGAAACTCTAATAATGAACATAGCAGCAATATCAGCACAGATATCACATGCTGTCCCCATGTCTGTGATGGTGGCCCCCATTCTATCCTTTCTTTACTTTCTTTACAAAGAACAAAGAACGATGCAGCACAGGAACAGGCCCTTCAGCCCTCCAAGTCTGTACCGGTCATGATACCAACCTTGGCCAAAACCCTCAGCACTTCCTTGTGCCGCATCCCTCTATACCCATCCTATCCATGTGTTTGTCAAGATGCCTTTTGAACGCCGTTAATGTATCTAAAGAGATGTGTGTACCTCATAGATTTTTTTAGAAGTGTTCTTTTTCGAGGGCAGCACGGTGGCATAGGGGGTTAGCCTTGTTGCCTCACGGCGCCGAGGTCCCAGGTTCAATCCCGGCTCTGGGTCACTGTCCCTGTGGATTTTGCACATTCTCCCCGTGTTTGCGTGGGTTTCGCCCCCACAACCCCCCCAAAAAAAGAGGTGCAAGATAGGTGCAATGAACACACTAAATTGCCCCTTAATTGGAAAAAAATGAATTAGGTACTCTAAATTTATTTTAAAAAAGGAAGTGTTCTTTTTCGGACTCTTTACACTTACTGATAAGAGTTACACACATCTTTACAGATGTATTCACAACACTTGCCAGGGCTCTTTACATCACTCAGAATTTATAAACACCCTTACATTAGTTTTGCTGGGGAGGGAGGTCCTGTTCCCCCCTCGCGTTCTCGGCGAGGTGAGGGGGGGGGGGGCGGTTTGGGGGCGGGGGGGTTGTTGTTTAGATAGGTCTTCTTCTGATTTGACCTGTATGAGATGGATCCAAGTCCCCTCCTGTGAATGGCCTCCCTCCCGGCTCCTTCTCCTCTGCCTGTAGGATCCCTTTCAACCGGACGGTGTTCCATGTCTCCCCCCTCCCCCTCCCCCTCCCCCCCCCCCACCCCCCACACTTTCTGCCCCCCCTTCTCTATCCCTCCCTCCCATGCCCTGTTAGTTACCGGTTGTGAACAGATCTGTCAAGAGGTTTGTGAACTTCTTCCACGTGACGCGGAATCTCTCTTTGGATCCCCCTTATCGAGAGTTTTATTTTTTCCAGTTTCTGGAATTCGGCCAGGTCTGAGATCCACTCCGAGGCCCTGGGTGGTGCTGCGATCAGTGAAGCGAAGGCCAGGGCGTACGCCCTCTTCCCCGTCCAGAGCTCTGGATGCTCTGATATCCCGAAGACCGCCACGGACGGGCACGGCTCCATCTCGACGCCCACCACTCTGGGCATGGCCTCAAACAAGGCCAGAACTCCCTGAGTCTAAAACAAGTGGGTGTGGTTGGCCGGCCCCCCCTGACACCACCAGGTGTCTTTGTAAGGTGCGCTCTGTGCTCTACCGTGAGCTGCATGAGGCCTATCCTGGCACAGGAGGAGGTGGAGTTGATGCTGTGCAGCGCCTCGATCCAGAGTCTTCCCCCTATCTCCACGCCCAGCTCCTCCTCCCATTTCAGTCTGCTCTCATTCAGTGGGGTTCTGATCTTTTCCATGAGTTGCCTGTAGATTTGTCATCCTCTAACCAGTCCAGTTCTAACTTTGCGTCCAGAAATGTGTGTCCAGGTCTCTGGGGAAATATTTTTGTTTCCTTGCGGATAAAGCTGCACAGTTTCAGGTACCTGAGGGTTGACAAGTTAATTATGTCCTTCGTCTGCCAGGGGGGGGGGGGGGGGGGGGGGGGGGGGGGGGAGAGTCCCTACGATATGTAAGACCATCTTACAGTGAGGGCGACACATGGGAGGCTTGGCCCTATTGAACCTCCTATACTATCACTGGGTACGAAACGTGGAGTTGGAGCCTCTGCTAGAGTTCCACTAGGGTCGCGTACAAGTCCCTTATTCTCAGTGTCCCTATGTCCTCCATCCATGTCCCAAATGTGGCGTCTATCCTCCCCGGTGTGAACCTATGGTTGTTTCAGATGAGGGCCTCTATGGACATCACGCCAAGCTTGAAATGGCACCTGAACTGGTTCCATGTCTGCAGTGTGGCCACTGGAGTGAGTTTGTGGGGGAGCTGGGAGCGGTGCGGTGGCCAGCGCTCGGAGACACGTCCCATGTAGGCCTCCTCCATTTGGACCCAGTCCACCTCCGGTTCCCTCAGCCACCCCCTTACCCTCTCCGCGTCTAGTGGCAGTATAAGAGGTTTGATAAGCCCAGATGAAGGCCATAATTAACTAGTCGACTCTGGTGGAGAAGGATTTGGAGATGAAGACCGGGAATGTTCTGAATATGAAGAGGAACGGAGGCAGCACGTTCATTTTGACCGTCTGTTTTCTTCCTGCCAGTGAAAGAGGCGATTCCTATCTTTGCAGGGCCCTCTTCACCTCCTCCACCAGGCTGGAGAGGTTCCATTTGTGGAGCATATTCCAGGTGGGGGTCACTTGAATCCCCAGGTACCTGAACCTGGTTTAGTCAACCCGAGAATTCCCAAACCGATACTGCAAAGAGGAAGAGTCACCGAACCTGCAATACTACCACTGGTCAGCAAAGACAGAAAAAGTGAGGGGATGGGTACAAGAACCCAACACAGATTGGGTACAAATGGAGGAGGCATCCTGTAAAGGAACAACCTCCGGGCCCTGGCTAGAGCAGCATTCCCATTCTCCTCAACAAGGTACACAACGAGCCCAGTGGTAGCGGCCACGCTGAGAACGTGGACCCAGCTGAGACAGCACTTTGGGATAACAAAAATGTCCCACATGGCCCCCATCTGTGGCAATCACAGATTCCCCCCAGCCATGCTAAATACCACCTTCAAAATATGGAGGTGGGACGGGGGCACACTGACGGTCAGGGACTTCTACATAGGGCACAGACTGGTGACACTGGACGAACTGACGAGGAAGTGGAAACTAGCAAAAGGACAGGAACTGAGACACCTCCAACTAAAACACTTACTCCGCAAAGAGACAGTAGGGTACCCTGGGGCCCCAGAAACCACACTATTAGAGGACCTGATAGGCACAAGCAGCGAGAAGGGGGGGCTATGTGGGAAAATATACGGATAGCTACTGGTCAGAGCCCGAACTCCACTGGATGAGACCAGACATAAATGGGAGGACGAACTGGGGACAGAGGTAGGATAGGGACTCTGGAGCGAAGCACTGAGCAGAGCGAACTCCACCTCAACCTGCGCCTAATGCAGCTCAAAGTGGTGGACAGAGCGCACCTGACCAGAACTCGAATGAGCAGGTTCTTCCCGGAGGTGGAGGACAAATGTGAGGGGTGCCAGAAGGGCCCGGCCAACCACACCCACATGTTTTGGGCTTCCCCAAGCTTGGTGGGTTCTGGACAGCCTTCTCCTAGGCAATATCCAAGGTTGTGGGGGTGAGGGTGAAGCCATGCCCAATAGTGGCAATCTTTGGGGTATCGGAGCAGCCTGGGTTACACATGGGGAAGGGGGCCGACGCCCTTGCTTTTGCTTCCCTAATCGCACGCCGGAGAATCCTGCTCGGCTGGCGATCGGCAGCACCGCCCACAGCTGCAGACTGGCTCGCTGACCTCTCGGAAGGAAGTGGGCAATCCACAAGAGAAGAGGAATGGCGCTGAAGCCAAATGAAATGAAAATGAAAATCGCTTATTGTCACAAGTAGGCTTCAAATGAAGTTGCTGTGAAAAGCCCCTAGTCGCCACATTCCGGCGCCTGTTCGGGGAGGCTGGTACGGGAATTGAACCGTGCTGCTGACCTGCCTTGGTCTGCTTTAAAAGCCAGCTATTTAGCCCAGTGTGCTAAACCAGCCCCTTATGGGGGGGGGGGGGGGGGGGAATCATAGACCGATCCAGAGGGCAACAAAATGTATACAGAGTTAGTTGAATGAAGGACAAAACAAACCTCTCTGTAAAATAAAGCAAATTAGCGCAGGCAAGAAAAATGTAATGTATATACACAACAACTGTATATAAATATGAGAAAAGCCAATAAAAAGATTTTCAAAAAAATACAAAAGAACCTGGTTTAGTCACTTTAACTTGTGATTCCTCCAGCTCCACTGTTCCCTCTCGAGCGTTCACCGGGAAGATTTAGCTCTTTCCCAGGTTGAGTTTGTAACCTGAGAAAGGGCCGAGCATCCTGAAGGTCCTGTTATCCTTCCCATGCTGGCTAGCGGGTCCGACATGTAGAGGAGCAGGTCATCCGCACTGAGTGAGACTCTATGCTCTCTGCGCCCTCTTCGAATGCCCGTCCACCATTCGCCAATCTAAGGGTGATGGCCAGTGGTTCGATTGGCAGTGCGAACAGGAGCGGGGATATTGGACAGCCCTGTCTCGTTCCCCTGTGCAACCCAAAGTAGTTGGAGCTGGTAGTATTCGTCCATACGCTCACTGCAGGAACACTGTCCAGGAGCCTCATCCAGCAGTGAACACTGCTCCAAATCGAAAACGCTCAAGCACCTCCATCAGGTTCCCCCATTCTACTCGATCGTAGGCTTTCTCAGCTTTCAGGGAGGTGATCACTTATGATGCCCTCTGCCTGGGTGGGGCCATTATTACATTCGGCAGGCGTCTGATCTTCGCTGTTAGCTGTCTACTGTCTGCCTTTGACAAATCCGGTCTGATCCTCCGTGATCATTTCTGGCAGGCAGCTCTCCAGTCACCTCGCCAGTGCTTTCGCTCGGACTTTTGTGTCAGTGTTTAAGAGAGAGATGGGTCTTTATGCTCCACACTCTGTCAGGTCTTTGTCCTGTTTGGGGATCAGTGAGATCGAGGCCTGGGCCAGCGTGGGTGGGAGGGCACCCTTCGAAAGCCACTCGTTAAACATCTCCCCCAAGTGTGGTCCCAGCGCTGTTGCAAATTCTTTGTAAAAGTCTACCAGGATCTCGACACTTTTGCAAACTGTGTGCAATTAATGCATTCCACGATTCTGCCCAGTTCATAGTGGTGCGTGCTCATAGAAGGCCCCCTGTGCCTGGCGGAGCAGGTGGGCTGCCTTCCTTGTGGAGAGCAGGTCAAATTCCATCTGCAGTTTTTTCCTTTCTGCCAGCAGTTCCGCGGTTGGGCCTGTGGAGTACCACTGATCCACCTCCAGTATGGAGTCGATAAGCCGCTGCTTGCCTGCCCTTTCTTTCTTGTTCCTAAGGGCCCTATAGGCTATGATTTCGCCCCTGATCGCCGCCTTCCGAGACTCCCCATTCTGGTTGCAGGTTACATGACCATCGATGACTTGGGATATCTTTGCGCAGAATTCCTTATTGACGGGTGGAGCTGCGTCTAGCCTCCTCCTGCCCAGCCCTTCTCCAACCTGACATCCATGTAGTGAGGCGTGCGGTCAGAGATTACAATCGCGGAGTATTCTGCCTTTGTTATCCCTGGAAGCAAATTAACCTGTTATTGTGATGTTAGTTGCGGGAGGCAAACACTGGCCAGAGCACCGGGGATAGCTCCCTTGCTCTTCATCCACACAGTGCCAGGGAGATGTGTTGCATCCATTTTAGCAGGCAGGCATGGTCCCTTGCTTAATAACTCATCCAAAACACACCTCTGACAGCGCAGCAACTCTCTCACTGTTACAACCATGTCAACTTTCTCTTATTCATGTTCAGTTCTGGCGTGGGCCTTGAAACCACAGATTTCCAACTCAGAAGCAGGAATGTTACCAGCTGGTGGGTGTTAATATTGGGTGCGGTGCGGTCCGGGGCAGCTGCCGATTGTACCGCTTCCTGATGGACCGGCACAGTGCTCAGGTAGGGGCTCATTAACTCTGCTGTGGCGCCACCTGCTGTGCTCCAGAAGCCTTGCGTTAAGTTGCCGAATGACAAATGACAATTGTACCCTCCCTCCTGCTTCATGCCTAATGCCGATACAGGGAACGTGCGCAGATACTCAGCTGAACACCAAATATGTCAAAGGGCAATTGTCAGATTGCTCAACTGATTTAAGGGGGAGGATTAATTGCATTCCCTGTGCCAAATTAAATAGAAATTATTCATTACATTAGCAGCTTGCTGCCGAAAGCGAAGGCCTCATTAAATTACCAAGAGTTGAAACCGGCAATTAATCTGCTTCCTTGTAGATGTCATTATGGTTTATTACTTTACAATTAGTAATAATGGCCCTATGTTGTCATACAGCAGTGCCGAAATTGTAGGGTACGAAATAGCTTCTGTTCCAGTATTTATGTATTACACAAAGCTAACGACTCCGAACTCAAACCGACAGCGGTTTTGATGTGTTGGTGTTTTGTGAAATCAGGTGCAAAGTCATGAATGGATTCCCGTGCTCCCTCTCAATTCACGCTCTCAGGAATCCCTTCCTCGAGCCTTCCTGTCACTCCACTTTTCAGTCACGACTCAAGCGGCAGCAATCTCTTCCTCCAACGGTCACTATTTGGGGTAGAGCAGGTGAACTGTCTCTGACGCCCTGACCAAAATTTAACTCACAACTCACACAATAAAAATAGATCTGAGTATGTGCTTGTGGGATCTTGTCATGTGTAAATTTGCTGCCACCGTTTTCTACTGTATACGGCAGTGACGACACTGTAAAAAAGAATTAATTGGGCGAGAAGTGTTTTGGAATATCCTGGGAATTGAATAGACGTTGTATCAATGCATCGTTTTTTAACATAGTGATATAATAATCGAAAAACAATAATCTTTTATTAGTGTCACAAGAAGGCTTTCATTAACACTGCAATGAAGTTACTGTGAAAATCCCCTGCTCGCCACACTCCGGCGCCTGTTCGGGAACACAGAGGGAGAATTCAGAATGTCCAATTCACCTAACAAGCACGTCTTTCGGGACATGTGGGAGGAAACCGGAGCACCCGGAGGAACCCCACGCAGACACGGGGAGAACGTGCAGACTCCGCACAGACAGTGACCCAAGCCGGGAATCGAACCCGGGTCCCTGGCACTATGAAACAACAGTGCTAACCACTGTGCTGCCCATATTGTGAACATTGATTATAATGAATTAAAATTATTATTCTGAGAGGCTGGTGATAGGCTGGATGGAAAGGAATTGTGGGATTGGAGTCAAAGAGATTCTTCTTTCGTGTTGCTTCACCTGATTTAGCAGACTGCGGAATAGCAAATGCTGCGTTCCCTCTCACCTCTGACAGTAGCACATGTGGTGTTGGTGTGTTTGAATATCATGACAGCACAGTTATGGGTTATAATTCCACAGCTCATGTAGCATCAATATTTGAATAGTCAAAGCGAGTCAGGAGTATCAATGGAACCTTATATGATCGCAACACTAAAAATAAAAGCTTGCATTTATCTAAACGCTTCCATCGTCACTGGACATTCCACAGTGCTTTACAACAATTAAATACTTTTTCGCAACATAAGATCTAGGAGTGGCTGCAGGCCATTCGGCCCCTCAAGCCTTCCCCGCCATTCAATCAGATCAGTCATGACCATAATGAAGGGCAGAGCAGGTTCGAAGGGTTGAATGGCCTACTCCTGCTCCTATTTTCTATGTAAGGTCATGTCTGATCTAATCTTGGCCTCAGCTCTACTTTCCTTCCGTTTCCTCATAACCCTGACTGCCCAAAGCTTTAAGAACTTGTTACCTCATTCTTGAATGGATTCAGTGATCCGGCCGCCACTGCTCTCCGGGATAGAAAATTCCATGGATTTTCTGAGAGAAGAAATTCCTCCTCGTTTTCATCTTAAATGAAACTAGTGCCCCGAGTGCAAGAGTCACCCTCCAGGGGAAGCATCCTCTTCCTATCTAGCTTGTAAAGCCCCTCAGAATTATCCATTTCAATAAGGTCATCCCTCATTATTCTAAACCCCAATGAGTAAAGGTTCAACCACGTCAACCTTTCCTCATTAAGACAATCGCTTCATCCCAGGAATCAACCGAGTGAATCTTTTCTGAACATTCTCCCAGGTAAGTATATGGAGACAGAAACTGGATACTCGAGGTGTGGTCTCACCAACGTTCTCCAGTTGTAGCAAAACTCCACGGGTGGGATTCTCCAACCCCCCGCTGGAGGGTGGCGTGAATCCCACCCCGCCGCTCCGACAGCAGCTGCCAAATTTTCAGGCGGGGGTGGGGATCGTGCCGCGCTGGTGGGGGCCGTTGGCAGCGCCCCCTCCCCCCCCCTCCCGGCAATTCTCCGGTCCCCGCTGGGCTGAGCGGCGGCCCGTTTTCGGCCAGTCCCGCCGGCGTGAAATGGACATGGTCTATCCCGGCGGGACCTTGCTTGGAGGGCGGTGAGCGGGGTCCTCGGGGGGGGGGGGGGGGGGCGTGGGGGGCTCCCGCCCCGGGGGGGCCCCCACGGTGGCCTGGCCTGCGATGGGGCCCACCGATCTGTGGGCGGGCCTGTGCCGTGGGCGCACTCTTTCCCTCCGCGCTGGCCTGTGTAAGGCTCTGCGCTGACCGGAGCGGAGAAGAAACCTCCTCCGCATGCGCAGGGATCACGCCAGCGGTTCTGCGCATGCGCCAGAACACGCTGGCAGTTCGGCGCATGCGCCAACTCGCGCCGGCCGGCGGAGGCCCTTCGGCGCCGGTTGGCGGGGCGCCAACCCCTCCAGCGCCGGCCTAGCCCCCGGAAGTGCGGAGGATTCCGCAACTTCCAGGCGGCCCGACGCCGGAGTGGTTCACGCCGCTCTTGCCGCCGGTTTGGGCAATCCTGCTGATTCCGGGAGAATCCCGGCCCACAACCTTTATACTCCATCCCCCTTGCAATAGAGGTGCCTGCCTTCCTAATTACTGGCCATACTCTGCGTGCTAACATTTTGGGATTTTTGTCCCAGGGTGCCCTCTGTATCGCGTTCTGCAGTCCAGTTGTTAAATTGTGTAAACTAGGATGGTGTGTACAGGTCAGGGATATTTATCGGATCATGACTTGTGCACATTTAAAGAGGCACTTTCCCTTTAAGGAGCTAATCATTGGATTATTTGTTTTAATTGTTACTTAAAAGAGTATAAGGAGACAGTCCCTTTAAGGGGTGGCTCATTAACTCATTTGATTTGATTTACTCAAAGGCTTAGGGCCAATTCTTGGCACTGGAGGTGGGTTGTAGGTTTAGGAGTTACACATTTTTAATGTCTGTCTTTGTGAATAAGTCTAAAATTGAGTAAAGATTGACTTCTAGCCTCCTCCACCATCTGGCTGACAGAAGTTTAACAGCAGTCACTTATAATTTAAGAATCTATTCAAAGTTGATTGTTTTACTGGTCGTGGAGGGTTATCAGTCTTGGTAAATTGTTGGAATGGAGAATAGGAGACAACATCTGTGTCAAAGGAGCAGGACAGATTAATAGAGCGTTGTTCGATTTAAATTCCAATGAGAGCTCTTTAATTGATCATATCACTCCAAATGGGATTTATTATCTATCTATGCGGCGGAAGATTCATTAGACTTTCAACGTTGCCACAAATTTTGACCTTATTTTATAATCTCTGCCAATTTAAATTGGAAGTGCATGAATTAAAATCATTGTCCTGTGTCTCCTTAGTGTCAGGGCGGCTTACAAGGCTAATGCCTGGCGTGGACGTTAATACTCATTCACTCTCTCTTTCCCAATACAGGGCACACCACTCACATACTTCGCACTTCTCACAGGTAACTGTAGGTATCAGGTAAATCGAGCTAAGCATTTGTCACTATTGAAGGTATCAATTACAGAGGTGCCACTTATAACATATTCAAAGCGACAGTTGTTTCAGGCTGTTCAACAAATACTTATGGTCTGCTCATCTCACTCAATTAAAGCTTTCCTGCTGAACTTCCGGCAAACTTGGCCTTCAAATACTTTCAACCAGCTGTCCATTAAGGTGTGAGTACCTCAATGATGAGATTTTGAATGCAGCTGCTGATAAATAGGAGTGGCTCTTTGCTTCGTGAGATTGGGAGGACCTCAAAGCTTAGAGCCCCTCCTTGCAATGTACCTGCTTGTGAAATCCAGCCTTGTGGCTTCACCTCGACTTTTACAATTTCCTAGCCCTCTCTCCACCCTTTTAAATCCCGGTAGTGACCTCTTTTATGGGTCTTGACCCTTCGCCTCAGGCTAACTTCAGCAATTGGGTTAGGGAGACACCTGGAATAGCAGAATCGAGAGCCCTAATCGAAATACACTGGGATGAGGAACATCCCATGCGGAGATTGAGTATTGAAGTATATGATTTTTCCTCTTGCCTTCTCTTCTACCTTCATCCCATCCCTGTCTCCACTGGAGGTGTCCAGTTGTACGGACATTCTGAGATCTGGAACTCCCAGGGCGAGGGGGAGTAGACAATGCCGCGATTTTGGTGGTGGGCTTGGGGAGGTGGGGAATGGGCACAATTTGACATTCTGAAGGATGTTGCTTTACCACCAACCTGAAGAATTCTGGTAAAACCTGTTTTGAAATGATCCTTCCTTCAGAATGCAGCCAATTTTAACACCATAAAATAAGTTGATCATCTAGGACTTGGGCAACTAAATATTTCAGTTGGATGAAGTGGTGAAGGGCAAATAGGCATATGATAATGTTTTGCTGTTGTATCTCGGGTGGAAATGGACACAATTATGTCAAATTTAGCAGTGGAATTGGTGTTTGGGAATTTGGGCCCGATTTTTAAGCATCCTTGCAGCTGCCAATAAGGAAGCTGTAACATTATGTTGAATGTCTAGTATATAAAAGGTTAATGTAGTATCATAATTGACCACTAGATGGAGTTGAGAACAGACCTATAAAAAGGACTGACCCTCAGGCTTCTGGGAGAGAGTGGGAGAGAGTGTAGGAGAGAGCAGAGTACAGTTTAAGACAGAGTGCACGAGACAAGTATTAATAGTTTAATAGATTATTGCTTGCTCTCGGAGTAAGTGGTCACGCTGTATATCAAGTAGTGTAATAAATGTTATTGAACTTAGCTTGTGTGGTCTTTGTGAACATTACGACATCCATCCTGAGTGTAAGAAACACAGAACGCTACAGACCTACCAGCCAGTCATCCTAACATTGGCGGTGGGGAAACTTCTGAAACAGTAATCCAAGATAAAATCATTTGATATTTGTAGGAGCCTGGGTTTGCCAATGACAGCCAGTATAGATTTGACACAGGCAAATTATGTTTGACTAACTTGATTGAGTTTTTTGATGAAGTAACGGAGAGGGGTTGGTAAAGGTTGCACAGCTGGCTTATTTGTAAACTCTCAAATAAAACCTGATAAAATCCCACTTAAACTTAATGTGCATGGGATTAAAGGGACAATGGCGGCATGGGTGTAAAATTGGCAGAGAATAGTCGTGAATGGTTCTTCCTCAGATGAGTAGGATGGTGTCCTCTTGGGGTTGGTATTAGGACTTCTGCTTACCACAAGACACAAAAGCACAAAAAAAGGAGCAGGACTGGATGATAGGGCATGTTGAGTTGGCTCCGCCATTCGATACGCTCATGGATGATCTTGGGCTTCAACACCATTTCCCACCTGCTCCCCATATCCTTTGATTCCCTGAGGCACCGAACATCTGTCTACCCCGGCCTGAAACGTGCTCAATGATGGAACGTCTACAGCCCTCCAGGGTAGAGACTTCAAAAGATTCACAACCCTTTGAGTGAAGTAGTTTCTCCTCACCTCAATCCTAAATGCTCAGCCCCATATCCTGGGGCTTCACCCCCTGTGTTCTGGATTCCCTGATCAGCAGATGCAACCTCTTATTGTCTACCCTCTCAAGCCCCTTCAGAATCTTGAATATTTCGATGAAATGACCTCTCCTTCTTCCAAACTCCAAGAAGTATAAAGGCAATGTACTCAGCCTCTCATCATAGGACAACCCCCTCACCTCCGGGACCAGTGTAGTGAACCTCCAATGCAAGAATATTCATCCTTCAACATGGAATCCAAGCCAGCACACTGTATTCCAGATATGGTACCACCAAAGCCCTGTACAATTGCAGCAAGATTTCTTTATTCCTATACTCCAATGCCGTTGCAATAAAAGGCAACATGCCGTTTGCCTTCCTAAGTTTGCTGTGCCTGCATGCTAACTTTCTGTGTTTCTCGTGTGGGCACCCTCTGGACTTGGGTGCAAGAGGCATAATTTCAAAGTTTGCAAATAACAACAAGCGTGGCAATCATGTGAACAGTGAGGAGAATCGAAACAAACTTCAGGAGGACACAGGCTGGTAAAGTGGCCAGACACGTGGCAGATAAAATACAACGCAGTGAAAGGGAGAAGGCAGGAGAATGGGGATGAGAAAATATCAGCCATGATTGAATGGCGGAGCAGACTCGATGGGCCGAGTGGCCGGGTGGCCTAATTCTGCTCCTACGTCTTAAGTCTTATGGAAGTATAGAGTGTTGTATTTTGGAAGGAAAATGAGAGTGAATGGCTGGAATTTCTGCACTGTACATTCTCTGATTCTCCTGTGGTCGGGATTCCCTTTTCCCACTGGCAGCGCACCCCTGCCTGGGGGCTTCTCAGCAGCGCAGTGCGGCTTCAATGGGAAACCCCACTGACAAGTGGTGGGAAAAGGGAATCCCGCTGCCAGGAATGGCGCGCCGCGGAGAATCCCGCCCAATGTAAACAAAATGGTACAATGTCAGAGTGGGTGAATAAACAGAGAGAGCTGGGTGTTCATGTACGGGAATCCTTGAAGGCAGGACAAGCTGATAAGGCTGTGAACAAAGCAGGAGGGATCCATTGGTTTATTCATTGAGCTTAGGACATCGGGATGTGCCTTTAAGCAGAAGACTCAAAATCAAAACGGCCTTCTTGCCCGGGCACTGTGGGTGGGATTCTCTCAGCATTTGCTCACCCAATGCTATCCCTCCATGTCCCTTATGTAGTATTCATGGAATCACAGGATTGTTACAGTGCTGTGGAGGTCATTCGGTCCATCCTATCTGCACTGGTTCTCCAAAGGAACATTTCACCTAGTCTCACTCTCCTGCCTTCTCCCTGTCACCCTGCACATTGTTGCCTTTCAAATCATTGTCTAACTCCTTCTTGAAGCCCGATTAAACTTGCTTCCACTGCACTGCATTCCAAACCCCAATCACTATTTTTAGCAGGAGAAACTTTATCATGTCTCTCTTGCTTCTTTTACCAATTACTTTAAATCTATGCCCACTGGTTTTCTATCCTTCTGCCAATGGGAACAGTTTCTCCCACCTACTCGGTCCAGGCCCTATTCAAATCTGAATTGAAAACCGCCTCCAGCAAACATTCATAAAAAGCACATAAAAAACAGGCAGAAATGCAAAAGGCAATAAGCATTGCAGCGGAACAATGTTATTTGAACCTAAGTCTGCGTTTGATATATATTTTACTTTTTTCTGACTTTCGAGATATCATGCAGTCAATTTCAGCCCCACAGACCTTGGAGTCCCAACATAAGTGAGTTAACCAATAATTCAAATATTTTCCTGAGGTCTTTGATCCGTGACTCCAATGACTTACAGGTACCAGATTTCTAAGTAAAACAATTTTAAAAATGTTTATTTATAACAAGAGTAGAGATAAAGGTGTAATGGCAAAACATAGAACAACTGTCTGCTAGCCTAATTATTCCCCAAACCCTGTCCCACCCACTACCCAGCCACACACAAGACACACATGGTGGTGGGTTAAAAAACATGAATAGGATGGGAATAGAGGGGCACAGACCTTGGAAGTGTAGAAGATTTTAGTTTAGACGCGCAGCATGGTCGGCGCAGGCTTGGAGGGCCGAAAGGCCTGTCCCTGTGCTGTACATTTCTTTGTTCTATGTTCTTTGTAAGGTTCAGAAATAACAGGGATTTAAAGGGTGTGAGGCGAATCTTTGCTGCTGAGGTGGTAGTCTTTGTAGTCTGTGATCTTTAAAAGCATTTGTTGATTTAGATC
This sequence comes from Scyliorhinus torazame, assembly GCF_047496885.1. Taxonomy (NCBI): domain Eukaryota; kingdom Metazoa; phylum Chordata; class Chondrichthyes; order Carcharhiniformes; family Scyliorhinidae; genus Scyliorhinus; species Scyliorhinus torazame. The sequence goes on along the minus strand of NC_092716.1, from coordinate 16,257,905 downwards.
CTCTCGTGTGTACCTTCAACTAAAACCCGCAGGCTGCAGAATTTCCTCTGGGGAGTCACTTTCACTTGACTGATTTCCATCTCACTGAGACTATCTTAGAATTCTCGACCTGAGAATTGAAAGAGGGTTTTCTGTGCACTCTGCCTCTGGAATGCTTGTCTGCTCTTAGATCATAGATCATAGAATTTACAGTGCAGAAGGAGGCCATTCGGCCCATCGAGTCTGCACCGGCTCTTGGAAAGAGCACCCTACCCAAGGTCAACACCGCCACCCTATCCCCATAACCCAGTAACCCCACCCAACACTAAGGGCAATTTTGGACACTAAGGGCAATTTATTATGGCCAATCCACCTAACCTGCACATCTTTGGACTGTGGGAGGAAACCGGAGCACCCGGAGGAAACCCACGCACACACGGGGAGGATGTGCAGACTCCGCACAGACAGTGACCCAAGCCGGAATCGAACCTGGGACCCTGGAGCTGTGAAGCAATTGTGCTATCCACAAGGCTACCGTGCAGCCTCTTTCTGCAGATAAAGATTAACTGTAGTGAACAGAAAGTAAAAGGCCCTTTCTTCCAGACCTTTAGCAATGTCAGAGGAGAGCAATCAGCACTGTGCCTTCCCCAGCCTACCAAACAGATGTTTGGCTTTCACACACCTGGGTGGAGACTGCTTGCAGCCTTTTGGTCAGAGGTTAAAATTTTGCAGGCGTGGCGGGATTGAGAGAGTGTTTTAACTCACCAGCCTTAGAATGTTTCAAACTTGCTTCTGGCTGCTCTTGATGTCCAAAGCAGAACTGAAACTTCTTAGCTCTGCGAAATGGAGCGTGTTGTGTTTTCACACCATTCATGAACCAGCCCCCCAATCAGATGCAAGAGCCCATCAAAGACCTGGATTTCAAAAGAGCTGATTAGCTGCTAGCCAAGTCCATCAAGATGACATCTCGGGACTATGCCAGACAGCACACTGCACAGAGGGGAATCTTCTTGGGCCAGCTCAACTAGCAGCCTGCAGCAGGAGGACAGGAGGAGTGATGGAAAGTTGTTTAAAACGTCTGTAGTTTAAACCAAAATCCGCAATGCTTCAGTAGCCATCAACACCATAATTAAAAGGGACACAAGGATCGGACAAGGATTTAAAAGTAGTTCCTTACAATTTGTGTGGTCAAGCACAAAATAATTTGACAATTTTATTGAGGTCCAGGAACCTTCAGCCCAAAGGAGAAATGCAGACTTAAATTTGTCATAACTCTTGCTAGGCAAACTCAATAAAGTATTTGGAGTCTTGCTTAACTTTATAGTTTGTGAAAGAGTTCTCGAAGTTGTCACCTTTGCTCTTCTGCTGCCACATGGGTAGGGCATTCTCTTGTGGATCGTTGGAAGAAAGTCAAAGAAACCTTTGAGACGTATGCCCATTCCAGAATCTTTATTGACTTTACCTCGCTTTATTGTCCAGATATCTCCCATTCTGTGGGCGGGATTCTCCAATCATGGGGCTATGTCCCCACGCCGGTGTGAAAGGCGGCACCAACCACTCCGGCGTCAATGGTTCCCGATAATGGGGAATGCTCCCCTTCCTAGGGGGCTAGGTTGGCGCCAGAGTGGACCCCGGAGCTCCAGCCGGCGCAGAACGGCCGGCACGAGTTTGCACATGTGCGGAACGGCCAGCATGATTCTGCGCATGCGCGGGGGTTCCCTTCTCCGGACCAGCCCCCGGGCAATATGGCGGAGCCCTACAGGGGCCCAGGGTGGAGGAACATAGGCCCCCATGGAACCAGCCCGCCCGCCGATCGGTAGGCCCCGATCGTGGACCAGGCCACTGGGAGGCCCCCCCTGGGCTCGGATCCTCCTGCCCCCCCCCTCCAGGACGGCCCCCGCAGACACACCTTCCAGGTCCCGCCGTGTGGGACCAGAGTAACCCACGCTGGCGGGACCCAGCCGAACTCGGCGGCCACTCGGCCCGTCACGGCCCAGAGAATAGTCGGGGGTCCACTGTCAACGGCCTCCGACCGGCGCAGTGGGAATCCCACGGGCGCCCGAGAATCGGCGGGGGAGAATCGGGAAGCCGGCGGCGGGGCGGGATTCTCCGACTTGGCGCGGGGGGTCGGAGAATCCCGACCCAAGTTTAGTATTGCACACGGGGTACACGGCACAGGGTTGATTATAATCCCTGTGTGGCTTGAGCATTATGCACTCCCCCGTTAACTACAAGGTAGGGACTGTTGTATATAAGGTCAGCCTGACTACTATAGACTTCCAGAGAGAAAGGACCAGTGAAGTCTAACCAGGTCCTGAGTGTATACACGTTTCTGTTGTGGATATTTTTACTCGAAAGAGAAAATGCTGGAAAATCTCAGCAAGTATGGCAGCATCTGTAGGGAGCAAAAAGAGCGAACGTTTCGAGTTTGATGACTCTTTTATTTTTACTCGACTGACTCCATTGCCTTTACTAAACCAAGCATCATTACTTTTCTTTTTAACTGCCTCACATTTCCTGGCATTGAATTACAGTGATTTTTTTGTTTGTTCGGGCAGGTAAGGTAGCGAGGATTTGGAAGGCAGTGCTTCAGAGTGGGCGATTTGGCTCTTCTGAATCTGAGGTATTATTATTGGGCAGCGAACACCTAGTAGTGACGGGGCTGGGATAGGGGGAGAGGGAGCAGAAGGCGATCTGGGTGAGGATGGAGGCAGGCTCTTGCAGGGGGTTGGGCGCTGGTAATGGCGTCCTCCCGAGGGAAATACTCAGGTAGTCTGGTGGTGCTAGCCATACTGAAGGTATGGAGGCAATTTCAGCATCGGTTAGGGGCGGGGTCAAAGCTGATGCGGGTTTGAGAGAATCATGTGTTTGAGCCGGCGAGACTGGACGCTAGGTTTCGGGGATGGGAGGAGTTTGGGGTGATGGAAATTAAGGACTTATCTTTGGAAGGGCAGTTTGCCAGTTTGGAGGAGTTGACGGAGAAGTTTGGGATTCTGCAGGGGGAGGCCTTCAGGTACATGCAGGTGCGGGACTTTGCAAGGAAGATTTTCCTGATTCTGGTGACACCTCCCTCTTCGTTGCTGGAGGGGGTGTTGTCATTGATGGGATTGGAAGGGAGGGTCTTATCGATGATTTATGGAAGATTTTGGAGGAGAATATTGCGTCGCTAGAGGGGGTTAAGGCCAAGTGGGAGGAGGAGCTGGAGGTGGCATTGGAGGAGGGGTTGTGGTATGAGTTGTTGCGGAGGGTGAATGCCTCAACCTCATGTGCAAGGCTGGGATTGGTACAGTTAAAGGTGGTGCACAGAGCGTACCCGATGAGGTTGAGGATGAGCCAATCGTTTGAGGGGGGTGGAAGACACTAGCGAGCGGTGTGGGAGAGGTCCAAAAAACCATGTACCTATGTTCTGGTCCTGCCCGTGGTTGGAGAAATTTGGGGAGTTGGGTTTCAGCACCATGTCGGCGATCTTGCATTTGGATTTGGAGTCCAGTCCCCTGGGGGTCACATTTGGGGTGTTGGACTTGCAGGAGCTGCAGATGGGAGCTGGGACAGATGTTTTCGCCTTGCTGATTGCTTGCAGGCGAGTCCTGTTGGGGTGGAGATCAGCCTCTCCACCCAATGCCTCAGTATGGCTTGGAGTCCAAAGGGAGTTCCTGTATTTGGAGAAGGTAAAATTTACCTTGAGGGGGATCATTGAGGGGTCCCACGAGAGATGGGGTTTGTTTATTCTTAATTTTAAACAGTTGGTTCCCATCAGCTGCTCAGGGGGGTGCAGGGTTGGGGGTGCAGGGATGGGGTGTTAGAGGGATGGGGGGGTCTATTGATTTATTAGGGTGGTGTTGTTTTGCTTTATGTATAAAATGTCAAATCTTTAAAAACTGAATAAAAATATTTTTTAAATATTACAACTGATTCATTTTTGCCCATTCCACCATCTTACCACCCAACTGAAGATTCTTTTGATCATAAAGGATACATATTTTGATCCTGCCCGCTGTGGGAAGTGTAATGAGCAGGATGTGGTGATATGCATCACTGTAAATACACAAGGGGTTAATGTAAATACACTAAGACTAAGTAAACACTAGAGGGAGCACCAGAGACATTACAACATGCAGATATACAGCTAATCTGGCTAGGCCATAGAAGGCAGAGGGTAGCAATGGAGGGATGCTTTTCTAATTGGAGGGCTGTGACCAGTGGTGTTCCACAGGGATCAGTGCTGGGACCTTTGCTCTTTGTAGTATATATAAATGATTTGGAGGAAAATGTAACTGGTCTGATTAGTAAGTTTGCAGACGACACAAAGGTTGGTGGAATTGCGGATAGCGATGAGGACTGTCTGAGGATACAGCAGGATTTAGATTGTCTGGAGACTTGGGCGGAGAGATGGCAGATGGAGTTTAACCTGGACAAATGTGAGGTAATGCATTTTGGAAGGGCTAATGCAGGTAGGGAATATACAGTGAATGGTAGAACCCTCAAGAGTATTGAAAGTCAAAGAGATCTAGGAGTACAGGTCCACAGATCACTGAAAGGGGCTACACAGGTGGAGAAGGTAGTCAAGAAGGCATACGGCATGCTTGCCTTCATTGGCCGGGGCATTGAGTATAAGAATTGGCAAGTCAAGTTGCAGCTGTATAGAACCTTAGTTAGGCCACACTTGGAGTATAGTGTTCAATTCTGGTCGCCACACTACCAGAAGGATGTGGAGGCTTTAGAGAGGGTGCAGAAGAGATTTACCAGAATGTTGCCTGGTATGGAGGGCATAAGCTATGAGGAGCGATTGAATAAACTCGGTTTGTTCTCACTGGAACGAAGGAGGTTGAGGGGCGACCTGATAGAGGTATACAAAATTATGAGGGGCATAGACAGAGTGGATAGTCAGAGGCTTTTCCCCAGGGTAGAGGGGTCAATTACTAGGGGGCATAGGTTTAAGGTGAGAGGGGCAAAGTTTAGAGTAGATGTACGAGGCAAGTTTTTTACGCAGAGGGTAGTGGGTGCCTGGAACTCACTACCGGAGGAGGTAGTGGAGGCAGGGACGATAGGGACATTTAAGGGGCATCTTGACAAATATATGAATAGGATGGGAATAGAAGGATACGGACCCAGGAAGGGTAGAAGATTGTAGCTTAGTCGGGCAGTATGGTCGGCAATGGCTTGGAGGGCCGAAGGGCCTGTTCCTGTGCTGTACATTTCTTTGTTCTTTGTTCTTTAATCAACACATAGAATAGGACACGACCAATGGGCAGTCAAGACACCCAGAGGTGACACTACCACAAGGGGGCAACCCATATAAAACGACAGGGCACACATGCTCTGTCTCCTTCCACAAGTGACACTTAGAGATTAGGGCAGGGGCAGATCAGAAGCATCACACCCACCATGTGGCTTAGAGAAGACTGGTTAGTTAGACTGAGTTACTATAGCAAGATTAATAGGAGAGTCGAACTGAAGTAGGAGAATTGTTAACTGTTCAATAAATGTGTTAAACCTATCTCCAAGTCTGAACCTTCCTTTGTCAAAGCATACATCAAGGAAGCAGCTTATGCTACATGAAGAAGCATAACACAACACAGGACGTACAATGAAATGGGCCATTAAAAGGTCCATGGTCCCCAGGTGGACATATCTGAAAGATCCCATCCTCAGGTTTGTTAACTTTCTCTCCTACTGTCTGCAAATTTGGACGTCACTCCCTCAATGTCGGTAGTCAATGAATTAACAGGGCTCCAGAATACAAGTGAGAAGATACCTTCTCACTTCTTGCCACTCTGTCTCAATGGCAGTTCTAAAAAATTCGAAACAATTCTTAAATCAGCATGTTACCCTTACCCTAATTCCAGGCCCTTTACTCTTCCACAATAGCCTTCTGTGTGGCGCCTTTCAATGTTTTGGGGGCAGTGCTTGCACACCAGATCCACTGCTCTTTCCCCTCCACCCTCATCCATCACCTCCTCACTGGGGCTGGCTTAGCACGGGGCTAAATAGCTGGCTTTCAAAGCAGACCAAGTCAAGCTAGCAGCGCGGGTTCAATTCCCGTACCAGTCTCCCCGAACAGGTGCCGGAATGTGGCGACTAGGGGCTTTTCACAGTAACTGCATTGAAGCCTACTTGTGACAATAAGCGATTTTCATTTTTTCATTCATAAATCTCCTTGAAGCCTCTTTGCATTCCCCTCACAACTCACATTCTCACCAAGTTTTGAGTCGCCAACAAACTTGGAAACGATACATTTGGTCCCCACGCCCAAATCATTTTGTGAATAGCTGGGGCCCCAAGAACTGATCATTGTGGTGCCCCACTAGTCACAGCCTGCCAACTTGAGAATGATCCGTTTATCCCTGCTCTTTGTTTTCTGTCCGATAACCAATCTGCAATCCATGACAGTATATTTCCCACAATGTCATGAGCTTGAATTTTGCTCACTAACCTCCTGTGTGAGACCTTTTCAAATGCCTTCTGAAAATCCAGATACACCACATCCACTGGTTCCCCCCCCCTTATCTATCCTGTCAGTAACATCCTCAAGAAACTACAATAATAAGTTTGTCAAAGGTATTTTCCCTTTCATAAATCCATGTTGACTGCTCAATCCTACTGATATTTTCTAAGTGTCCAGTTATTACATCCTTCATAATAGATTCTAGCATTTTCCTGCTACTGATGTCAGGCTGACAGGTCTGTTGTTCTCCTTTTTCCTCCCTCCCTCCTTTCCTAAAGAGCTGGATTACATTTTCTACCTTCTAATCGGCACGTACCAATCCAGAATCTATAGAATTTTGAAAGATAATCACCAATGCATCTGGTATCTCTGCAGCCATCTCATTCAACACTGTGGATATGTGCGGGTGCCAAAAGTTGCTGTTAGTTCCGTGGAGAATACTGACAGTTTCACTGTCTTTACAAACACAAAATCCAGGAAATTAGCAAACTGTCTGCCTTCAGATGTAGATGTTGAAGATTTCCTTTGCACCAGTCAAACAAGGGCAGGTTTTCGTGTGCTGGCAAACATTCCCCTTTAACTAATGCCACCAAGAATAAATCATCCGGTCATTTTTGTCCGACCTTGCTCGAAGGTTGGCTGCTGGATTTGTCGACGGGAGCTGATGTGGCTGCACTTCAGGAAGTTGAGTGCAAATTACTTTGTGATGCCCTGAGGACATGGTAAGGTGCTATGTAAGTGTAAATTTGTTCCTTCATCAGAAAACCTGCTGGATGTTTTCACTTACTGCCATCAACAGATGGGACAGAGTGCTTGTGTGAGCAAGTGGTCACACAGACAATGCTGGCTACCTGTCCCCCCCGGACGGTGGAGCAGGTTGCCATTAACATTCAGCCCAGTCTACCAGGATCAGCTTGGGCAGCGGTACCACTGATGTCAATTAGAAATGTCTTCAAGCGTCTTAAACTAGCTACTCGAGACTTCTTGCATCTGTCACATTTGCAACCCTCGCTGAAGTTTAAAAAGGACAGATGGAAAGAACCCAGGAAAGCCTTTATTCCAGTGGGCAGCTGGGAGGGGGGGAAGAATTGGCTCAGAAAAATGGAGCATTTTCATTGTTAAGGAGCAGCCTGTCCATTTCCTTTCCCACTAAACACTTTCTTACCGTATTGTAATAGAGCCCAGCAACCATCTGGTGCTTATACGCATCCAGTAAAATGTGCGAGTGCCTGTGTTGTGCTAACAACCTACATACTCAGGTGTGCATGCCAGTGCGTCTTGTTCTGGTCTCATTGGCATGTTCAGGTTTTTTTCCTCAGGCTCTGGGCACCTGTTGAGATGTTGCATCGTGCACTTAATTATATCTTGTGAATTAAAAGGAGAAGTAGGACTTCCTGCCAAATAATTAAAGATCAGCTCATGCTGCCTGAGGCTAGATTAGAGCGGGAGGGGAAAGAAGACATAAGAGATATTAATTCTTAAAAGGGGTATTGTTGTCTTGTATCTATGCCAGGTTCTTACAAGGAATCAATTACAAGGTGCCTTAACGTTTATCATTAAATGAGCTGATGATTCAGCCTTAGCTCCGTGTTAACACTTTCATCTTGAACTTTTGGGTTCAGATCCCATTCCACGGATTTAAGTGCATAATCCCACTTGACCCTCCCACAGCAGAGCTGAGGGTGCGCCACACTGTTGGAAGTACTGTATTTCTGATAAGAAGTTAAACTGATCGTTCCTTTACCCTCTCCATTTGACCTAAATAATCACATTGTACTGTTTGAAAAAGAGCAGGCATGAATTTTCAATGACACCTCCAGCATTTGTCACTTAATAAACATTGGTGAGACGGGTGACCTCATTGTTTGTTTCATTGCTGTTTGACCACTTGCCTGAAATACTAAGCCTCATTGTGAGTAAAGAGAGTGCTTTGAAATTATTGCAGGAAATAAATCCAAATAAAGTTTCAGGTCCTAGTGAAATCCCTCCCTGGATTTTAAAGTTAGCAGTTCCCCAATATTGACCAATCTCTTTCAAGAGTCAATCAACGGTAGCATAGTGGTTAGCACAATTGCTTTACAGCTCCAAGGTCCCAGGATCGATTCCCGGCTTGGGTCACTGTCTGTGCGGAGTCTGCACGTTCTCCCCATGTGTGCGTGGGTTTCCTCCGGGTGCTCCAGTTTCCTCCCACAGTCCAAAGATGTGCAGGTTAGGTGGATTGGCCATGCTAAATTGCCATTCGTGTCCAAAATTGCCCTTAGTGTTGGGTGGGGTTACTGGGTTATGGGGATAGGGTGGGGGTGTGGGCTTGGGTAGGGTGCTCTTTCCAAGAGCCGGTGCAGACTCGATGGGCCAAATGGCCTCCTTCTGCTCTGTAAATTCTATGATTCTAAATTCCATGAACACTAGCTACTTACCAGACCAGTGGAGTGAAACTAACATCTGTGACATATTCGACAAAAGGGCGACAAAAATCACTCAAAGTTACAGAACGGGATCTCAGCATCGTTTGCAAATGGCTTGAACATATTGTTTATAAATAATTCCATAACCAATGGATCAGATCTAAGCTCTGCAGTCCTGCCACATCTAGCCGTGAATGGTGGTGGACAATTCAACAACTCACTAAGGAAAGAGTCACCACAAATATCCCCATCCTCATGATGGAGGAGTCCAGCACGTCAGTGAAAAAGACGATGCTGAACATTTGCAACAATCTTCAGCCAGAATTGCCGAGTGGACGATCCATGTAGGCCTGCTCCGGAGGGCCACAGCATCACAGATGTCAGTCTTCAACCAATTCGATTCATTCCATGTGATATCAAGAAATAACTGAAGGTTATATGAAAATGCCTTGAATAAAAATATTTTGAAAAAGAAATGACCGAAGGCACTGGATTTTGCAAAGTGCTATGTGCCCTGGCAATTGCACTGAAGATCTGTGCTCCAGAACTTGCCGCTCCCCTAGCTAAGCTGTTGCGTACAGCTACAACACTGGCATCTACCCAGCAATGTGGAAAATTGCCCAGGTACGACCTGTTCACAAAATACAGGACAAATCCAACCCGTAAATTACCTCCATCAGTTTACTCTCGAGCATCAATAATGGAGATGGAAGGGGTCATTAACTGTGCTATCAAGCATCACTTACTCAGCAAAACTGGCTCACAGTGATGTGTTGGGTGTTCTGGATCACAAACAGGTCACCAACACTTGAAGTGGTGCAACTCTATTTTATTACAAGGTTAACTATTTAAACATACTTGAACTGTGGGTAAATACGATACCAGCTTTAACTATAGACCTTCGCCTAGTCCTAACAAGTTGATGCACTCAGCACATGGTGAATGTCTGTGTTGCAGGCTGCGAGCTCTGTGCTCCTAGCTAGCTGCTACTCGAATGAGCGGGAACTCTGATGCCCCCTGTCTTTATAGTGCGTGTGCTCTCACTGGTGATTGGCTGCGGTGTTGTGTATGTTGATTGGTCCCACTGTGTGTCCATCAGTGTATGTCTGCACCATGATATACTGGTGTATATTATGACACACAGGTGCTCAGTTTGGGTTCCACCAGAGGGTCACTCAGCTCCTGGCCTTGGCTCAAACATGAAAAAATGAGCTGAATGCCAGAGGTGAGGCAAGAGTGACTGCCCTTGACATCAAGGGGGAAAAACCTCCGCTAGTTGCAGTCATACCTGGCACAAAGGAAGATGGTTGTGGTGGTTGGAGGTGAATCATGTCAGCTCCTGGACGTCACTGCAGAAGTTGCTCAGGGAGGTGTCCTAGAACAAACCATCTTCAGCTGCTTCGTCAATTACCTCCTTTCCATCAAAATGTCAGAAATGGGGATGTTTATGGATCACTGCACAATGTTCAGCACCATTCGTGACACCTCAGACAATGAAGCATTCAGTGCTCATATTCAGCAAGATCTGGACAATTTCCAGGCTTGGGCTGGCAAGTGGCAAGTAACATTCGTGCCACACAAGTTTCAGCCAATGACCATCTCCTACAAGAGAGGATCGAGCCGCCACCCCTTGATATCCAATGGCATTACCATCACTGAGTCTCCCACTTTAAACATCCTGGGGGGTTACCATTGACTGGAAACTGAACTGGACGAGCCATATAAATATAAATACTATGGCTACAAGGGCAGGTCAAAGGCGAGAAATTCTGTGGCGAGTAACTCACCGACTGACTGCCCAAAGCCTGTCCACTACAAGGCACAAGTCAGGAGTGTAATGGAATTTGTCTGGATGAGTGCAGCTCCAACAACACTCAAGAAGCTCAACACCATTCAGGACAAAGCAACCTGCTTGATTGCTCCCCCTTCCACAAATATTCAATCCCTCCACCACCGATGAACAGTAGCAGTCATATGTGTCAAGATGCACTGCAAGGGCTCATCACGGTTCCTTGCGCAGAACCTTCTATACACACGACTACTACCATCTAGAAGGACAAGGCAGCATAAATGTGGGAAGATTACCACATGGAGGTTCCCCTGCAGAAGCCACTCACTGTCATAATATACACCAGTAAATCATGGTGCAGCCACACACACTGATGGACACACAGCAAGACCAATCAACACACACAACACCGCAGCCAATCACCAGTTAGAGCACACTCACTATATAGACAGAGGGCATCAGAGTTCCCGCTCATTCGGGATGCAGCTTCTCAGAAGGACAGAGCTTACAGCTTACAGCACAGATCTTCACCATGTGCTGAGTGCATAGACTGGTTAGGACAGGCATAGGTCTTTAGTTTAATCTAACATCGTGTTAACCCACAGTGAAAGTATATTCAACAGTTTCTATCTTAATAAAATAGAGTTGTACTATGACAAGTGTTGGTAGCCTGTCTATGTTACTGCTAAGGTAAACGCAGTCTCCACAGATCCAGAGTACCCAACACATCACTCACCATCTGGATTTATGATGTGGAGATGCAGGCGTTGGACTGGGGTGAGCACAGTAAGAAGTCTTACAACACCAGGTTAAAGTTCAACAGGTTTGTTTCAAACACTAGCTTTCGGAGCACTGCTCCTTCCTCAGGTGAATCTTTACCCTTATTCACGTGCGTAAACAACTTTCCCAGCAAGTTTAAAAAACAAAACAGGAGCTGGAATTCTCCAGGAACTGGGATTCGCTTTTCCTGCCAGTCGCACTCCAGCCCCCCCCCCCCCCCCCACCCCCCCGCCAGGAGGCTTCAATGGGAAATCCCATTAACAAGCGGAGGGAATATATAATCGTGCCGCCAGCGAACGCCGTGTCACCGAGAAACACGCGGCTGGGAATTGTCGGATCCAATCCAGGGTGGAGCGACTTGCGGATGACTGCCATGGCTTAACATCAAAAAAGCTTCAGATCATATAATTCACTGCAAGATGATCTTCCGTATTTGCAAAAATGGCAGGACCATTGGTGGAAGGTACTTAATGCTAAAAATTCTACGTCATGTGGATTACCAACAAAAGGGATCCGCCAACAGATTACAATTCTGCAATTAAACTCTCCAACAGGTCAGTAAGCAGCACACCTGGGAATTCACCTGAAAAACAATCTTCAAAGAGGATTCTGCATTCAATAGCAGATAGCATCCAAAGGAAACAGGATGTACGATACACCCCCCCCCCCCCATGTGCATCAATGGCTCCGAAGTGGAGATAGTCGATGGCTTTAAGTTCCTGGGGGTCACCATCACCAATAGTCTGTCGTGGTCCACTCACGTTGATGCAACAGTCAGGAAAACCCAACAACGTCTCTACTTCCTACGGAAGCGAAAGAAATTCGGCATGTCTGCATTGACTCTCACAAACCTCTACAGATGTGCCATAGAGAGCATTCTATCCGACTGCATTACAGCTTGGGATGGCAACTGCTCGGTCCAAGATCGCAAGAAACTGCAGAGTGTGGTGAACTCAGCCCAACGCATCACACAAGCTTGCCACCCTCACATTGATTCTGTCTACACCTCCCGCTGCCTCAGGAAGGCAGACAGCATTATCAGAGACACCTCCCACCCAGGCATTGCCTTCTTTCAGACCCTTCCATCAGACAGAAGGTACAGAAGCCTGAAGACCCGCACATCCAGACATAGGAACAGCTTCTTCCCCACAGCTACAAGACTCCTCAACGACTCCCCCTTGGACTGGTCTGATCCCTGTAAGAACACTATTCACGATGCCCTATGTTGCTCTTGCTCATGTATTTGCTTCGTTTGGCCCCCTGTTCCGCACTGTAACTAATCACTGTTTGTCGATGCACCATTTGTCAATGTTCTCTGTCGATTATTCTTTTGTCTACTATGTACGTACTGTGTACGTTCCCTTGGCCGCAGAAAAATACTTTTCACTTCGGTACATGTGACAATAAATCAAATCAAATCAAAATCAAATCAAATGCTTGGATTCCTGAGGAGTAATCTTGATATCCCAAGATATCAAGCTATCCACTCATGTTAGGCAGCACGGTAGCACAGTGGTATCTCAGTTGCTTCACAGCTCCAGAGACCCAGCTTCGATTCCAGGCTTGGGTCACTGTCTGTGCGGAGTCTGCACGTTCTCCCCGTGTCTGCGTGGGTTTCCTCCGGGTGCTCCGGTTTCCTCCCACAGTCCAAAGATGTGCAGGTTAGGGTGGACTGACCATGCTAAATTGCCCTTAGTGTCCAAAAAGGTTAGCTGGGGTTACGGGGATAGGGTGGTGTGGGGATAGGGTAGAGAGAAAGGCTTAGGTAGGGTGCTCTTTCAAAGAGCCGGTGCAGACTCGATGGGCCGAATGGCCTCCTTCTGCACTGTAAATTCTATATGATATATATATCAAGGTTGGCGTTTATCAGGCATTTGTTCATCCAGTCCTGGAGTATGTAAGCTGTGTGTGGGATCCTTATATGACAAGAGATATAAATAAGATTTAAATGCATGAATCAGAATGGGAAATACACCAGTCGCACACTTAATAAAAGATTTGGAATGGGAATCCCAGCAACAAAGAAGGGGGGAAAATACATTGACCATGTTCTATAAAATATGAGCCTGAATTTCATGCTCGCCTGCCTGTGGGTTTTTCGAAAGATTGTGATTGCTTCTGAGTTCTCAAATGTCCTCATTGTGCAGTGATTTCACACTGGGCCGGGCAAGGCCTCAGATGGCTCTCCGCCCTTGACCCAATTGAGGGCGTGAAGTGGCCAATGGGGCCGTTTCCCACCTAATCTCTATTGTCAGGCTGGCAGGAGGATTTATCTGGTGTCAGGGAAGTCCAAAAATCATTGGGTTTAGGCATCGGGTGGGCACAGGTGGTCTGGGGCAGGGGGTGGTCTCTATCAGTCACCCCCTTCTGACTTTAGGTCCCCCCTTTAAGATCAGGCGGCTGCTAGAACACCTTCACCCGCCCCCCTGCCCGCCACCCCCCCCCCCCCCCCCCCCGAACCCCCACCACCAGTCCTCTCCCCCCGAAACTCAAATTACCTGTTTCCACACCCCCACATGTCTCTCCACCTTGGGACACCGGAAACTCACCTTGCCCATCCAATCTCGGGCTTCAGGCTATGACATTTTGAAGCACTTCCTCTTCTGTCTACTGTAGCTCCTGTCACTGCAGGGACTGGAGAGCTGCCGGCCAATCAGATTGGCCAGCAACTCTCTGAGGCGAGACTTCCTTATGATCGAGGGGCACAGATCCCACCTGTCGCAAATTCACGTTCCTTCGAGCATGAATGGTTGCAGAGCAGTCAGAGCCAGTGAGGATATGCTTCCTGGAGGCCGGGAAGGAAAACCGAGCCATCCGAAATATTTAGGCTATGGGATGGATTTCTTGTGAATTGACAGAAACAGGTACCTGAGGCCCTCCAGCAATGGCAAATCACCAGGTGGCTATCCACACAGACTACAAGGATCGTTTGCTTCCAAGACAGTGTGTCAATAATCTCTCTTCCTCAGGACACTCCCACAATGGAACAAGTGTCAAAGGAAATAGTCACCGCCCCAATCATTTAAAATCCTCAAGGCCCATCTTTAGATTATTTCCATTTGTATGTTTTCATTGTCATGACTACCGCCTCAGCAGCTCTGATTCAGCTGGAGCTACCCAGAGGAATGTTGGTGCGATACCGATATTAGCCTGTGACGCTGATCCAATTGAAGAAAGTGGTAGCAGAAGGTGCTGGGCTGGAGCCCCCGGTCCCCCAGCACTGCGTGTTCCTCGGCGGCCGCCATTCGCTGGCAGTGGAATTTTCTTTCCCTGCCATTGCCAATGGGATTTCCCATTGAAGCCAACCCATGCCACCGAGCAACCCGTGGGCAGGCGGCACCCGAGAATCCTGGCCCCAGCGAATGGGCAGAGAATTCCGGCCGATGTATTTCAATTGACTGCTGCATTTTATTATTATACGATGGTCAATGTTTGAAAGTACCTCACAACCATGAAACAGGTCGAGCCATCCTGAAATCGTGAAAATGGCTATAGAAATAAGAATTAATTTTGAAAATCAATCTTTAAAATAAATTACTTCACTCAAGCTAGAGTGGCTGGCTTGGTTCCTCTCGTCTTGACAAGTTCCTTGTTTTCTATTGAACTGTCCATTCACAGCTAATTCCGAGGAGTGGTAAGACAAGTGATCATCCCTCTAACATCGACCCAGCTGATATTAGCTTGTTCCGTGCAAGGAGATTTTAGCCTGTATTTTCACCGAGTCGGGATGATTCAGGTGCCCTTTAAAAATGGCGGCTCAAATGTTTCAAAGGGCCAATAGATGCCTGTCCTCTCAGCCAAGCTTGATTAATTATTCTTGGCAGAGAGTTCAGACATCCATTAGGTGTGAAAGCACTGAAATCCCAGAGAAACCATTGCTTGATTGACAGTTCTGGCTCTCTGCTGTCAATTTCACAACCTTTATTTACACAAGATTAACAGGTTTCAAGTGCTTGCAGTTTCAGCTATTGAAACGTTAAAGGGTCGGATGATTATGGATGCGATTTAACAGAAATGAAACAGTATCCCGTGTCTAGCGCACATAACTGGGTGTTGCTAGGCGATTGCAGCACCGAGAAAGAGCTCCGCCGAGGCCACACTTAGTGACATTTCCTGCTCTGAGGAGCTCCGCTTGGCCCCTGGCACCGGGGTCCCATTTTTCAGATGTAGTAATTCACGCTACCATGACGTCACAGCAGGTGGGTGGGAGGATTTAATGAGAGCTAAAGATGCAACATTAACCATGCTAACAATATTATAATGGATGCAAATTTGTGCAAATCCAGTTTGTATCCTTCCTCGACATGAACCTGATCACGCCATTAGGGAGGGCACAGAAAGATTGTGTTCTAAAATCCCATCGCACAATCCCGTTTTTGGCCTCTCGCAAGATTTAGCAGCCATTATGGGATTTGCAACAGCGGCTAAAGCGGTCACTAAATCCCCCGGTTTGTGTGTGTGTGTAAGAGAGTGTGTGTGCATAAGAGAGTGTGTGTCTGTGTGTGCAAGAGAGTGTGTGAAAAGGTGTGTGTGTTTGAGTGTGTTTGTTTGTGAGAGAGAGTGAGAGGGAGAGAGCATGTGTGTGTGTGAATATATATTGGATTTCCAACACTATATTTGATCGAGTTGATGAATTGTCAAGTTTATTTTCTGGCAGCGTTGCACTCATTTAAAATCTGATCCATCCACTCAATAAAAAAAAAACATCACATCAAATTTAATGGAAATAAATAGAATCCCAGATAGCAGCCTGTGTGGAATCATAGAGAGTTCTTTAACTGATACCCCTTGAAGATGACTTTCTTATTAATCGAGCATTTATTCAGGATTACAGCGCTATGGAAAATCTTTAGAGATTACTCTGTCATACCTGTCACTGGGACTAATTGAAGGAGTGAGCCTGATTCAGAAGGAGGTGGTTGCTTTCCTCAGCAATAAAGTCATTCGCCTCTCACTGCATCTGTCATTGTAGAGTAAGGAGAAGAGACACCTCTGCTCCAGTCGATTTGCCGGGAATCACAAATGATGTAGACGCAGTGTCACAGACAACCTGGATGAAGAATTATCCATTTTTGAAATATGCCAAAAGAAATTCAACATTAATGGCCCATCAGCAGGGAATCGTGAAGGCTCTGGAGAATACCAGGTCGGTCACTAATGACATGCAAACAGTGTTCACTGTCTGGGCGTTCTGGAATGCAATGACACCGCTGTTAAGGTGAAGGAGAATCACGATTTGGTGTCAGATCGGCGCTTGCCGCGATTTTGGCATCGGAACATATTCCCTGCCCAATCGCCTTTGCCGATTTCGAGGTCGGGCAACGGAGAATCCCTCCCATGATATTTCAGCTTCTACCTAAATCCTATGGTGGAAATTTTTCGGCCTTTCCCGCTGATGGGGATCTTTTGCTCCAGCTGATGGCGACCCGTGGTGCGTTCTCTGCGAAGGACATCCTCCAGACATCGGCAGGACCAGACGATTCCGCTGGCCAATGGCGAGCCAGAAAATCCACTGCGGGGTAGGGTACGGGGAAAATCCCACCCAAAGTGTTAGTCACAAACATTTATTTTGCTATCTATTAAAGTTTAAAAGTTAAATCTGTAATTTTTTAAATTCCGGAGTTGCTGTCTATGAGAATACTTGTGTTTGGTTGGTTTCTTACCCTGATCACTGTTGCTAATTGACTGATGATGTCCCCTTTACTTTGGAATAGGTTTAAATTGACGTTGATAGCGGGAAGTTCATGTGACAGAGATTGCTAGATTTGGGGTCAGCTTTATACAAGACCTCAATATTCAGACCAGTTTGTGTTGTGATGGTGGTAGATTTACTTGTTTATGTAGTGTGATGAGTTTCTGTTTGCCTGCTCCTGTCCCCACTCCCCCCTCCCCCTTCCAAATAATAACTTGGGTACTGTTTAGCCTGTTGAATATTTTAGCACTTTTCACTGGTCTTTTTGAAAGAATATTTGCTTCGCGATTAGAAGGGTATATCAGTGTTTTTCAAACATTTTTCCCCGGGATCCACATTTTCCAACCAGCGGACCTTTGGGACCCACGCCGGCCAATGTTTGCGACCCATGCCGGCCGACCTTAGCGACCTATGCTGCCAACTTTCCCGCCCCATCATTATTGCTGACCTTTAATGCGGCAGCTGAGCTTGCTTGGTCCTCACGATCTCACTTGCTTTGTCATCCAATGTTACATTTCTGCTAAAGACGTCAGCTGATGATTTAAACTCTCGCTGCATCCCTTGAAACAAAATCAAAATGTTTGCCCTCGAACTCGCCTTGCCTAGTCTTCAAATGCTTTTGAAGATTTGAGGGTTTTAAATTTTCATTTGCCAGTATTTCCCTGCATATGGCACACATGGGCTTTGCATCCTGATTTGCATTGGCACAATTAAAGCCATAATTCAAGAAATCATCTTTATACTGCTTTGTTCCTGATTTCAGTTTCTTCTTAATTGTTTGTTCACCAGAGGCCTGAGAGCTCTGTATCCAGCTCACACCAGCACTGCTTTGTCCAGCCGTGAACTCTCCTGTGAAGCTCTCTCCAGATTCAGCTGTGAGATCCTGGCCTGTTTGTCTTTCTGGCCCACCCTTCCTTATTACAAATTAATCCACCTTCAGTTCTTCACACAGTCCTGTTGCTTGTTTTCTGGCATCTAACTGGGCTCATGTCCTTGTCTCTGCTGCTGCCTCTGGTGGAGAGACTCCATCCTCATGTTTACAGGCCGTTCGTTTTATTTCCAATACCTGATTTTTCCAGGCTTATGACTTTTTTTTTTAAACTAAAAATTAAACCAAATTCAGTTGAACATGTGCATCCTTGCATTTACACACAAACTTTTAAATATATTCCCATTTCTTTAGAAATTTAAACAAGTATAGAAAAAAGTACAATCTTGGTTTACTTTACAAACTATGACTTTAGAGGAGGTTAAGTAACATGTCAAATTCGCACAATATCACAATAATACTTCCTGGTTCCACTGCATTGCACTATCCAAACATCCAAGTCATCTCCTTTTTCATTCTCACCAAAAGCACTTACCTCCTGGTTTCCAGAGAGTGGTGGCACAAATTGATGACTCTAGGTTTCTTCCAGTGAAGACATGGGTCAGCCGTATTGATTGACCTTGTTTGATCGGTATTCTTCACTAACAAATCTGGCCTGGCTTCCCTCTCACTGTCCAGTGGTTGCATCCACCCCAGTCACAGACTGTTGACCACTTCCTCACGTTGTGGGAGTGCAAGTGCGGTCTGCCAGCTGCTGAACAGCTTGACCACGGAGCCGCAGGTCGCATACTGCCAATCGGTGGGAGGGGGCGGGCCGAGCAGTGGGCAGACGACAAGCACCAGAGCGGAGCTCCAAGCTGGGGCCACCACTGTTAGCATTGCGCGCCCATGTGGATGTCCGTCAGCCCCTGTCCTCACTCCCTCCCTGGGCGTGAGTGGTGACAAGCACACAGCCAAACCTCGTGCCTCCCCGCCCCCTCAAGCGGCGCAACCAACCGGGGACTGCCCGCCACCGGTCGCGGTCATTGGGGTCTTCTTTCCACAATCGAGAATACAACAACCGATCGCTCCGCGACTCTCCCGACAGCCGCCCTCAGGTAGCGACCCTGAGTTTGGAAATCCCTGGGATATATAACATCTCCCTCGTGCTGGCAACAAGTATTTTAAGGGCAAGGATATCACAGAGAGATGCCAAGGAAAGCACCATCTATCTTACCACAACTTTGTCTGAATATCAGTTCAGGAACCTGACCTTATACCCTGCAGCCATTAGGGGCAGTATTGTGTTTTTGACCAATAGCCAGTTGGATTGGGATTTAGGCTACAGAATCATAGAATCCCTAAAGAGCATAAGGAGGCCATTTGGCCCATTGAGTCTGCACCAATCCTCTAAAAGACCACTCGACGTAAGTCGACTCCCTTGCCCACCCCGCAACCTAACCGACACATCCCTGGACTCGAAGGAGCAATTTAGCATGGCCAATCCACCTAACCTGCACATCGCGGACAGAGACTTATCCCATGCAAGACCTTTACAGTCAGAAGACAGTGGAGAGATTGAACTGCATATCCAGGCTGGGATTGGGCCTAGTTTCCAGAAGCTAATTGCCTCCAATTACCCCTCCCCCATTTCGTTGTTCTCATTTGAGCAAATTAACTCGGAAACACATTAATAATGTTGGCAAACACAATCAAAGCTGACAGCCATGTGAAAAATCTTGTATTTATCCAGCACCTTATCACATCTTCAGGAAGTTCCAAAGTGCTTCACAGCTAATTAATTTCATTTTTTTTTGATGTGATGGCACACTATTTGTGTGCAACATATGCTGCAGCAAACAGCTGCAGTGTCTGCAATTCTTTGCCTCAAAACCTTTCTCCATGTTAAAAGAAGCATCGTAAGATCACAGGATAGTACAACACAGAAGAAGGCCACTTGGCACATCGAGCCTGTGCTTGCCATGTGGAACAGTAATCCAGTTTGTCCCTACTCTCTCCCCATATTTCTGCAATATTTTCCTCATTCAAGAATTTAATTGAGCTGCGTGCCCTTGAGATTTCTGCATCTTCAGGAGTATTTTTTTTTGAACAGTGTTTTTTGAAGGTGAAATTGAACTTCTCCATTCTTTCTCTCCTCCCAAGGTCAAACGAATAACTTGGTTCTTGAAGGAGGAACATTAGCCGGAAGTCTGGAGTACTCAAGAAGGCTAAATGAAGGTTGTTGGTTCTGTTCAAAACCCCTTGGGTGGAATTTTCCCCCCCAAAATGATTCTCTGGGCCTGCTCGATGTGCGCACAAAACCCATTGTGGCCCCCCAAATCGCCCGAGAGGGCCACAATGGGACTTGGGGCCATAACGGGATTTTAACTGGTGAGATCTCATTTCGAGATCTTCCCTGACGCGCCCCCCCCCCCCGCCCCGCTGGTGACGTGATCAGTTTCCTGCCCAAAAGGGCGTGACCCTAATTTTCATTCATTTTAATTAATTCAAATGGCATTAGATGGCTTTACGCCATACCTTCCAGCCCCACGTGATGTCCTCAGCCTCCTGGGGCGGTGTGACGTCAAACTCACTATATCCTTGCCTTGAGAATGCGGACAGCTGACTTTGTTAAGGGTTAGCACCTGACAGCCAATGGTTTTGACGAGCATGGGTTTCAGGAATGTTAGAACATAGAACATAGAACATACAGTGCAGAAGGAGGCCATTTGGCCCATCGGGTCTGCACCGACCCACTTAAGCCCTCACTTCCACCCTATACCCGTAACTCAATAACTCCTCCTAACCTTTTTGGACACTAAGGGCAATTTATCATGGCCAATCCACCTAACCTGCACGTCTTTGGACTGTGAGAGGAAACCGGAGCACCCGGAGGAAAGCCACGCAGACACGGGGAGAACGTGCAGACTCCGCACAGACAGTGACCCAGCGGGGAATCGAACCTGGGTCCCTGGCACTTTGACGCCACAGTGCTATCTGTCATGATATCCGCATCAGCATATCATGGTGCAATCACACACACACTGATGGACAGGCAGTTGGACCAACCAGCACACACATAACATCGCAGCCAATCACCAGTGAGAGCACACGCACAATAAAACAGGGAACACCACAGTTCCCGCTCATTCTACCAGGAGATAGCTCATAGCACAGAGCTCACAGCGTGCCACTCAGACATAGACCATGTGCTGAGTGCCTCACCAAGATAGTGATAGGGCTGGGTCCACAGGTTAGCTGGTGAAGCATGTACCAAAGCCAACAGTTAGTTGTTACCGTTGTTTCGACAATAAAACAGAGTTGTACCATCTACAGCCGTGTTGGATCATTTGTGCATCAGAACACCCAACACGACATGATACCAGTAGTGGACGCAAACCAGCGACTGTGAGACCTACCTGCACCTTTTCAGAAATCCGCCGTCCTGCCCCATGGAAAACATCAGCCCGCTGCAGCCGCTCCGAACCGCTGGTAATCTCGGCGTAAACTGGAAGCTGTTTAAACAGCGCTTCCAGCTCTTCCTGGAAGCCACAGACAGGGAGAATGCATCGGACACCAGGAAGATCGCCCTCCTCCTCTCTATGGTGGGGCAACACGCCATCCACATCTATAACTCCCTGGCATTTGCGGAAGGCGAGGACAAAACAAAATATAAGACAGTGCTTCTGAAGTTCGACGAACACTTAAGTGTGGAAGTCAATGAGAGCTTCGAGAGGTACCTCTTCCAGCAGCGCCTGCAGGGTAAAGATGAGCCTTTCCAATCTTACTTGACACACCTCCGTATCCTCGCGCAGTCCTACGGCTATGAGGCCACCTCCGACTCCATGATACGGGATCAGATCATTTTTGGGGTCATCTTGGACACCCTACGCCAGCAGCTCCTTAAAATAAAGTGCCTCACCCTAGCGACTGCCATCGAGACCGACGTCCTCCACGAGAACGTGACCAGCCGGACTCCCAAATCCAGGCGGCCGAAACGGCACGGTACGGGTCCTACGAGGCGGAGCAGGTCCAGTCAATTGAGTTCCTCCCGGCCCGCGGCTCGGACGAGGGCGGCCATTTTGAGCGCTTTCCGAGGCCTCCCGCGCTTGTACGCGCCAAAAGAGGGGACATTGACGCAGAGGGACGTGATGCACAGGCGAGCTCTACGCAGGACCGCACCACGCATGCACGGTGGCGCAACAAACGCCATGAGTAAGTTCTCCCAGTGAGCCAGAGAAGACACAGCCAGAGTGAGACAGCAGAATGAGTTTGGGAATTTGAATCTCGATGGGAATTGAATCAAATCAGTTAGTCAGCTCCTTTTAAATTTCAGCAGTTTAAATTAATTTAAATTAATCTAGAATTGTGCAGTGTAGGTTAACAAGGGCTGCCCCACCCACTCACATAACTGGTTGGCAGTGAAGTGTCAGTCACTTTAAATCTACCTTGATCTAAAAGCAAGTGGGGGCGGGGAGTCAACTCAGGCCAATTTAAAAATAGCAACTTGTAAATTCACTCCCAGTGAGCCAGAGAAGACACAGCCAGACTGAGACAGCAGAGTGAGTTTGGGAATTTCAATCTAGGTGGGAATTTGAAGCTGGGTGGGGAGGAAGTGCTTTTTATCCCTGGTAAGTGACGGGTGAGTAGTTTTTCTGTTGTCTTTTTCTTTTCATTGGTATCTTAATTTATTTTTTTCTTCGTTGTTTTTTTGGGGGGGTAAATTGTAGTTGTTGAAGTTAACCGAAGGTTTAAGACATGGCAGGAGATCTCAGACCCGTGTCATGCTCCTCGTGTGCGATGTGGGAGCTCAGGGACACGTCCACTGTCCCTGGCTCCTTCTCGTGCAAGAGGTGTGTCCAGTTGCAGCTCCTGTTAGACTGCTTGACGACTCTGGAGCTGCGGATGGACTCACTTTGGAGCATCCGCGATGCTGAGGACGTCGGGGATCGCACGTTTAGCGAGTTGGTCACACTGCAGGTGAAACATACTGAGGGAGATAGAAAATGGGTGACCAAAAGACAGAGCAAGAGTAGGAAGGCAGCGCAGGTGTCCCCTGCGGTCATCTCCCTGCAAAACAGATATACCGTTTTGGATACTGTTGAGGGAGATGGCTCACCAGGGGAAGGCAGCAGCAGCCAGGTTCATGGCACCATGACTGGCTCTGCTGCGCAGAAGGGCAGAAAGAAGAATGGCAGGGCTATAGTGATAGGGGTCTCAATCGTAAGGAGAATAGACAGGCGGTTCTGCGGACGCAATCGAGACTCCAGGATGGTATGTTGCCCCCCTGGTGCAAGGGTCAAGGATGTCTCGGAGCGGCTGCAGGACATTCGGGGGGGGGGGGGGGGGGGGGAGTGTGAACAGCCAGCTGTCGTGGTGCACATAGGCACCAACGATATAGGTAAAAAATGGGACTAGGTCCTACAAGCTGAATTCAGGGAGTTAGGAGTTAAACTAAAAAGTAGGACCTCAAAGGTAGTAATCTCAGGATTGCTACCATGTCACAAGCTAGTTAGAGTAGGAATGTCAGGATAGATAGGATGAATGCATGGCTCGAGAGATGGTGCAAGAGGGAGGGACCAGTACAAACCGGACGGTCTGCACCTGGGCAGGACTGGAACCGATGTCCTAGGATGGGTGTTTGCTAGGGCTGTTGGGGAGAGTTTAAACTAATGTGGCAGGGGGATGGGAACCGATGCAAGAAGTTGGACGGTAGTAAAACAGGGACAGAAACAAAAGGCAGTAAGGGGGAAAGTGTAAGGCAGAGAAGCCATAGTCAAAAATCAAAAAGGGCGACAGTACAAGGTACAGTGACTGAGGGGAGCTCAGTGAATAGGACCAGGAATACTAAAAGTAATAAAACTGGAAGTAAAAACATTAATGGTAAGTGACGTGGCAGGTTGTTACATGAAGATATGGGTTCAACGACAAGGAAAATTAGGAGAAAAGTTAAGAGGAAATATAATTTAGGAGGGGTTACTGATCGAGGTGTTAAGATTCAGAACAGAGGTAAAAAAAACAACATAAGTGTACTTTACCTGAATGCCCGTAGTATTCGGAATAAGGTAAATGAGTTGAATGCGCAAATCGTCGTGAATGACTATGATTTAGTGGCCATTGCTGAAACATGGTTAAAGGATGGTCACGACTGGGAGTTAAATATCCGAGGGTATCAAACTATTCGGAAGGACAGAGTGGATGGTAAGGGAGGTGGTGTAGCTCTGTTAATTAAGGATGACATCCGGGCAATAGTAAGGGATGACATCGGTGCTATGGAGGATAAGGTTGAATCCATTTGGGTGGAAATCAGGAATAGTAAGGCGAAAAAGTCACTGATAGGAGTAGTCTATAGGCCACCAAATAGTAACATTATGGTGGGGCAGGCAATAAACAAAGAAATAACTGATGCATGTAGAAATGATACAGCAGTTATCATGGAGGATTTTAATCGACATGTCGATTGGTTTAACCAGGTCGGTCAAGGCAGCTTTGAGGAGGAGTTTGTAGAATGTATCCGCGATAGTTTCCGAGAACTGTATGTAATGGAACCTACGAGGAAACAAGCGGTCCTAGATCTGGTCCTGTGTAATGAGACAGGATTGATTCAGGATCTCATAGTTAGGGATCCTCTCGGAAGGAGCGATCACAATATGATGGAATTTAAAATACAGATGGAGGGTGAGAAGGTAAAATCAAAGACTAGTGTTTTGTGCTTAAACAAAGGAGATTACAATGGGATGAGAGAAGAACTAGCTAAGGTAGACTGGGAGCAAATACTTTATGGTGAAACAGTTGAGGAACAGTGGAAAACCTTCCAAGCGATTTTTCACAGTGCGCAGCAAGGTTTATACCAACAAAAAGGAAGGACGGTAGAAGGAGGGAAAATCGACCGTGGATATCTAAGGAAAGAAGAGAGAGTATCAAATTGAAGGAAAAAGCATACAAAGTAGCAAAGATTAGTGGGAGACTAGAGGACTGGGAAATCTTTAGGGGGCAACAGCTACTAAAAAAGCTATAAAGAAGATTAAGATAGATTATGAGAGTAAACTTGCCCAGAATATAAAAACAGATAGTAAAAGTTTCTCCAAATATATAAAACAAAAAAGAGTGACTAAGGTAAATATTGGTCCTTTAGAGGATGAGAAGGGAGATTTAATAATGGGGGATGAGGAAATGGCTGAGGAACTGAACAGGTTTTTTGGTTCGGTCTTCACAGTGGAAGACACAAATAACATGCGAGTGACTGATGGAAATGAGGCTGTGACAGGTGAGGACCTTGAGAGGATTGTTATCACGAAGGAGGTAGCAATGGGCAAACTAATGGGGTTAAAGGTAGACAAGTTTCCTGGCCCTGATGGAATGCATCCCAGAGTGCTAAAAGAGATTGCTAGGGAAATTGCAAATGCACTAGTGATAATTTACCAAAATTCACTAGACTCTGGGGTGGTCCCGGCGGATTGGAAATTAGCAAACGTGACACCACTGTTTAAAAAAGGAGGTAGGCAGAAAGCGGGTAATTATAGGCCAGTGAGCTTAACTTCGGTAGTAGAGAAGATGCTGGAATCTATCATCAAGGAAGAAATAGCGAGGCATCTGGATGGAAATTGTCCCATTGGGCAGACGCAGCATGGGTTCATAAAGGGCAGGTCATGCCTAACTAATTTAGTGGAATCCTTTGAGGGCATTACCAGCGCGATAGCTAACGGGGAGCCAATGGATGTGGTATATCTGGATTTCCAGAAAGCCTATGACAAGGTGCCACACAAAGGGTTGCTGCATAAGATAATGATGCATGGCATTAAGGGGAAAGTCGTAGCATGGATAGAGGATTGGTTAATTAATAGAAAGCAAAGAGTGGGGATTAATGGGTGTTTCTCTGGTTGGCAATCAGTAGCTAGAGGTGTCCCTCAGGGATCAGTGTTGGGCCCACAATTGTTCACAATTTACATACATGATTTGGAGTTGGGGACCAAGGGCAATGTGTCCAAGTTTGCAGACGACACTAAGATGAGTGGTAAAGCAAAAAGTGCAGAGGATACTGGCAGTCTGCAGAGGGATTTGGAGAGGCTAAGTGAATGGGCTAGGGTCTGGCAGATGGAATACAATGTTGACAAATGTGAGGTTATCCATTTTGGTAGGAATAACAGCAAAAGGGATTATTATTTAAATGATAAAATATTAAAACATGCTGCTGTGCAGAGAGACCTGGGTGTGCTCGTGCATGAGTCGCAAAAAGTTGGTTTACAGGTGCCACAGGTGATTAAGAAGGCAAATGGAATTTTGTCCTTCATTGCTAGAGGGATGGAGTTTAAGACTAGGGCGGTTATGCTGCAATTGTATAAGGTGTTAGTGAGGCCACACCTGGAGTATTGTGTTCAGTTTTGGTCTCCTTACTTGAGAAAGGACTTGGCACTGGAGGGTGTGCAGAGGAGATTCACTAGGTTAATCCCAGAGCTGAAGGGGTTGGACTACGAGGAGAGGATGAGCAGACTGTACTCGTTGGAATTTAGAAGGATGGGGGGGGATCTTATAGAAACATATAAAATTATGAAGGGAATAGATAGGATAGATGCGGGCAGGTTGTTTCCACTGGCGGGTGAAAGCAGAACTAGGGGGCATAGCCTCAAAATAATGGGAAGTAGATTTAGGAGTGAGTTTAGGAGGAACTTCTTCACCCAAAGGTTTGTGAATCTATGGAATTCCTTGCCCAGTGAAGCAGTTGAGGCTCCTTCATTAAATGTTTTTAAGATAAAGATAGATAGTTTTTGAAGAATAAAGGGATTAAGGGTTATGGTGTTCGGGCCGGAAAGTGGAGCTGAGTCCACAAGAGATCAGCCATGATCTCATTGAATGGTGGAGCAGGCTCGAGGGGCCAGATGGCCTACTCCTGCTTCTAGTTCTTATGTTCTTATGACGTCACGACGTGTGACAACTGTGGCTCCGCCCACTTAAAGCGGCAATGTCCAGCCAAAGCGCGACAATGCCTCCGCTGTTGGAGGATTACGCTGCCTGCTGTCGAGCAGCTCAACCTGCCAACTCCCAACAATTCCGCCAGCCTCGCAGGGACGTGCGGGCGATTCAGCCCCCCTACACTGAGTCATATCCAGACAGTATGGAGACCAGCGATACTGAAGACAGGGAGCCCTTCCGCGTTGCGGTAATCCACAAGAACCGGATGTCCCCAAGTCGGAACCACCAGCCGCTGCCAGTGCACAGCATTGATCCGGGCGATGAGTGGTGTGCCACCCTAACGGTCAACCAATCACAGGTCACATTTTGCCTGGACACTGGTGCCTTCGCCAATCTCCTCGCATGGTCAGCCTTCCAGACCTTCAAGGTTAAACCACCGATTCTGCCATCCCACTGTCAGCTGGTTGACTACAATGGAAACGTCATCCCGGCCACGGGGCCCTGCCAGCTCGATGTTACACACAACTCACACAAAGCCACATTATCATTTGAAATTGTTGGATCCTCGAAGGACTCTCTGTTAGGCGCACAGGCGTGCAAGATCCTCCACCTCATTCAGCGGGTACACACTCTCCAGAAGGCACGTCCGATTCCCCGGATGCAGACTTTAGGGCGCAGCTCCACTCACTCCTCGTGCACAACCAGGTGGTTTTCGAGGGCATGGGCACACTGCCCTACACTTACAGAATACGGCTCAAACCGGACGCCACCCCGGTCATTCACGCACCTCGTAGAGTCCCAGCACCACTCAAGGACCACCTCAAGCAGCAGCTGCAGGATCTGCAGGACCAAGGAGTGCTTTCCCGGGTCAC
This sequence comes from Scyliorhinus torazame, assembly GCF_047496885.1. Taxonomy (NCBI): domain Eukaryota; kingdom Metazoa; phylum Chordata; class Chondrichthyes; order Carcharhiniformes; family Scyliorhinidae; genus Scyliorhinus; species Scyliorhinus torazame. Next base: position 16,230,225 of record NC_092716.1, on the reverse strand, counting down.
GGAACCAACGCCATGGGTCAGCTCCATGGTGTGCATCAAGAAGCCCTCCGGCAAGGTCCGGATCTGCATCGACCCAAAAGATTTGAATCACAACATTATGAGGGAACACTACCCCATACCCAAACAAGAAGAAATCACGAGCAAAATGGCTTGGGCAAAAATATTTACCAAGCTTGATGCCTCAAAGGGCTTTTGGCAGATTCAATTGGATCAGTCCAGCAGGAAGCTGTGCACTTTCAACACTCCATTTGGCAGATACTGCTACAATAGAATGCCATTCGGTTTCATCTCGGCCTCCGAGGTGTTCTATCGTATCATGGAACAGATCGAAGGGGTACGCGTCTACGTAGACGACGTTATCATCTGGTCCACCACACCACAGGAGCACATCAGTCGTCTCCAGCGTGTCTTTGCACGGATACGAGATCAGGGCCTGCGCCTCAACCGAGCCAAGTGCTCTTTTGGCCAGACTGAGCTCAAGTTTTTGGGGGACCACATCTCCCGGTCGGGTGTGCGACCGGATGCCGACAAAGTGGCAGCCATCGCAGCCATGCAGCAGCCGTCAGACAAGAACGCAGTGCTGCGCTTTCTCGGGATGGTCAACTTCCTGGGGCAGTTCATTCCTAACCTTGCTTCGCACACGGCTGTTCTTCACCACCTGGTCAAAAAGACAACGGAATTCCAGTGGCTGCCCGCACACCAGAGTGAATGGGAGGAGCTCAAGATCAAGCTCACCACCACCCCGGTACTGGCGTTTTTCGATACCACACGGGAAACAAAGATCTCAACTGATGCCAGCCAGTCCGGCATTGGGGCGGAACTCCTGCAACGGGATGACACCGCATCATGGGCCCTGGTCGTATGACCCCCACAGAACAGCGCTATGCGCAGATTGAGAAGGAGGGCCTAGGCCTGTTGACTGGCATCGACAAGTTTCACGATTATGTATATGGTCTTCCGCAGTTCACTGTGGAGACCGACCATCGCCCCCTGGTCGGCATCATTCAGAAGGACCTCAACGATATGACCCCTCGCCTCCAGCGCATTCTGCTCAAGCTCCGGAGGTACGACTTCCAACTTGTCTACACTCCGGGGAAGGGTCTCATCATCGCAGATGCTCTGTCCAGGGCGGTCAACACACCGCCCAACTCGGAGGGGTTTGTTTGTCAGGTCGACGCACAAGTAGCCTTCACATCGGCCAATCTGCCGGCCACTGATGCACGTCTGGCCCACATTCGCCGTGAGACTGCGGCTGACCCCTTCTACAACGTATGATGCGCCACATGACGGAAGGGTGGCTCAAGGGGCAGTGCCCACAATTTTACAACGTCCGGGACGACTTGGCCGTCATTGATGGTGTCCTCTTAAAGTTGGACCGGATCGTGATCCCACCCAGCATGCACCGGCTTGTCCTCGAACAATTGCACGAAGGCCATCTCGGAGTTGAAAAGTGCAGGCGGAGGGCCCGAGAGGCTGTGTACTGGCCGGGCATCAGCGACGACATTGCCAACATGGTGCTCAACTGCCCCACCTGCCAAAGGTTTCAGCCGGCGCAACCCCCGAGACACTTCAGCCCCATGAGTTGGTCACGTCACCCTGGACGAAGGTGGGCGTGGACCTCTTTCATGCGCTCGGCAGGGACTACATTATTCTGATTGACTACTTCTCAAGTTATCCGGAGGTCATACGCCTGCACGACATGACTTCATCAGCTGTCATCTGGGAATGCAAAGAAACCTTTGCTCGCCATGGAATTCCGCTCACCATCATGTCTGACAATGGGCCTTGCTTTGCGAGCCAAGAATGGTCTTCCTTTGCCACTTCATACAACTTCACACTCGTGACGTCCAGTCCCTTGCATCTCAGTCGAATGGCAAGGCGGAAAAGGGCGTCCACATTGTCAAGCGGCTCCTCTGCAAGGCTGCTGATGCCGGATCTGACTTCTGTTTAGCTCTGCTGGCCTATCACTCGGCCCCACTGTCCACGGGCCTCTCGCCAGCCCAGCTGTTGATGGGTCGCACCCTCAGACCACTGTGCCGTCCGTTCATGTTCCTGACCACGACCATGCTCCAGTATTGCGTAGGATGCAACAACTGCGTGCTCAGCAGAAGGTGGCACGTGACGCTCGGGCGACTGATCTTCTTGCCCTGGCGCCTGGAGACAACGTCCGCATACACCTACCGGAGGGTGGCTGATTGGCAACCGCCGAGGTTCTCCGCCACGTGACTCCCCGCTCATTCCTGGTTTGCATGCCTGATGGCTCCATTCGCCGCCGTAATCGGCGGGCCCTTCGTCTTGTGCCGTGCTCTCTACGAGATCATGCACCGGTGCCACGCCCTCCTGTTGTCCCTGATGTCGACTTTGTTGAGCTTCCTGCCACTCTGCCTCTTCCTCTCTCGCCCGTGGCCAGGCCCATTCCTCAGCCGGTGGATCCTGACCCACCCTTGATGCGGTCAACCCGAATTCGTCGCTCACCTGAGAGACTTGACTTATGAGCCTATTGGCACATTGAACTCACTAAATTGTTTTACAGTACTGTTAACAGTTTCTTTTCTTGTCGTTCATTGTTCCAGAAGTTTTCTCTCGTCGTTTGCTGATTGCATTTGTTCTGTTATTGGTACAATCTCGTTGTTCTGTTGCACCTGGCACCTTCCTCTGTATATAGTTTAGCCTCATGTACATGTTGTAAATATTGCACACACATACTTAGATCCACTCAGTACACATTTCTATTTATTAGCATGTGGGCACATATCCTTTGTGAAAGGGGGGGGATGTCATGTTATCCACATCAGCATATCATGGTGCAATCACACACACACTGATGGACAGGCAGTTGGACCAACCAACACACACATAACATCGCAGCCAATCACCAGTGAGAGCACACGCACTATAAAACAGGGAACACCACAGTTCCCGCTCATTCTACCAGGAGATAGCTCAGAGCACAGAGCTCACAGCGCGCCACTCAGACATAGACCATGTGCTGAGTGCCTCACTAAGATAGTGATAGGGCTGGGTCCACAGGTTAGCTGGTGAAGCACGTACCCAAGCCAGCAGTTAATTGTTAACATTGTCAAGACAATAAAACAGAGTTGTACCATCTACAGCCGTGTTGGATCATTTGTGCATCGGAACACCCAACACGACACTATCCACTTGTGCTACCGTGCTGCACCACAATACTCTCTAAATCAGGGATAGGGAGGACTAAGAGGCACCTTTCTTACTCAGGCTGCACCATTCTGAGGTTTCATTGCTGTCAGGCCTTTACAGTTAAGACTCCATAACAGCCACTTGTTGCGGGGTCTCATCCAATCAGCCCCGTAGGCCGGCCAACTTCCATCTCATCACATCCCTCCCCCCCTACCCCTACCTCATGAACCAAACATCCACGGAAACCGCATACTCCCATGCCACTAACAGCCGAGTATCTCAGCGCTTACTCAGCGGGGTCAAGGAGAAAACCTCTCAGTATAAAAACCCCGACCTGGGTGCAGGTTGGCGAGGCTGGCCCTTCAGGGAGAGAAGCTGTTGCTATTGTAATTATTGTGTGGACCGTAATAAACCTTTGTTCATTCCTCTCCCACCGTGTACGGCCTCAACCGGGATCTTGGATTCATGTCGTATTACATTCACCCCCCCCCCCCCCCCATCATCTGGCCTGGGCTTGCAAAATCCTACCAACAGTCCTGGCTTGAGATAATTCACACCTCTTTAACCTGTGATTAGCCCTCTCTCCAATCGCTCCGTCTGGACCTGTAAAGACTTAATTACCTGTAAAGACTTGCATTCAAAGTATCATCTTGTATCATTAACTTTGTCTATCTGTGTGATTGTCGAACCCACCACTTCATTCACCTGATGAAGGAGCTGTGCTCCGAAAGCTATTGGAAACAAACCTGTTGGACTTTAACCTGGTGTTGTAAGACTTCTTACTGTGCCCATCCCAGTCCAAAGCCGGCACCTCCACATCACTTTTGGGACTGAGGTGAGGAGACATTTCTTCACCCAGAGAGTGGTGAATCTATTGTATTCACTACCCCAAAAAGTAGTTGAGGCCAAAATGTTGCATGATTTCAAGAAATAATTAGATATAGCTCTTGGGGCTAAAGAGATCAATGGATATGGGGGAAGGGTGGATCATGGTATTGAACTTGATGCTCACCCATGATCAGCATGGTAGCATTGTGGATAGCACAATTGCTTCACAGCTCTAGGGTTCCAGGTTCGATTCCGGCTTGGGTCACTGTCTGTGCGGAGTCTGCACATCCTCCCCGTGTCTGCGTGGGTTTCCTCTGGGTGCTCCGGTTTCCTCCCACAGTCCAAAGATGTGCAGGTTAGGTGGATTGGCCATGATAAATTGCTCTTAGTGTCCAAAATTCCCCTTAGTGTTGGGTGGGGTTGCTGGGTTGTGGGGATAGGGTGGAGGTGTTGACCTTGGGTGGGGTGCTCTTTCCAAGAGCCGGTGCGGACCCGACGGGCCGAATGGCCTCCTTCTGCACTGTAAATTCTATGATAATCTATGATAATCACAATGAATGGCAGAGCAGGCTTAAAGGGCCGAATAGCCTCCTCCTGCTTCTATTTTCTATGTATGTTTCTATGTATCTGTCCTCGAACATTTTACTAAAAGGGACAACATTACTGCTGTGTCTGAGAATTGGCTCCATCTGGTTTATGTGCTGAACAACTTGGTTGGCCAATGTGAAGCAACTATTCCAAAGCATAATGTTCCTAATTATTCCACCGTCGTTGTAGATACGACAGGAAACATCATTACAGGGAATGCATAGAGCATCATTAGAGACAACACATTGCACAGAAAATGTGAAGAATCATGAAAAGCATCCTGACATCGAGCACGTGAAGCATAAGGAACACGGCTCCTTGAACCCGCGCTGCCATTCAACTCAACTTGGCTGACCTTCTGCCTCAACTCCACTTTCCCAAATTAATAACTTAGTTGACATCAAAACACATGGGTCAGAATTTTCTGGTTGTTGTCTCCCCACCCCCCCCGTGGGATCTTCCTGTCCCGCTGACGGTGAACGGCCAACGTGGGTTTCCCAGCAGAGGGGATATGTACAACAGGTGACCCCACAGCTGGCCAATGACGAGCCACCTCCACCACCACAAGCACGCGACGGCTATTAAAATTGCTTTGTGTTGACCCTTGAAGATGTCAACTGAGTATAGTCCAATGACACTCTGCAGAGCAGAGCAATATTCCTCTCACACGCTCCTTCAAATGCATTTAATTCACGGCTGCATTCACTTGAATCATACATTTGTTTCCTGATCCCATGTGGAGTCTTACCATGAACCATATCATTTAACTTGCTAAAAAAACTATGCCTCTTCCTTTGTTTTTTTTTCTCTTGTTTGTCTGTACAGCTGTCTCATACATACAGCTGCCGCTTCTCGGCAAGTCTGTGTTTGAGGGCAATTTCTGAAAGAAATTATATGAAATATGATCTGCCAGCATCTGGTCTTGCAACATTTCCAAAGTCAGTTCTGTATCTTACTGAGTTTTTACATTTCGTCTACCTTCCCAGTTTGCAGTGAACTTTGCCGACATAAATTGAACATATCCATAACACTAACTCGCATTAAGTTCTGTTCTGCCCATCTCTCCCTGTGCTCGCTAACCCACAAATGTAGGGCTATAATGGTGGAACAGATACCAGTGTGGCCACAACTGGAGTATTGTGTTCTGTTCTGGTCACGCATTACAGGAAGGACATGATTGCACTGGAGAGAGTGGAGAGAAGATTAACTAGGACATTGCTAGGGCTGGAGAATTAGAGAATCAACATCCTGGGGGTTACCACTGATCAGAAACTGAACTGGACTGATCATATAAATACTGTGGCTACCAGGGCAGGTCAAAGACTGGGAATTCTTGTCCACCATCTACCAGGCACAAGTCAGGAATGCAATGGAATACTCTCCACTTGCTTTGATGAGTAAAGCTCCAACAACACTCAAGAAGCTCAACATGATCCAGGACAAAGCAGCCCGCTTGATTTTTCACCCCTTCCACCACTGATGAACAGTGGCAGCCGTGTGTACCATCTACAAGATGCACTGCAGTAACTCGCAAAGATTCATGAGACAGCACCTTCCAAACCCATGCCCACTACCATCTAAAAGGACAAGAGCAGCAGATATCTGGGAACCCCACCACCTGGAGGTTCCCCTTCCAAGTCATTCACTACCCTGACTTGGAAATATATCACCGCTCCTTCAGTTGCCAGGGCAACATCCAGGACCTCCCTCCCTAGCAGCACAGTGGGTGTACCTACACCTCAAGGACTGCAGTGATTCAAGAAGGCAGCTCACCACCATCTTCTGAAGGGCAACTAGGGATGGGCAATAAATGCCAACCTAACCAGCGACGCCCACATCCCGTAAATTCATTTTTATCAACGTTACGAGGAGAGATTGGAGAAGCTGGGGTAGTTTGCCTTGGAACAGAGAAGGATGAGGGGTGACTTGATTGAGGTCTACAGAATTGTGAGGCATAGAGATAGAGTAGACAGGGGGAACCTGTTTCCCTTGGCAGAGAGTTCAAAAGCCAAGGGTCACAGATTCAAGCTAAGTGGCAGAAGGATTAGAGGGGACATGAGATTTTTTTTTTTACGCAGAGTGGGAAGGGTGTGTGGAATTCGCTGCCTGAGTTGGTGGTGGAGTTGGAGACCTTAAACCCTTTTTAAAATGTACCTGGATCTGCGCCGTAAGAGCTGTGAGCTGGAGCGCTATGGGCCGTGTGCAGGAAGATGGAATTAGAAAGGGCACCTGGCTGTCTTTGGGTCGGCATGGACAAGATGGGCCAAATGGCCCTTCTGTGCTGTATCCTTTCTATGGTTCTATATCCTTCTGTATCCTTTCTATGGTTCTATTTCCTTCTGTTTACTTTCTATGGTTCTATTGGCTCCCAGTCTGGCAATGTCTTGATTTTTAAAAATTCTCATCCTTCTTTGCAAATCTCTCCCTCCCCTCGCCCCTTCCTATCTTTGTAACCCTCTGATAACTCAGGGTTCTTCCAGTTTGGATCCTTTTCCATAGAACCATAGAATTGCTACAGTGTGGAAGGGGGCCATTCAGCCCATTGAATCTGCACCGACCCTCTGAAAGAGTACCCTCCCTAAGCCCACTCCCCTGTCCTATCCCCGTAGCCCCACCTAACTTTCAAATCCCTGGACACTAAGGGGAAATTTAGCATGGTCAATGCGCCTAACCTGCACGTCTTTGGAATGTGGGAGGAAACCGGAGCACCCGGAGGAAACCCACGCACACACGGGGAGAACGTGCAGACTCCGCACAGTCAGTGACCCAGCGAGGAATCGACCCTGGGACCCTGGCGCTGTGAAGCCACAGTGCTAGCCACTTGTGCTGCCCTGCTGCCCGGGTACTCTAAATTTAAAAAAAAAATGATTGCTATAAAGTAAGCAGCTGGAGTCATTTTCTCGAGGGAGATGTGGTTTTGTGAGCATTGACCTTATTCTGCGAAAATAATGTTTTTTAAACTCCAGCATCTGTAAGATAAAAATGGTTAATTATGCCCCAATGTTTATGAAGTGGCAAAATTGAGCTTTTAAAAAAAAATTAGTCCAATTCAAAGGCAAAACTGGTGGACTTTATACTGAAGCGTAAAGTGTGGGAGGTGAACAATTCACCTTTCTGAAGTTGTCAGAATTATGAAACAACACCGAAGAAGGAGCTCATCGAACCTGTACAGCTCTTTGGTGGACCTATCCAACTAGACACACTCCCCTCCTCGTCCCCCCATGACCCTGCAAATCCTTCACTTTGCATTGTTACCCAATTTTCTGAAATTCCCACTGGCCCCTTTTCCAAATTTCAGGCTAAACATTCTAGACCGCCAGAACTCTCTGTGAAAGATTTCTTCGATGTCACCTTTGGTTCTTCTGCCAATTGCCTTCAATATGTTTCCGACCCTTCTGCCACTGAGAGGCTTTCTCTGTAATTACTCGATCAAAACTGTTCCCGATTTCGAACATTTCTAGCAAATCCTCTCTTGACCCTCTGCACTCTAAGGAGAACAACTCTAGCCTCTCCAGTCTTGCGATGTTAAGCCCCACATTCCCTGGTCGTATTTTAGTCTATCACACTGACACCCTCCCCCACCACCCCCAGCTTAGGTTGTAAAGCCTGACATGCACTTCCAAAAGTGTGGTGTTCAGAATTGAGCACCATACTCCAGCTGAAACCTGAACAGTGCTCGAGAAAGGTTTCGCATAAATTCCGTTTGTTTGGTCCTCAGTTTATAAAGCTGTGGATTCCATTTAATAATGATAATCTTTATTAGTGTCACAAGTAGGCTTACATTAATACTGCTATGAAGTTACTGTGGAAATCCCCTAGTCGCCACACTCTGGCGCCTGTTTGGATACACAGAGGGAGAATTCAGAATGTCCAATTCACCTAACAAGCACGTCTTTCGGGATTTGTGGGAGGAAACCGGAGCACCCGGAGGAAACCCACCCAGACATGGGGGGAACGTGCAGACTCCGCAGAGAGTGCCCCAGCTGCCTGGGTCACTCATACCATCAAAAGATTTTTGCAAATACGACCTTGGAATAAATGAGTTCCAGAGGCTGTAATCTGATTTTTGTTTTTGTTTTGTTCTGATGAAATATTATAATGCCGCATGGCCCAGTCATTAGATTCTCACGAACATTTTGCCTCCGTCGCGTTTATTTGTGCAAGTGTGGACTAGCCACCATTCTCACTCCCTCTTCTGGGCAGAAGTCACAACCTTGCCTTGGCCCTCTCAAATTAGAGTCATTGATAAAAATGAAAGGCTAATTAAATCATTCGACAATGACTAACTCGGCATATTAATTCAGATCCTTACCGTGTGTTTGCAACAGAATGGGCCGGCCAAGAGGTCAAGCTGTTTGCCTGCTCTGCCAGTACGTAATTAACGTTCAGTGACAGGAAGTAAAGGCAGCATTCTTTCATTTTGCATCATTGTTCTAATCACTTCTTTATCAGGCGTTATAAATTTAATTGATATTTACTCTTTGGAATTTGGTCCTTCCCGATATGGCGTCCCAGCTCATCAAACTGACAGACTGGTGTCAAGCCTCATTTGCTGCACAGACGGCACTAATGCGATTGTTTGGCTTTGAATTCCAGGGTAGATTCAAAGCTTTAGCTTGGGGGCAAGAAAGCAGATGAGGAGGCCTTCCTGCGGTAAGAATTAAACTATCATGAAGTGATGATGGTCATTAATACTTTCAGAGGCACATCCCTATTAGCCTAAAACAAAACTGTGATTTGTACAGTCTGATCAGAAGCTGACTTGTTTAACAGATATAAATGAACGAAAGTCGACACCATTACATGGGGATTGAGGGAGAGAGCGGGGAGCCTGCCCCAAAATTAACTTCACCTTCTGTTAAAATTGCCTGTCATTTGGAGTATGTCTGCAATTCTATTTCAGTGCCGTTTATTCACAGGAAGTCCTCGGCGGGACTCTCCATCGGCGGGATCCTCCGCTTCGTTGCTGTGCCGGTGGGGGGGGGAGGGGGGGTGAGGGAGGGAGGGAGGGGGTGCCGCACTAGAAAATGGGCCTGCCGCACTAGAAAATGGGCCTGCCGGGACGGAGAATCCTATTGCCGGCGGGGGCGTGCCGCACCGGAGAACAGGGCTGGCGGGACAGAGAATCCCGCCCCCTTTTGTTGAAGTGTTTTCTCTTGAAGGCAAATCAAAATGGAGGTCGCTTTTGAACCGCGGGCTTGGGTGACACATGCAGTGTTCTTATATTTTTACTGTTTGGGCTGTATTCTCATGCCAGGCCCGCCGCTAAAACGGCACGGGCAAGCCGCGTACAATGGAGAACTCTCATTGACCTCGGGCGGGATTTTCCGGTTGCCGGGCAATCGCAACTGGAGAAACTCGCCCTTTTTTTTCTCTCAATGTGGGACGCGTTCTCCCAAGTCTGGATTCACCCACCTCCCATTGTCCTGGGTTTGCTGGATTTGATCTCCCGTCTGCCGTGCCAGTTGATCTAGACCAGGCTGCCATCGAGTTGCTAAAATTGTCCCCAGTGCTTATGACATTTCAGTGTCAACAATGCCTCACTGTTCTCCCCTCTGATTCATACGGTAATGAGTTCAGGTCGCTCCTTGATCACAAGCACGCAGCTCCTGAGTGAGCGGTTAAGTGTGGGCGTCGGATGTGCGTGTAGATGGTGCTCGGCTAAGGTGATTTCTATGCTTGATTGTCCTGTAGGTGCCAGCTGTCTGACCTTGCCCATGAACAAGAAACTCTGGAGTTAGATGCTGAAGGCTATCAGCAGTTGTGGAATTGTCCCCTAATGTATCGCCGTCTTGAGGAGAAGATTACTGGGGCGGCAGGTGCAAGGAGGTGGGTCAAAGTGAAAAGAAATCTTGAGACCAAAGGATGTTCTACCTAAAGAACACAAATATAAAAAAAAGCAGAATTGCGTTATAGAATGCCTTTTATGACCTCAGGATATTTCAAAGGGTGTCTACAACAAATAAACTAATTTTGAAGAGTAGCACTTCAGTAATGAAGGAGTAGCCAATTTTCAATTGCCAGCTCCCACGAATAGCATCCCCCTGACAGGGTCTGGGTTTAATGATAATAATAATCACTTATTGTCACAAGTAGGCTTCAATGAAGTTACTGTGAAAAGCCCCTCGTCGCACACTGTTGGGAGTCTTCTATAGGCCTCCAAATAGTTCGAGGGATGTAGAGGAAAGGATGGCGAGGATGATCCTGGATAAGAGCGAAAGTAACAGGGTAGTTATTATGGGAGACTTTAACTTTCCAAATATTGACTGGAAAAGATATAGTTCGAGTACATTAGGTGGGTCGTTTTTTGTACAGTGTGTGCAGGAGGGTTTCCTGACACAATATGTTGACAGGCCAACAAGAGGCGAGGCCACGTTGGATTTGGTTTTGGGTAATGAACCAGGCCAGGTGTTGGATTTGGAGGTAGGAGAGCACTTTGGGGACAGTGACCACAATTCGATGATGTTTACGTTAATGATGGAAAGGGATAAGTATACACCGCAGGGCAAGAGTTATAGCTGGGGGAAGGGCAATTATGATGCCATTAGATGTGACTTGGGGGGGATAAGGTGGAGAAGTAGGCTGCAAGTGTTGGGCACACTGGATAAGTGGAGCTTGTTCAAGGATCAGCTACTGCGTGTTCTTGATAAGTATGTACCGGTCAGGCAGGGAGGAAGGCGTCGAGCGAGGGAACCGTGGTTTACCAAAGAAGTGGAATCTCTTGTTAAGAGGAAGAAGGAGGCCTATGTGAAGATGAGGTGTGAAGTTTCAGTTGGGGTGATGGATAGTTACAAGGTAGCGAGGAAGGATCTAAAGAGAGAGCTAAGACGAGCAAGGAGGGGACATGAGAAGTATTTGGCAGGTAGGATCAAGGAAAACCCAAAAGCTTTCTATCGGTATGTCAGGAATAAGCGAATGACTAGGGAAAGAGTAGGACTAGTCAAGGACAGGGATGGGAAGTTGTGTGTGGAGTCTGAAGAGATAGGCGAGATACTAAATGAATATTTTTCGTCAGTATTCACTCAGGAAAAAGATAATGTTGTGGAGGAGAATGCTGAGCCCCAGGCTAATAGAATAGATGGCATTGAGGTACGTAGGGAAGAGGTGTTGGCAATTCTGGACAGGCTGAAAATAGATAAGTCCCCGGGTCCTGATGGGATTTATCCTAGGATTCTCTGGGAGGCCAGGGAAGAGATTGCTGGACCTTTGGCTTTGATTTTTATTTCATCATTGGCTACAGGAATAGTGCCAGAGAACTGGAGGATAGCAAATGTGGTCCCTTTGTTCAAAAAGGGGAGCAGAGACAACCCCGGCAACTATAGACCGGTGAGCCTCACGTCTGTAGTGGGTAAAGTCTTGGAGGGGATTATAAGAGACAAGATTTATAATCATCTAGATAGGAATAATATGATCAGGGATAGTCAGCATGGCGTTGTGAAGGGTAGGTCATGCCTCACAAACCTTATCGAGTTCTTTGAGAAGGTGACTGAACAGGTAGACGAGGGTAGAGCAGTTGATGTGGTGTAGATGGATTTCAGCAAAGCGTTTGATAAGGTTCCCCACGGTAGGCTATTGCAGAAAATACAGAGGCTGGGGATTGAGGGTGATTTAGAGATGTGGATCAGAAATTGGCTAGCTGAAAGAAGACAGAGGGTGGTGGTTGATGGGAAACGTTCAGAATGGAGTTCAGTTACAAGTGGAGTACCACAAGGATCTGTTCTGGGGCCGTTGCTGTTTGTCATTTTTATCAATGACCTAGAGGAAGGCGCAGAAGGGTGGGTGAGTAAATTTGCAGACGATACTAAAGTCGGTGGTGTTGTCGATAGTGTGGAAGGATGTAGCAGGTTACAGAGGGATGTAGATAAGCTGCAGAGCTGGGCTGAGAGGTGGCAAATGGAGTTTAATGTAGAGAAGTGTGAGGTGATTCACTTTGGAAGGAATAACAGGAATGCGGAATATTTGGCTAATGGTAAAGTTCTTGGAGGTGTGGATGAGCAGAGGGATCTAGGTGTCCATGTACATAGATCCCTGAAAGTTGCCACCCAGGTTGATAGGGTTGTGAAGAAGGCCTATGGAGTGTTGGCCTTTTTTGGTAGAGGGATTGAGTTCCGGAGTCAGGAGGTCATGTTGCAGCTGTACAGAACTCTGGTACGGCCGCATTTGGAGTATTGCGTACAATTCTGGTCACCGCATTATAGGAAGGATGTGGAGGCTTTGGAGCGGGTGCAGAGGAGATTTACCAGTATGTTGCCTGGTATGGAGGGAAAATCTTATGAGGAAAGGCTGATGGACTTGAGGTTGTTTTCGTTGGAGAGAAGAAGGTTAAGAGGAGACTTAATAGAGGCATACAAAATGATCAGCGGGTTAGATAGGGTGGACAGTGAGAGCCTTCTCCCGCGGATGGAAATGGCTGGCACGAGGGGACATAGCTTTAAACTGAGGGGGTAATAGATATAGGACAGAGGTCAGAGGTAGGTTCTTTACGCAAAGAGTAGTGAGGCCGTGGAATGCCCTACCTGCTACAGTAGTGAACTCGCCAACATTGAGGGCATTAAAAAGTTTATTGGATCAACATATGGATGATAATGGCATAGTGTAGGTTAGATGGCTTTTGTTTCGGTGCAACATCGTGGGCCGAAGGGCCTGTACTGCGCTGTATCGTTCTATGTTCTATGTTCTATTCCGGCGCCTGTTCGGGGAGGCCGGTACGAGAATTGAACCCGCCTTGTTCTGCATGACAAGCCAGCTATTTAGCCCACTGTGCTAAACCAACCCCTAATGTCTCATCTGAAAGACAGTGGAACTCCCTCCCTCAGTAATGCACTGGAGTATCAGCCTAGAATTTTGTGCTCTGGCCCTGGGGATGGACTTGAATCCATGGCGTTATTACTCAGAGGCGAGATTACTGGGGCATGGTTGACACTGAAAACTGGCAAGTATGAGTGATGAACAAAATCTCTAAACATGCATTTCTTTGGTCTGTGGGTGTCACTGGCAAGAATACATTCAGTTGCCTTTTAGGGCGGTACAGTGGTTAGCACTGCTGCCTCACGGTGCCGAGGACTTGGGTCACTGTCTGTGTGGAGTTTGCACATTCTCCCCGTGTCTGCATGGGTCTCGTCCCCACCACCCAAAAAAGATGTGCAGCTTAGGTGGATTGGCCACGCTAAAATTGCCCCATTAATTGGAAAAAATGTGAAAAAAAATAGATGCATTCTCATGACCACCAGATGTCCCAAAGTCATTTTCAGTTTTTGTAGTGGTGTCACTGTTGTAACAATTCAAATACACTTCCTTTTGTTTCGGAAACAGGGGGTTGAATTCTCCGTTTTTGGGACTAAGTCCACACGCCGTTGGGAAAACTATGGTCCTGCGTCAAAAGGCCACAGATTCTCTGTTTGCTAGGAGCGAGTAGGAAGCCTTCGTAGAGTTCGCCCCTCCAGCTGTCGATGCGGCCCCCGCACTTCCGGGTCAGAGGTGGCCTCCAGCACAGGGCGGCGGCCTCCAGTGGCCACGCGGTGCTTCATGGCGGACTCATCCCGCGGACCTGGACTGGCAAAATAGTACCCCACATCGGCTGCTCGCGTGCCCCGGACCGCCCACACACAGAGTCCCCAGTGCCGATTGAACCCCATCTGCCCGCCGATCGGCCCTCACCCAACTGTGGCAGCCCTGGACTGAGTCTGCAGCTGCTACGCGAGGATCCTGGATGGTGAGACCATGTTAGAATCATGCCATCGGGAATTCGGTCGGTCGGCAACGGAGCATCGTAGGGCCGGCCTCAGGCAATGGCCTGAGCTGGTGGATGCACCGCGTGGCATACTCCACAAGTGGCGGCGGAGAATTGTGAAACCATCGCCGCTCCCGATTTCGTGCGCAAAAACGGATTCTCCGCCCAGTCGCCGAACGCGATGTCAGCGACGGGGAGCGGAGAATCCAGCCCCAGATTCCAGCCATTGAAACATGAACAGTTTAGGACATTCCTTCACGTTAAGTTGCAGGTCACTCTATGTCACAACATTTTTTTCAGGAAAGGATATTTGGTATACATTGGAAACCCAATTGAAGGGCTCATTTTGCCTCAAAGTTCTCCGTCTCTTTTGAGTGCAGGCTCACTCCATGGGTACGAGTTGCTCGGATTTTGTTTTGTAAGCGTAGTGACACTTAGAATTGAAATTGGTTCCTGCTGAATGTTTCTGCAGGCTGCTAAAAAAATGCACTTCCCAGTCTCGAATGCTCGAGATGTCAGTGTACACCTGAAGATTCCCGTGGATACATGTAATGGCCCTTTTTATGCCCGATAGCTGTTGGACTGGTATTGGTTTTCAGCAACTGAGCATTGATCAAAGTGATTGGAGCTGAACAGTGGATTCCTCTGGAAGGTTTGAAACCATTGCTTTGAACCCCAAGCACCTCCTGGGGCTGTTTACGGTCAGGTGGTTGTCAGCTCTATTTCTGTGGGTGGCTGAAATGTTGTATCTAGTGAATGGCTGTTTAAAAATGATGATGGAAATACTTGTTTTTAATTACCTTTGTTCATGGTTATCATTGAAGAGGTTGAATGCTGTACTTTAGCATCATTGCCATAGAAGTTAAAAATGTTGAAAATAAGTGATAAGAATTGGGCCAGGATGGCAAAAGTCCATTGGCTTTCGGTTGAACCAGACGGTACCAGGCGGTGGGCTGAGACGGAATATCCTGCCCTTGTTCTTCGTTTTTCCCTCTCGTAGACATAGAATTCACAGTGAAGAAGGATGCCATTTGGCCCATCGAGTCTGCACTGGCCCTTGGAAAGAGCACACCACTTAAGCCCACACCTGTAACTCAGCAACCCCACCCAACCCCTTTGGGCACTAAGAGCAATTTAACATGGCCAAACCACCTAACATGGACGTCTTTGAAACCAGAGTACCCGGAGGAAACCCACACAGACACAGGGAGAACGTGCAGACTCCGCACAGACAGTGACCCAAGCCGGGAATCGAACCTGGAACCCTGGAGCTGTGAAGCAACAGTGCTACCCACTGGGCTACCGTGCCGCCCATGACATGTAGGAAACTGTACCGAAGTTCGGCCTATATATTGACTGGGTAAAACTAAGCTACCGAATAGGCCTTGCAGCCTGCAAAAGAAAAGAGAGATCTAGAACTGGTCAAAAACGGATTTTCGGGGTAGCAGGGTGGCGCAGTGGTAGCACTGCAGTCGCACGGCGCCGAGGTCCCAGGTTCGATCCCGGCTCTGGGTCACTGTCCCTGTGGAGTTTGCACATTCTCCCCGTGTTTGCGTGGGTTTCACCTCCACAACCCAAAGATAGGCAGGCTAAGTGGATTGGCCATCCTAAATTGCCCCTTAATTGGAAAAAATGAATTGGGTACTCTAAATTTTTTTTTTTTTTTTTTAAACGGATTTTAAAATTCTGATGACATAATTGTTTCCTTGATCCTTTTGCCTAAACATGCATGTTGATGGTCAACATGGACCATTACCTCAAATGACATTATCTCAAATCCATGATTTATGTTCTCCACTGCTCAGGTGTAGCACCAACAATAATCATTGGACTGTCAGCCTATAGATGCAGAAAATTGAAGTTGAGATCAGAATGGCATAAAATAGCCTTTAGTCTGGAAAGCCTTGCCCATTCGATGTAAGTCAATTTATTTCTCCAGAGCCGAAGGAAGGAGCTGAACATTGGCCCGGGTTAGTTGGCAGCTGGACACCACTGCTTGGATTGGAGATTGTATCTGCCGGGGATTGGAGCACAGGGACGGGGAAGTCTTGCTACAATTGTACAGGGATTTGGTGAGACCACATCGGGGATGCCGTGCACAGATTTGGTTCCGTGCTTCTGGAAGGATAACCCTGCACTGGAGGTGGTACCTGGAACGGGGGGGGTTGTCCTATGATGAGAGGCTGAATGAAGAAGGTTGATATTCTCTGGAGCTTAGAAGAATGAGAGGTGATGTCACGAAAATGTTCTGCATTCCAGACTGAGAGAGTGTTTCCGCTGGTTGGGGTATCTAGAACATGGAGGCACAGTCTCAGGATAAGGGGTGAGAAGCCGTGCCAGTGGTCTTGATTTCTTCCGACATGCCCCCCTGTTTAAGCGGCGAGAGTCCAGAAACCTTCAATGGAAAAATGGCATTTTGGGGATGAAAACTCTGTTTTCAAATCGAGAGAAAAGGAAGCCAAACTATTGATAGTGGAAGGGGAGAAAAGTGAACTCAGTCCTCGAATCTTTATCACCAAAATGCAGGAAAGGTGCCTGAAGCACCCAGATGAATCTTGCTCTATCACCCTGTGAGTTATGGAAGCCTAGGTAAGAGTTTTATCTTGATGCTTCGAGGTTGAGGGCCTGCCCATGAATGGTTTTGCTGGTCAAACAAGAACAGAGGGAGGATACTGGAAAACTCAACAGGTCTTGCAGCATCTGGAGGGAGAGGAAACAGAGTTAAGATTTCCAGTTTGTTTGACTTGTCATTAGAACTAAAGAGAGGGAGGAATGCGTTAGAGATTAAACTGTATCTGTGAGAGATTGCAATAAGATGCAACAATCTTAAGAACAAATTGCAGGGGGTGGGGGGAGAGGAGGGGATTATTGCATTGAGATAATAAATGTATGGGGTATTTTTAAAAATGGCGTTTAAGAGGAATGAGAAAGGTCACAGTTTAAAGTCCCTGAACTCAACGTTGAGTCCCGAGGGCTGCAATGTGCCCAACCAGGAGATGAGATGCTGCCCTCCCAGCGTGTTCCGGGCTTCATTGGAGGACTGCAGCAGGCCAAGGATGGGCATGTGGGCTTGAGAGCAAGGTGCTGAGTTAAAATGGCACACAACAGGAATGTTGGTGTCACGTTTGCGGACTGAGCAAAGGTGCTCCGTTATTCTTGTCGCCAGTCTGGCAATTAGAATCATAGAATCATAGAAGTTTACAGCATGGAAACAGGCCCTTCGGCCCAAACAGTCCATGCTGCCCAGTTTTTACCATTAAGCTAGTCCCAGTTGCCCGCACTTGTCCCATAACCCTCTATACCCATCTTACCCATGTAACTATCTAAATGTTTTTTAAAAGACACAATTGTACCCGCCTCTACTACTACCTCTGGCAGCCCATTCCAGACACTCACTACCCTCTGAGTGAAGAAATTGCCCCTCTGGGCCCTTCTGAATCTCTCCCCTCTCACCTTAAACCTATGCCCTCTAGTTTTAGACTCCCCTACCTTTGGGAAAAGATGTTGACTATCTACCTTATCTATGCCCCTCATTATTTTATAGACCTCTATAAGATCACCCCTAAGCCTCCTACGCTCCAAGGAAAAAAGTCCCAGTCTATCCAGCCTCTCCTTATAACTCAAACCATCAAGTCCCGGCATGATAGAATTTCAACAATCATGCTTCCAATTGGGGTGGCATGTGGCACAGTGGTTAGCACTGCTGCCTCACAGCTCCTGGGACCTGTGTTCAATTCCGACCTCGGGTGATGGTCTGTGTGGAGTTTGCACTTTCTCCCCGTGTCTGCGTGGGTTTCCCCCAGGTGCTCAGGTTTCCTCCCACAGCCCAGAAATGTGCAGGTGAGGTGGATTGGCCAGGCTAAATTGCCCTCAGTGTCCAAAAGGGTTACTGGGTTACAGGGATAGGGTTGAAGCATGGGCTTCAGTAGAGTGCACTTTCCAAGGGCTGTGCAGAATCGATGGGCCGAATGGCCTCTTTCTGCACTGTAGGGATTCTATGAATTGCTGTTTGTGACTCTTGATAAATGTTCAATGTTGGTATCATTCCCCGTTATTCCAACAAATCTTATCTTATACACAGACCATCAGTTCCCAGCATTGTTATAGTCCTGAGGATACTTCCTGGGTATGAGAGTGAAGAATGAAATTTGGGAAGGAGAGTTGATGCGAGTACAATTCATAGAGCAAATAAAATGATCTGGCCTGGTTTTTCATTGGACACAGCCATCGAGTTCACTTACTTTGGAAGCCACATACATTTCCAGCCATCTGTACTGTCAGACACTGATTAATTTCTTAACTTGCAGATCCGTGCCAAGAGATGGTGAAACTGCTGCCACCAGGAAATGTCTTTGCCACCCTGGAGCAATTGGAAGAATATGCAAAAGTTGAATTTGGCTGCATGGTAACTGATACACACACTCTTCCCAAGGCAATTCCTGATACACACACTCTTCCCAAGGCAATTCCTGATACACACACTCTTCCCAAGGCAATTCCTGGCAAAGTCATGCTGCAAGGGATAGGCTTCTATATCAGATGGGGGGGCAGCTCGCATGACCCGCACGAGACTTAGAGTGGCAATGATTAAATTCCCCGTCAGCCTCGCTGAATATGAGCCCGCCTGTTAAAGGGGAGGGGGAACCCTAAACCATGTACAGCTAAACTTCTGTATAAAGTCGGCCAGTTTGGGTACCAACAGGGAGAAGAGAGCCGGCTGGGATCTTTCGTACAGTGTAAATAATAGTTATTGCAATAAAACATTATTTCTTTCTACAACTCGTTGTGGACTCCCTTCGTGGTCTACTGAAGCAGTCTAAACTCATGAAGCAAGAGGCTTCTCATGGGATTTAACATTCACGTCACATCACTGAGTCGGGCACGACGAGGCCATTCGATCACAGCAATGTCTTCTGGTAAAGGAGTGGCTGTTTGAAAGAGCAGTCATGCTTATTCCCACACAGTCACAATTTATTGTTTAGGTTCTTGTAAGTTACTGTC
Source organism: Scyliorhinus torazame (assembly GCF_047496885.1). NCBI lineage: Eukaryota > Metazoa > Chordata > Chondrichthyes > Carcharhiniformes > Scyliorhinidae > Scyliorhinus > Scyliorhinus torazame. Next base: position 16,210,919 of record NC_092716.1, on the reverse strand, counting down.
CAACACTTATAAAACTATTCATGCAGTCAGCTTCCATATTGGACAGAGCACACCTGACTCCCCGAAGATTGTCCACCACCTACAACGTACAGGTCAGGAGTGCAATGGACACTCTCTACTTGCCTGAGTGAACTGCACTCCAACAACATGTAATAAGCTCAATGCCACCCAGGACAAAGTAGCCTGCTTGATCAGCATCCACTTCTGTACACATTAATTCCCTTCATCACAGGGCAACGATGGCAGCGATGGGTACCATCTACACAATGCATTGCAGCAACCCTCGAGCCTCGCATCTCCTAAACGTACAGCCTCTGGCACCTAGAAGAAGGGCAGCAGATACATGGGAATACCAGCAATAAATAGCAAGTTCCCCTACAAGTCTAATTGGAACTATTCCTTCCCTATCACTGGGTCAAAACCCTGGAAGTCCTTGCCTAACGTCAGTGGTTATTTCTACACCAACAGGGACAGCAGTGGTTCAAGATTGTGACACACCATCACCTCCAGAACAAAAAACTGGCCTTGCCTGTGGTACGCGCATCCAATGAGTAAATTGAGGAAAATATCCTGACCACTCTCTTGAGTGAAAAATATTTCCCCTTATTCCCCCCTTTACATCTTTTGCCAATGAATTAAAAATGATGACCTCTGGTTATTGACATCGCTCTTCAGAGGGAATAATGTTTCCCTAGTTACTCCATCAAAGCCTCCCATCACCTTGAGATCCTACATTAGATCACGGCTTAAACTTCTCTGTTCTAAGGAGAAAAGTCCTAACATTTCCAACTTTGCCTCATCACTGAAGTCTTTCATCCTGAAAACATCGCGGCAAAGCTCTTTTGCCAGACCTTCATATCCTTCCCAGTGCTCAGGGTTGTCGGCAATACTCCAGCTTAGGCTGAACTCTTCCGCTGCAATGTGCAATCTCTTTGGTTTTATGTGCTGTGCCCCTACCAATAAACCCAAATAACCAGAGAGATCTGGGCATACAGGTCCACAGATCTTTGAAAGTGGCAACACAAGTGGACAAGGTAATCAAGAAAGCATACAGAATGCTTGCCTTCATTGGATGGGACATCGAGTATAAAAACTGGCAAGTCATGGTACAGTTGTATAGAACCTTGGTAAGGCCACACTTGGATTATTATGCACAATTCTGGTCGCCACACTACCAGAAGGATGTGGAGGCTTTGGAGAGGGCGCAGAGGTGGTTTAGCAGGATGTTGCCTGGCCTGGAAGGTATCAGCCACGTGGAGAGGCTGAATAGATTTGGACTGTTTTCATTAGAACGACGGAGGTTGAGTGGTGACCTGATAAGAGGTCTACAAGATCATGAGGGGCATGGATAGAGTGGATGGGCAGGCACTCTTTCCCAGGGTGGAGAGGTGAGTCACTTGGGGGCATAGGTTTAAGGTCCTTGGGGCAACGTTTAGAGAAGAGGTGCGAGGCAGGTTTTTTTACACAGTGGGTGGCGAGGGGAGACTGTGGAAGCAGATACATAAACGGCGTTCAAAAGGCATCTCGACAAATACATGGATAAGATGAGTATAGAAGGATACGGCACTAGGAAGTGCTGAGGGTTTAGGCCAAGGGTGGTATCATGACCAGTACAGGCTTGGAGGGCCGAAGGGCCTGTTCCTGTGGTGTATTGTTCTTCGTCCTAACCCGTGTGCATTTTGTACCAGGTACGGGTTTGTATGTATAAATGGCAAGGTCCTGCAACCTCATCTACACGTTTCAGAATCACGTAATTTACTACATATTTCTCCTCAAAAAGTTCATCACTTCACACTTCTCTGCATTGAACTCTGATCTGTCTTGTTTCAGCCCATTTCACCATGCTGTCCATGTCCTCCTGAGGTCCCCACCTATCCTCATCACTCTTAACTACATTGACAAATTTTGTTTCACCTGCAGACTTTCCAATGCTAATCCCTACTCCCAAACCGAGGTGATTCATATAAAACTCTCCCCTTCCCCCCAGAAATGTATTTCAACAACAATATTCATTCGTCTGAAAACTGAATTGGCATATCCCCACAGCGGGAAAGAAACATGTTTATGTCGTCCAAGCTCCCTGGCGGTGGAATTTTTTACTTAAGGTGAGGCATGACAGAAATCTGGCTGGTGCTGCTGAGAGCAGTCTGAACTTCACACAGTGCCACAGAATTGCTCAAAGGCTTTTTAATCAGAAACTATCTGCTTTTGGCGGGCCAGTGGCCCGTAGTTACAGCACTGGCTTCCCAACCAGATGGCTAAGAGCTTCAAATCCCAAGCGTGGCTGTTACTTTGACCCACCGAGCATGGGTGGGATGAATTACTGCGGTCCTCTGCCAGGTTGCCGAAGATCAAACCGGTTGTGACCCTTTCCGAAAATGGTCACGCATTTGTAAGTATTGAGGCAGGAAAGAGGGTGTGAAATGGGAGAAAGTTTTATTGAGGCAACATACTGTTGTATTTGGTAGCTTTGTGTTACAAAATGGGATATAGGACACAAAGACCAGGGCCGGGATTTCCCATTCGGGAGACCAAGGGTTGAATTCTCCGATTTTCAGGTTATGTCCACAGGATCTGTGGCGTTTTACGTCAAAAGAATCGGCAGCGCCCCAGCACCCATCCTGCGGCTGGTGAGGGGCTAGCAGCCGCGCCACGTAAAACACCCGGCCTCCATGCCAAAAATGGCCGGAGAACGGCTGAGTCCGTGGCCGCGCATGCACACGGCGGCGACCTGCAGCGGTCGAGCCATACAACATGGCGCCGGTCGTGCGCGAACCTGACAGTGTCCTCCTGTAACCCCCCCCCCCCCCCCGCCTGGCCAGCAACAAGGCTCCCACCTGACTGTGGTGGTGCTGGACACAGTCCGCAGCTGCCACGCCGGGTTCCTGACCACTGAGCCCATGAGTCAACCGCGCGGTCGGGAATTCGGTCCATCGGGGGGCGGAGCATCGGGGGAGTGCCTTCAGGTGACGTCCTGAGGCCGTCCCAGCGACGTGCGGTGAGTGGAGGGGCTGGAACATCCAAAAGCAGGCGCCATCCCTATTACATCGTGAAAAGGGATTCTCCAACTGATCGGCGTCGGGGAACGGAGAATCCCGCCCTAAATGTTCCCGCCGGGACTGAATCGCGTGCGATTCCTGTTTTTATTGGGGGCCCGATTCAGTAAGCGGGTCAGGACATGCAAATTGCCCAGAGATTTGCTGGTGCGAAATGAGAGCAATCCCCGGCCCAGCAGGCATTGTAACCACTGGAGCTGCAATTTGCACTGAAGAACCTGACCGCCGGGGCTGTCTTTCAGCGCTCCACTTACCACACGCTCACTGCATCCACGAAGATTGCTCCGAGAAGGTGTCTTTTGGTTGGGGTAAGCTTTGGTTGGGGAATCTCCTGCTTCCTCTCTGGTGGGCCATTGACTGAGTTTGGCCTCGCCATCTGCTTGATGATACAGCTGGGGTCTGAAGGTATCCGGAGGGGTGGCCTGGTGGGCTCCCAGATGACAAGAGGCTCTCTGAGCATTCACAAGATGCAGTGAACAGTTAGCAGTGTGAGGAACCAGGAGCCTGTAGGTAACACCAAAGGGGTGCATTTCAATCCATATGCTGCAGTAAAGGCGGTCCGAGCCAGGCCATCCCAATCCCGAGGGGGACACCCTGAGTCTACGGACTTGGCACCAAGTTGTTCTCCACTACTGCTCCGGCCCAGGTAGTGCCGGTGCAGAAAACACAGAATAAATCCAACACAGCTGATCACTTACTTGTCATCGCCTAACGCTGGATCATCAGAAAAATGATGGAAGGGATTGTTGACAGTGCAGTCAAGGTTCACTTGCTTCGCAATAATCTGTTCACTGGTGCTCAGTTTGAGCCTCTCTTATTTTGACAAAATCAAATGTTCAATTAAACTAAATCAAATGTGGAGGCCAAATCACTGAGTGTCTTTAAGACAGATATAGACAGGTCCTCGATTAATAAGGGGATCAGGGATTATGGGGAGAAGGCAGGAGAATGGAGATGAGAAACATATCAACCATGATTAAATGACGGAGCAGACCAGATGGGCCGAATGGTCTAATTCTGCACCTACGGCTTATGGCTTCAAATAAACCCAGCAACAAATTAAAGGGGCAGCCCTTTAGAGGCATACTACCTGAAGCAAAAAGCGAATCACGAATGAAACTTAAAACATTGAACCAAAATGTGGGTAAGAGAGTCGATGAGGCACCCCAGCCCCGTGGTGTTCACGGGCACGGATGGCCTCGATGGTGTGGGTAGACACTGTGTGCTCCCTCTCTCGGGGCATCCGGCCATGTAAGCAGCCACGGCAGAGGGACAGACTGTCGGGCCGGATGACCCCCTCCATAAATATGTGCTTCAATACTTTCTTGGGCATTGTTGGCTTGGCCAGCGTTTGGTCAGCAGGGGCTGTTTAGCACAGGGCTAAATCGCTGGCTTTGAAAGCAGACCAAGGCAGGCCAGCAGCATGGTTCAATTCCCGTATCAGCCTTCCCGAACAGGCGCTGGAATGTGGTGACTAGGGGCTTTTCACAGTAACTTCATTGAAGCCTACTTGTGACAATAAGCGATTTTCATTTCATTCATTTATTTTCCACCCTTTCAAGTGAGTCAACCACCAGTTTGGGCCACTCAGCGCGGTCCAGTACAGCCTGGTCCAATCATGGACAAAAGAGCTGAACTCAGGAGGTGAGGTGAGAGTGATTGCCCCTGATATCAGTGCAACATCGAGTGTAACATCAAGAATCCCCAGTGTGGTAGCACTGCCCCTTTAAGGGGGCAAACTCCACTTTGTCTCTTTCACCTCAATGGCACGGTATCTTGGGGTGCTCTTTCATCTTGAGGGGCACGGTAGCACAATGGTTAGCACAGTTGCTTCAAAGCTGCAGGGTCGCAGGTTCGCTTCCTGGCTTGGGTCACTGTCTGTGCGGAGTCTGCACTTTCTCCCCATGTCTGCGTGGGTTTCCTCCGGGTGCTCCGGTTTCCTCCCACAGTCCAAAGATGTGCAGGTTAGGTGGATTGGTCATGCTAACTTGCCCTTAGTAACACTGAGTTATGGGGATAGGGTGGGGGTGTGGACTGAGATGGGGTGCTCTTTCCAAGGGCCTGTGTAGACTTGATGGGCCGAATGGTCTCCTTCTGCACTGTAAATTCTATGATCTATGATCTTTGATCTATCTTGTGCCGAACAGTTGCCTACCAGGCTGTGATGCAGCCTGATAGGATGCTTTCCATGGTGCATCTGCAAAATTGGTAAGAGCCAATGTGGACATGCAAATTTCCTTAGTTTCCTGAGGAAGTATAGGTTGTTGTGCTTTCTTGGTCGCAGCATCGATGTGGGTGGACAGATTGTTGGTGAAGTGCACACCTAGGAAGCTGTCAACCATCTCCACCTCGGTACCATTGATGCAGACAGGGGTGTGTACGACACTTCGCTTCCTGAAGTCAATGACCAGCTCCTTAGTTTTGCTGACGTTGAGGGATAGATTGTTGTCGTTACACCACTCCACTGGGTTCTCTATCTCTCTTCTGTATTCTGACTCATCGTTGTTTGAGATCCGGCCCACTACCGTCGTGTCATCAGCAAACTTATAGATGGAGTTGGAGCCACATTTTGTCACGCAGTCGTGTGTGCACAGGGAGTACAGGAGGGGGCAAAGTACGCAGCCTTGCGGGTCTCCAGTATTGAGGACTGTAATAGAGGAGGTGTTGTTGTTTATCCTTACTGATCGTGGTCTGTGGGTCAGAAGGTCGAGGCTCCCCCCTCTGCGAATGGATCAGAGTCCTAGGTTTTAGAGTTTTGATATGACCTTGGCTGGTATTATGGTGTTGAAGGCGGAGCAATAGTCAATGAGTAGGGTTCTGATGTAGGTATCCTTGATGTCGAGATGCATTTGTCCTGATGAATGAAAGATGAAAAACGTAGCAAATTTGATCGCTTTTCAGCAATATTTAAGTGCTTCACTACCATGACAGCTCATTGGAATTTGGGGATTTCCACGACATTAAAGTATCCCAGCAAGTGCTGAAAAAACGAAATATGTTAACAAAATAAATATTCTGCATTTGTATAAACCCTTTTTATGTCCTCAAGGCATCCCAGCCCTCGGCCAATTAGAGTTGCCTTGTCAACGAAATCAGCACCCTTTTCTTCAGTAGTGTACATTGTTGCGATAGTTTGAAATTTGGTATTCTTGTGTTTGTCCTGCAGAGTGCAAGATGTAAATGGGCGGCACAGTGGCACAATGGTTAGCACTGCTCCCTCAAAGCACCAGGGTCACAGGTTCGATTCCCGGCTTGGGTCACTGTCTGTGTGGAGTCTGCACGTTCTCCCCGTTTATCTGCGTGGGTTTCCTCCGGGTGCTCCAGTTTCCTCCCACAGTCCAAAGATGTGCAAGTTAAGTGGATTGGCCATGCTAAATTGCCCCTTGGTGTCCAGGGATGTGTAGGTTAGGTTAGGGGGTTATTGGGATCGGGTGGGGAAGTGGGCTAGGGTGGAGTGCTCTTTCAGAGGGTCAGTGCACGTTCAATGGGCCAAATGGCCTCCTTCTGCAATGTAGGGATTCTGTGATTCTATGATTTCGCAGCCAATAAAGTACTTTTTGCAGCGTGTTACTTTTGTAGTGCAGGAAATGCTGCAGCCCATGTGTGCATAGCAAGATCCCATTGAACAGCAATGCAACAAGGCCCAGAAAGTCTGCTTGCTATTGAGGGAATAAATCTTGGCCAGGACTTGTTTGCTCTAGTTGAAAATAGCACTATTGAGGCAGCAGGCAAAATCTTGCCTTACTGCCTTCATCTCGTGAAACCTGTCATCTACAACGCCACAGCGCTTCCTCAGTTCTGTACTGGGGTGTTTATATCAGATTCTGTCCTGAAGTTTGGCTTGAAGCCATGGCCGTCTTTCTCTGAACCAACCTCAACTTAGAAACTTAATTGTAAATACGAGGAAGCAGTTGAAAGGTCGGTTTGATTACTGACTCACTCTTGGGTAATTTTACTGGGCCAACCATTTGCATAACTCTCATGGGAATTACATGTAAATTAAGTGTGATTCATTAATAATCACTGCCTCATCTCGGTGTTCTTGTCTTGATAGCATAACTGTGTTGAGCACAATTAGAAAATGCTCGTCGGATTCCACGAGCAACTTTCGAAGTTCTGGAAATGATGTCTGTTATAATCCCAGCTGTACCAGGTGACAGTGAGATGTGAATAAAAGTTCTGCTCCAGTTCTGAGACATTGCACCTCAGGAAATATTGGGCTCTGGAGGAGTTAAGAGAAAATTGATCGGAATGCTACAGCAGCAAAAAAGAGTTAAATTATAGGGGCATGTTGTTTGGTCTAGGTTTGTATGCACTTGCATATGGAAAATTAAAGGGTTATCTAATTGAGGTATTCTTGATGGTTAAACCCCTGTGCGGAGTCTGCTCGTGCTCCCCGTGTCTGCGTGGGTTTCCTCCGGGTGCTCCGGTTTCCTCCCACAGTCCAAAAACGTGCAGGTTAGGTGGATTGACCGTGATAAATTGCCCTTAGTGACCAAAAAGGATAGGAGGGGTTATTGGGTTAGGGGGATAATTGATATGATAGAGATATATTGTTCCCTCTGTCAGAAGATCCCAGAAGAATAGAGCAAAACCTTAAAATGTGAGCTTGGTCAGTCAGCGGTAATATCAGGTAGGATTTCATCACATAAAGGATGTTTGAGATCTAGAATTCTCCCCACAAAACCCTGCAAAGGCTGGGCATCAGTTAAAAATGTTCATAACTATAATTGATAGATTTGTTTTCGGCCAATGGTAATAACAGCAGATTTTCCAGGCAACCTTCCGACAAAACAGTATGATTGAGGAGCTTGAAGCTTATTCCCAATGGACAAGGGAACACCTTCCGATAACCACAAGTAAACGCCAACATATTCGGCAGGAACAAATGCGAGATGAGCGTGTCTGCATCCTCCAATCCCTTGGCTCCAAGGAGCCAAATACTGACTCTGTTGGGAGATGTGAAATATCGGAGGAAGACTGGTGTAGAGGTTGTGGGCAGCACGGTAGCACAAGTGGTTAGCACTGTGGCTTCACAGCGCCAGGGTCCCAGGTTCGATTCCCTGCTGGGTCACTGTCTGTGCGGAGTCTGCTCGTTCTCCTCGTGTCTGCATGGGCTTCCTCCGGGTGCTCCGGTTTCCTCCCACAGTCCAAAGACGTGCAGGTTAGGTGGATTGACCTTGATAAATTGCCCTTAGTGACCAAAAAGGTCAGGAGGGGTTATTGGGTTATGGGGATAGGGTGGAAGTGAGGGATTACGTGGGTCGGTGCAGACTCGATGGGCCGAATGGCCTCCTTCTGCACTGTATGGTCTATGTTCTAAAATGAAGGTGTCATGGCAAATTCCTGGATACCTCATGCAGACAGGGGTTGGAGGCCTGTTGAACGTTAAAAGACTACATTCCCTTTCGAATGACAAACACTACTCGGTGATCAGAGGGTGGGTGCCATGACTGCTTATGCCTTTGGGGATTCGTGCACAAAACCTCTAATTCTGACTGGTTTCAGCACGAGCAAATTGGATGTAAGCTCAATCACTTGGGAGAAACTTGCCGTTGAGAGTTGCTGCAATACATCCTGGGCTGGATTCTCCAAACATGGGGCTCTGTCCCCACCCCAGTGTAAAAACACCGGCGTTTCACTCTTGACTTTCATTAAGAAAGTCCTGAGTGATTGTACTACCTGCAGGGGGCTGGCAGGGCCCCAAAGTGCTCCACGCAGCTCAGGCTGCGGATACGGGGCCTCGCACGTCCGGTCGGGAGTCCGCGCATCCGCACGGCAGCGGCCGCGCCACGCGTGACGGTGGACTCGGACCGCAGACTGTTATCCCAAACCGCAGACTGTTATCCCCCCCCGAGATCACGCGCGCCTGTGGATCCGTGCTGCTCGATCGCTCCCCTGGCCATCCATGAGGCCCCCCTCCATGGTGATCAATCTCCCCGCCCCCCACCAGGGCGGTCGCTGACGAAGTCTGCAGACATCACCCGAGGTTCCTGACGGCCGATACGTGGTTAGAGCCACACTGTCGGGAACTCGGCCAGTTTTGCGCGGAGAATCGCCGGGGGGAAGCCCCCTAGCCGCGCCGCTTAGATCGCGTGCGAGTGATTCCCGAGCGATTCTCTGGGGACTGTAAAATTGTTTCAGCGGCGCCGGTCCCGATTTTCTCGAAAACGGCCATTCTCCGCCCCCGGGCCGAATGCAATTTTGTCGCGGGGCTGCGGAGGATCCTGCCCGTTGTATATGGCACCCACTATAGCCAGAGTATGCCCATGGTGGAGGAAGTACATCGTTAAGTCGGTGAATGGAATGTTGTTTGAGAAAGGATAATATTTGGTTGTATTGGTTGAGGGAGGAATGTTGGCCAGGAAATTGGGAGAACTGTCTGCCCCCCTTTGAGTAGCGCCATGAGATCTTTAACTTCTAGTTAAACCATTGGAACAGGCAAGCAGTACTTTGGCCTGCCATCTCATTCAAAACAATACACTACTCTCATTTGAAAATTCAGTCCATTGGCCACGTAAGTAGGATGGGAGGTGGACAGTGCCGCAATTTCCAGATATTTTCTGGTGAGCTGGTTTACTGGGCTATTTGCGGATATGTTGGTTTGGGGATTCCGCAGGTACAGGTGTTGCTCTCTTTGGTGTTGTCTCTTAATTTGGCTCTGTTTAATTACGTTTGCTCAAGGGTCGCCAGGTATCTTATGACACCGCCACAAGGTTCAGAACCGAATACTGATCAAAGACTCGATACACCAGTTAGTAAGTTCAAAAGCAATGCTCATTTATTTACACACAGTCAAATCTACTTATGCATAAACTCTACAAACTAAACTATCACTATTACTAAAGCCTATACTTAGCTTCAGGTGCCCACTCAGTCAGAGGAACAATGGCCGTTACTCGGTTCTGAGGCTGCTGGGTTGAGTTGTTTACAGGACAGCAACTAGGAGTGTCTGTCTCGTAGCGTGCGTTGACTTGGAACTTACTTGGTCTGGCGTAGCTGCTAGGCTGGTCTCTCTTCGCTGAGAGCCAAGGCCAAAGAAGAAAGATTCTCTCTTGGGGAATACTTTTTATACCCGAAAGGGCTTTGCGCGCTTTTGGACGGGCCTTGAACTTGGCCTCAATTAATTGGGCTTTTCCCAATCATTCTTATCGATCTTCCTCCAATAGAGGGATGGGTTCCCTGGTTGCTGGGCGTGTCCTAGGCGGCCATAGGTTTGCTTTGTTTGAATCTCCTCTGGCGCCGGGGTGTCTGTCTTAACATTGTTTATCTAAATGTTTCCCTTTTGTCCCCAGAGATGGCTCATTAGTATGTAGATGGCTTAGCAGTTTCTGTCCTGCCTGAGAGCCAAGGCTCTAACCAACAGACAGACCTTGCACCTGCTTGCTTTTTCAGTATTGTCCAATTTTCCCGGCATTCTTTGCAAGTGTCCATTTTGTAATCGGGGCGTGGCCATCCCAGATGGCTACACAGGCTACCTGTCTGCAAGTAGCAGGAAGCCACTAATGCATTCTTAAGAACCTATAAGCACCACTTTGTCAATGCCAACTGGAATTTCCCTCCCTCCATATGGGCGCTCTATTGAGACCAAACCCAGTTCAGGAATGGAGGTGGTCACTTGGCAGCAGACTTGGGGTGGGGTAGAACTCCACTGTTGAAGTTAAATCCTCCTCCCAACCTGCGCATCAATAACCAGCTACGACAGTTCAGTGTAAAGCGTGCCCCCATCCCCGATGTTGACCTGGCCGCATTTCATTCTAATAAGTCTTCAGACAACGCCTCCATTTTGACGCGCACTCTCCTTTTCCTACCTACGTCTGCAGCTCCTACCTCTCGTGGTCTGCTTGCTTGCTTCCCTCTGCTCAATGGAGTCTGAATCGTGGAGTTCCCGGGTTCCTGGCCTGGAATTCAGGCCGCTATTGGAAGCGGGGGACCCTACAACGAAAATACGGTGCATTATGTCACTCCCTCGGGCACTGCACAATTGTTTGCCAACCGTCAGTCAGACCTGAAACCAGATTTTTCCTGCTGCAAGTTGCAAATTATGAAAAGTGATCAATCCTGGTTAAAAGGGGAAGGAAAATAACAGTAATAATGATAATCTTTATTAGTGTCACAAGTAGGCTTACATTAACACCGCATGAAGTTACTGTGAAAATCCCCTAGTCGCCACATTCCGGCGCCTGTTCAGGTACACAGAGGGAGAATTCAGAATTCACCTAACAGAGCGTCTTTCGGGACTTGCGGGAGGAGACCAGAGCACCCGGAGGCTCTGTAATGAGCTAATAGCTGGTCCGATCAGAGTGTCCCAGAGGACAATGCATCGTGAGTGAATCACCCCGGCTGATCAGGGGCATCTGTTTATTCCCATTAACAAGTTTAACTCTGAAAGGGACAATGTAACTCAGGCCAGATGTGGTGCTGGCAGATTTATCCACTGTCTAAATTGCCCACTACATCTTCAATCCCATTTCTGGATCCAATTTCCCAACCATTCCCTATCATAACAATTGGCAAGTATAGTGCTTGAAACACAAAAACCTATTGTGGAGATTTCAAAGAGGGGAGCCATCCAACCCCAGCTTACCTGCGCATAACTGTCCGCTTCGTTCCATATCTCTCACGAAAGGTGGCATCTCTGGCAATGCAGCACTCTCCCAGGACTCCACAAGGAGCCTCAGTTTCGATTATCTTCTCGCTGTCACGGGAATGGGATTCGAATCACAAGCTTCTGACTCAGAGCAAAGAGTGCTAACCTCAGAGACATGGTTGAGAGAAAACACGATGACCGCTGAGCAAGTTATTACTAAGAAGGTGCTAATTGGGTAACAGCAGCGATAAGAAACACGGAGCAAAGACATTGAAGAGGCGGCTCTTGAAAGAACCATGTCTGAAGTTCCAAAATGATGAAAGACCAAGAAAAACTTCAGTTGCGGAATGTCTAATTGGGTTGAGGCAGTATGATTAGTGACAAATTGCTCTGCGAATGCCACATTTGCAGAGGCCGAGTATGCACAGAATGAAAAGGAACTGGTAAGCTTGACATTTACAAAAATAAAACCGAGGCACTGGAGAAGGTGCAGAAAGATTTATATGGCGAGTACTAGAGAACTGGGAAGTTATAACTATCAGGAAAGATTGAACAGGTTGAGTATTTTACTCCAGAAAAGAGAAGATTGAAGTGTGACCTCATAGAGATCTTTAAAACTATAAGATGGTCTGTTAGAGTAGATGTAGAGATGTCTCCACTTGTGGAGACGGGCAGCACGATAGCACAATGGCTAACATTGTTGCTTCACAGCGCCAGGGTCCCAGGTTCGATTCCTGGCTTGGGTCATTGTCTGTGCGGAGTCTGCACGTTCTCCCCATGTCTGCGTGGGTTTCCTCCGGTTTCCTCCCACATGTCCCGAAAGGCTTGCTATTAGGTAATTTGGACATTCTGAATTCTCCCTCTGTGTACCCAAACAAGTGCCGGAATGTGGCAACTAGGGGCTTTTCACAGTAACTTCATTGCAGTGTTAATGTAAGCCTACTTGTGACAATAAAGATTATTAAATTAAATCTAGGGGGCATAAATATAAAGGAATCACTAATAAATTCAACAAGGATTTCAGATGAAACGTCTTTATGCAGAGAGTGCTGAAGGTAGCCTCGATGAAAAAAGGAAGTGCAGGGACGAAGTCCAAAGAGAAATAAGGAAATGAAAGAGAGGACATGAAAAAAGATTAGGAAGTAAAGTTAAAGAAAACCCAAATATATTACTGGTAAATGGTTAGTTAAGGAAAAAGTGGGACCTATCAGAGTTGAAGAGGGAACTTGTGTGTACATTCAGAGGCTGTGGGAAGTTTTTTAAATGAATATTTTGTCTCCGTGTTTACAAAGGATGATGCAGATATAATGGGCGAAATTCTCCCCCAATGGCGCGATGTCCGCCGACTGGCGCCAAAAACGGCGCCAATCAGAATGGCATCGCGCCGGCCCAAAGGTGCGGAATGCTCCGCATCTTTGGGGGCCGAGCCCCAACATTGAGGGGCTAGGTCGGCGCCGGAGGGATTTCCGCCCCGCCAGCTGGCGGAAATTGCGTTTGTTGCCCCGCCAGCTGGCGGAAATGGCGTTTGGTGCCCCGCCAGCTGGCGCAGAAATGCAGCGCATGCGCGGGAGCATCAGCGGCCGCCGACAGTTTCCCGCGCATGCGCAGTGGGGAGAGTCTCTTCCGCCTCCACCATGGTGGCGGCCGTGGCGGAGGCGGAAGGGAAAGAGTGCCCCCACGGCACAGGCCCGCCCGCGGATCAGTGGGCCCCGGTCGTGGGCCAGGCCACCGTGGGGGCACCCCCCGGGGTCAGATCACCCGGGGACCCCAGGACCCCGGAGCCCGCCCACGCCGCCTGGTCCCGCCGGTAAAAACCAGCTTTGATTTACACTGGCGGGACAGGCAATTTCTGGGCGGGACTTCAGCCCATCCGTGCCGGAGAATTGAGCGGGGGGTCCCGCCAACCGGCACGGCCTGATTCCCGCCCCCGCCCAATCTCCGGTACCGGAGACTTCGGCGGGGGCGGGGGCGGGATTCACGGCGGCCAACGGCCATTCTCCGACCCGGCGGGGGGTCGGAGAATGACGCCCAATAGTCCAGGAGGAACACTGAGATATTGGATGGTATAAGCATAAAAACAGGGGAAATACTCGCAGGATTAGAATCCTTGAAAGTTGATAAGTCGCCAGGAACAGATGGATTGTTTCCCAGGCTACTGAAGGAGGTCAGGGAGGAGATAGCTGTTGTTCTGAGGACGATTTTCCAATCCTCACTAGATATAGATAAAGGGGAGGTACTGGCTGACTGGAGAAATGCAAACATGGTCCTATTTCTTAAAAAGAGATCAAAGAATATGTCAAACAATTATAGGCCAGTTAATTTTAAGTCAGCAGTGGAAAAATTACTAGAATCAATCCAGATAGATAGGATTAATTGTCACATAGAACGGCATGGACTAGTCAGGGATGATTAGCATGGATTTATTAAAGGCAGATCTTGCCTCACAAATTTGATTGAATTCTTTGAGGAAGTGACACGAAGGGTTGATGAAGGTCGTGCAGTGGATGTTGTGTGCACGGATTTTAGTAAGGCATTTGACAAAGTTCCGCATGGTAGATTGGTCAAGAAAGTGAAAACCTGTGGGATACAGGGCAATGTAGGAACTGTATAAAAAGTTGGCTTCGTAACTGTAAACAAAGGGAAATGGGTGATGGCTGCCCTTGCAATTGGAAAGTTTTTCAAGTGGTGTTCCACAGGGCTCAGTGTTGGGGTCCTTACTATTTGTGTTATATATTAATGATTTGGACGTGAACATGGGGAGCATGATTTGGAAATTTGCAGATGATGCAAAGATTGGCCAAGTGTAGAGGATAGCTACAATCTCCAGAATTATATCGATGGATTGGTGGAGTGGGCAATAAAGTGGGAGCTGGAACTTAATGTAGAGAAGTGTGAGGTCATGCATTTAGGGAGGACAAACAGTTACAGGGAGTACACAATAAATGGGAATATGCGAACAGGGGTAGATGAAGTGAGAGATCTTGGCTTACAAGTACACAGGTCCCTAAAGACAGCAGTCCAGTAGGCAAGGTTGTTAAGAAAGCATATGGAATGCACTCCTTCATTGGCAGAGGTATAGAATATAAAAGTAAGGATCCTGGGGCTGGATTCTCCGACCCCCCCCATGGGTCAGAGAATCGCCGGGAGGAGGCGTGAATCCTGCCCCTGCCGGCTGCCAAATTCTTCGGCGCCGGGGATTTGGCGGGAATCGCGCCGCGCCGGTCGGCGGCCGCTATCAGCGGCCCCCCCGGCGATTCTCCGGCCCACGATGGGCCGAGTGGCTGCCCGTTTTCGGCCAGTCCCGGTGGCGGATATTACACCAGGTATTTGCCGGCGGGACCTGGCTGCGCGGGTGGCCTCAGGGTCCTCGGGGGGGCGCGGGGGGATCTGACCCCGGGAGGTGGCCCCATGGTGGTTTGGCCCGCAATCGGGGCCTACCGATCCGCGGGCGGGTCTGTGTCGTGGGGCACTTTATTCTTCCGCGTCGGCCGCTGTGGTGCTCCGCGATGGCCGACGCGGAGAGGAACCCCCCCTGCGCATGCGCTGGGATGACGCCAGCACACATTGGCGCCCCCGTGCATGCGCCAACTCGTGCCGGCCGGCGGAGGCCATTCGGTGCCGGTTGGCGTGGCGCCAAGCCCCTTCCCGCCAGCCGGCGTGGCGCAAACCACTCCGGCGCCGGCCTAGTCCCCGAAGGTGCGGATTGGGGCGGCCTGACGCTGGAGTGGTTCACGCCACTCCTTCCCGCCGGAGTTGCCCGCCCTGCCGATTCCCGCAGAATCCCGCCCATAATGTTGGAATTGTATGAGACACTGGTAAGGCCACAACCGGGGTACTGTGTGCAGTTCTGGTCACCACATTACAGGAACAACGTAATTGCTCAGGAGAGAGTGCAGAGGAGGTTTACAGGAATGTTGTCAGGGCTGCAAAAATGTGGCTATGAAAAGAGATTAAATAGGTTGGGTTATTTTCTATGGAACAAGGAAGGCTCATGTTGACTTTTTTTCAATAAATTTAGAGTACCCAATTCATTTTTTCCAATTACGGGGCAATTTAGCGTGGCCAATCCACCTACCCTACACATCTTGAGGTTGTGGGGGCGAAACCCACACAGACACGGGGAGAATGTGCAAACTTCAGCAATGCTAATCCACTGCGCCACCGTGCTGCCCGTCTAAGGTTGACTTAAATGAGGCGTGCAAATTGCTTCTCTTGGTGGAGAATTCTAGAACCAGGGGACATAGATTCAAGATAAGTGGCAGAACTTGTCGAGGCAAAATGAGCAGCGGGTAATTTGAGTCTGGAATTCGCTGCCCGCATTGGTAGTGGAGGCAGAGACCTGAAACGCTTTTTTAAAAGTAGCTGGATCTGCACTTTAATCTACAGAGCTATGGATCGGGTGAGGGGAGGTGGGATTAGAAAGCGCACTTGGATGTCCTCAGGCTGGCATGGACAAGGTGGGCCCCATGGCCTCCTTCTGTGCTGTAACTCTTCTATGATTCTATGAATGTGGAACGTGTTACAAAATGGAGTAATTGAAGCAAACTGAATAGATATTTTTTGAGGGAAAGTGGGTAAGGACATGAGGGAGAAAAGAAGCGGAAGATATGCAGGTAGGATGAGATGAATTAAAGTGGGAAGATGTCTGTGTAAAACAGAAATATCAGCACAGACTTGTTAAGCCACAGGGCAATCTTCTCTGCTGTAAATTCTATGTAACATAATCCATGTGAAAGGGTCAATCAATTGGTGCATGGCCCTGCTCTCGGGGTGAAACAAACCATAAGGCACCAATTGATCTGTTTGTGAAATTATTGAATGATTATTAACCCTTGCAAACAAAAATCGAGCCACAGGAGTAAGCTCAGGCTTTGTGCCTGGCAGAGAAAGCTAGATGCACCAGAGAAGGCTAGAAACACCAGAGACGCTAGAAACACCAGAGAGGCACTATCAACAGCAGCAGGACAGAAGGCAAAAGCCAATTATGTGGAAGGTAGAGGCAGTAAAGTGTGCCTAAGGGCAGCTCTCTGTCTATTTCTCCACATCACACCGGCTTGCACTTTACTCTTCAGTTGCTCATAAGAGCCTTCCATTGTTAATTTCAATGAGCAATGAGCAATATCATGAGGGAAAGGAATACGAGGCGCTTCCCCATTGCCTTCCTCGTTTGTACCTGAAGGAAACCCAACAGTGGCAAATAGGCGGTGGAGTCTGATTCAGTCGTCTCGCTCTTGGAATAGAATCAGGAGAACGTTTCCTGGGCTTTCTTCAGGACTGAGCAGATTCTACTCTGCCTCCCCCGCATGGGGAAAGGGCCAGAAAAGGTGCCACAAAACGGACTGGTCCATTGCCAGCCTGGCTGGTAAACTGTATCCACCAGACTCCTCTACTTGGGGGGGGTCAGAAAATCAAAGTTAAACTCAATTTCGGGACGTGGAATGTACGAACCCTCTGGATGTTTTCTGGTGCAGAGCATGAGAGGGAATTTAAAAGAATAGAAAAAGAAATGGAGATGCAGCAAAATGGAAAAGGCAATGGAGATGGAAATGTGGAGATTGGAACGAGAGAGAGAGGAAAAATCAAAAGAGAGAGAGTTCCAGATGAAGGCACTGGAAATTAGAGGGCAGCTGCCAGAAATTAGAGGGGAGCTGAATCTTAGAACTGAACCCAACAACGACATGTTTACATTTATACAGGCCCTCCCAAAATCCGAAGAAAAGGAGGTAGAAACCTTCTTAGGGCTTCTGAGAAAATAGCAACCCAAATGGAGAGGCCAACAGAAAAGTAAACATTAACCCTGCAGAGTAAATTGACGGGCGGGCACCGGAGGTTTATGCCTCACTGTCAAATTATGACGAGATAAAAAAGGCTATTCTGGGTGCAGATGAATTGGTTCCAGAAGCATAAAGGCAAAGTTTCAGAATTTAAGAAGACAGTCGGGACAAACTTGTGTTGAATTCAAAAGGGTGAAGCAGAACAATCCTGACAGATGGGTGCGAGCATTGGGAGCAACTACCTATGAGGCTCTGAGAGAGATCCTTCTCTTAGAGGAATTTAAGAATATCTTCTGTAAGAAGACCCCATGTTGAAGATCAGAGGGTGAAGACTGATGGGCAGGCAGCAGTTATGGCTGACGATTATGAGCTGATCCATAAATTAAAACCTTTCTTCCGTCACCCCTATAATTGTGAAAAGGATGGGAAGTGTGGGAGAGTTCAAGGAAGGCAGGTAGCCAGGGTAAGGAATGGATAGCTGGGAATGCTCCAAGATCTTCTCCACGTACCAAGAAGGAAGGTACTGAAGGTGGAGGTGAGTCTCGAAAGACCAGGTGTTACCATTGTAACAAGGTGGGACACATTCGTTCAGCATGTTGGACGTTGCAAGGAAAGTCCAGGGACTTGCGGGAGTGCATAAGGTAGATTCCGAAAAGTGGAGCAAACTACAGAGCAGACTGTAGCTTCAACTGGACACAGGAGACCTGAGGTAAACAGTGCTATGGGAGCAGGTGTGATGAATGAGGTAGAAGAGAGATATGCAGTGTTTTTATCCAAGGCGAAGATCATCCCATTTTCATCAACTGATGTAGCTAAACCCATAATTATTGTAAGGGCTCTGGGGCTACTCAAAATCTTTTACTGGAGAAGGATTTGGTCTTCCCTCCAGAGAGCTTGTATAAGGTATCAGTGAATGGGATAGATGGAGATTATATACCAGTTCCATTGTACAACGTACAATCAGAGTGTAATTTAGTGTCAGGTCCAGTTGTTGTCAGAGTGGTTAAGAAATTCCCATTGTGCGACTGGGGGATTTTCACGGTAACTTCATTGCAGTGTTAATGTAAGCCGACTTATGACACTGGTAAAGGTTATTATTACTAAGGAGCACTGTGGGTGTACTCTCACCATAGAATTCATAGAATATCATAGAATTTACAGTGCGGAAGGATGCCATTCGGTCCATCGAGTCTGCACCGGCCCTTGGAAAGCGCACCCCACTTAAGCCCACACCTCCACCCTATCACCGTAACCCAGTAACCCCACATAACCTTTTTGGACACTCAGGGCAATTTATCATGACCAATCCTCCTAACCTGCACATCTTTGGACTGTGGGAGGAAACCGGAGCACCCGGAGGAAACCCACGCAGACACGGAGAGAACGTGCAGACTCCGCACAGACAGTGACCCAAGCCGGGAATCGAGCCTGAGACCCTGGAGCTGTGAAGCAACTGTGCTAACCACTGTTCTACCGTGCTGCCACTTGGCAGTGCAATACTTCAAGAAGGCAGCTCAGTACTACCCTCTCAAGGGCAAGTAGGGATGATCAAGAAATGCTGACATCACACAAATGATTTTTTAAAAATGGACTGAGTGAGAGTTGCCAGCATTCTTGCTGGAATTACATTATTGGGATTCCTGCTTTTCTTAATTCACACTTCTGTACAATTGCTTCATTTCACTCCCAGGTCCAACCAATTATCTTGACACAGAGGCAAGAAAAATAACTAGACTGTGAGTTGTCACAGATACCACACGCTGTCCTATTTCCAATGAAGCACTACAATTTTACAACAAAAAGTGTTTGTCAGCTACTGCTCCTCTTTTAATACAGATGTGACAATCTGACAAGTCACAGCTGTGGAATAGTACATTATTCACAGTCAGGGAGAGAATACTCAACTGTCTTCCATTTTTAATTGGTTTATAATAACATTTAGGCAAGGTGCCAGGGGACAAGTGGCATTTCTGCAACTAGTAGGTACTTTCAAAAGATCGAATAAGGAAGAAGACCAGAAGCAGAAATGGATGAAGATGATTATGGTCTTTAGTTGAAGAAAGAAAATCCGAGATAGAACATACAGTGCAGAAGGAGGCCATTCAGCCCATCGATTCTGCACCGACCCACTTAAGCCCTCACTTCCACCCTATCCCCGTAACTCAATAACCCCTCTTAAACTTTTTTGGTCACTAAGGGCAATTCAGCACGGCCAATCCACCTAAACTGCACTTCTTTGGACTGTGGGAGGAAACCGGAGCACCCGGAGGAAACCCACACCAACACAGGGAGAACGTGCACAGTCCGCACAGACAGTGACCCAGCGGGGAATCGAACCTGGGACCCTGGTGTGCTTGTGCTACCGTGCTGCCCCGAGATGCGGGAGGCGCTGGTGTAGTGGAATTGCCACTGGACTAGGAATCCAGAAACCCAGGCTAATGTCTGGAATCCCACCATGGCAGATGGTGAAATGTGAATTAATGTTTTTTAAATCTTGAACTAAAAGTCTAATGATGACCTTGAAACCATTGAAACCCATCTGGCCTTTTAGGGAAGTAAATCCATCACCTTTAACAGATCTTCAGCAAGATCCTCGGGAATGGGCAAGAAATGTTGGCCTAGCCAGTGACTCCCATATCCCACGAAGGAATAAAAACATTTTTAAAAAAGGAATACTTGCATTTTTAAGACACCTTATAAACCATATAAGATTTCTCCCAGTGCCTCAAGAATCTTCTTTGCCAAACACTCACTGACGAGTATGATTGTTCATCAACGAAACTCTACGTTACTGGTCATGGGTTCTTGCGTGGCTGATGAGCCCGATCCTGGGGCCTGAACTTCGACTGCACACTTGTCTGGCGTCTCCAGGAGGTGGGACTGGTCCGTGGACTCTCGATCGCTGGTTTTCCTTTCTATGGCTCCTTATCCGGGGCTCCTCTTTTTAAAAATAAATCTTTATCATTGTCACAAGTAGGCTTACAGTAACACTGCAATGAAATTACTGTGAAAAGCCCCTATTTGCCACACCCTGGCACCTGTTCGGGTACATGGAGGGAGAATTCAGAATGTCCAAATCACCTAACAGCACGTCTTTCAGGACTAGTGGGAGGAAACTGGAGGAAACCAACGCAGACACGGGGAGAGCATGCAGACTCCGCACAGACAGTGACCCAAGCTGGAATGGAACCTGGGACCCTGGCGCTGTGAAGTAACAGTGTTAACCGTGCTGCCCCAGGGAAGGGAGTTCCAGCATTTTGACACAGTGGCAGTGAAGGAACAACACTGTTGATCCGAGTTAGAATGATGGCGGCTGCGAGGGGAACTTGCAGGTGGCAGTCGTTCCATGCACCCGCTGCCCTTGTGCTTGCAGTGGACTTGATGTGGAGATGCCGGCGTTTGACTGGGCTGGGCACAGTAAGAAGCCTTACAACACCAGGTTAAAGTCCAACAGGTTTGTTTCGAATCACTAGCTTTAAGAGGGCAGCTCCTTCATCAGATGAGTGAAGTGGTGGGTTCCACAAACCCAGATATGGACAAAGTCAATGATACAAGACGATACTTTGAATGCGAGTCTTTGCAGGTAATTAAGTCTTTACAGGTCCAGACAGCGCGACTGAAGAGAGGGATAATCATTGCTTAAAAGACATGTGAACTGTCTCAAGCCAGGACAGTTGGTAGGATTTTGCAAGTCCAGGCCAGATGATTGGGGGGTGAATATAGGTTGTCCTTATAGGTGGTGGAGGTCTTGGGTTTGCAAGATGCTGGAGGCCTGGCATGTTTCTGCAGAGCTTCTTCTAAATGGCTCACATGGCTGCCAGTGTGTGGCAGTGGTTAGTGGGAAAGTGCACAGAAATTAAAATTTTCATATGTGGGCCCCTTCATCAGAATTGAATACTATTACAGATGGTAGGGAAATGAAGCGGCACCTCCCCCAAGGCTCAGCCTGAATCCACCCGGGTAGAGAAGTTGATCAGTGCGCATGACTTCTTTTTCATAGATTTTTGCAACACTGATGAACCTATGAAGATCACCACCCTGCTCCCCATTTAAGTTTAATGAGTATCATGCTCACTAACACTGGCCATGGGTGCTGCTGTGATCTCATAGTCTCGTTAACGGCGGACTCCTGCCCCGGGTTTCCTGGCGACAGGGGCGGGGGGGCGGGGGATACATACAAAGGGGGCTGCATACAAAGGGATACCCTGTGGACAACAACCAGGTGATTCCGCCGCTGGCCAATGGTGGGCTGCTTCTGCCTCCGTGGAGCACTCCGCCCGGGGTGCGTGGAAAATCCCGCCCCCTGTTCCCATAACCTCAGAGCTGCATTCATGCTGCTAACCCTGGACTTGCTGCTTCTGAAAAATTGTCACTCCTGCTCCAGCTATTCCTTGAGCTTAATTGTCCCATTTTCATCCACCCAATTCCCTTATTAAAGTTATTTTCTGAGGGCTCTGCACTGTGCGATGCTGCCACTGCTTTTTACTGTCGTTGGCTGACTGAAGCTCGTGCTGCCATGACAGCCCAACACACGTTTCTTAAAACTATCGAACTATCACGGGGGGCGGGGGGGGGGGGGGGGGGGTGGGTGGGTGGGGGGGTCTCCCTGCCTGAGGCTAAGTGTTGCATGTTGCTGCAGGATTCGTAGACTTTCACGACTGCACAACTGGCGCCGATCCAGCAACTTTGGAGGGGCTAGTACTGGCGCCATGTGAAACACAATCGATTCCCATCCAGGAACTTGGCCCATCAGAGGCGGAGCATCGCGGAGGCCCCAGAGAATACCGGGTTAGGCCCGCTAATGATATGCAAATCGTGTTTACTGGATGGGCGTTCCGGACCACATTGGCGCCGCAGTCGAGGTGACGGAGAGCTGGGATTTAGCGTCAAATCGACACCCGCTGCGATTTTGACGTCGGAACCTATTCTCCGCCCAATCGCCTTTCCCGATTTCGGCATCAGACAACGCAGAATCCCGCCCCACATCTGTGACAAAGATTGCCTCAATCCCTCCTCAAATCTGTGTTCTCTTACATATTGAAGCAATCTCGGGCTGGATCTCCGATTCTGCGGCGATGTATGCAGGATCTGTCTGGTCTTACGACGAAAAAGCCGGCGCCGCCCCCGCACCGATACTCTGCCCGGTGGGGGGCTAGCAGCCAAGCCACGTAAGGCTTCCTGTCAATACGGACGCAGAATGTCCGGGTCAGTGGGCGCACATGCGCACAACGGTGTGCTGCGGTGGCTGCACAATACAACATGGCGCCAGCCGCGTGTGGACCCGGCCTGCCAAAAACTGCCTCACTGTAACCCCACGGACCACCCCCCACCAGTTTACAAAATTGAGAGGACACGTGTCCCACGCCATTGGGGACTCGGCTCATCAGGTGCGGAGCATCAGCAGAGGGCATCAGGTGACGTCCTGAGGCCGTACAGACGGCGTGCGGCGTTGTCCTCGAGGACACCGTTTATGAGGGAGGGGGGGGGAGAATCAGGAAAACAGCACTGCCCCCCATTTCGGCATAAAAATGGATTCTCCAGCCAAGCGCTGAACGCGATTTCGGCCTCGGCGATCGGAGAATCCCGTCCCTCGTACCCTGGCTCATGAATACATCATTAACATCTGAACATGGTTTTGGGCGGGAAGATCTTGATTATCATATCAACCAGTGGGGAAGTTTTCTTGGATTATCATTTCTAAGGAAATTTATTTTTATTATAATCTTTAATGTCACAAGTAGGCTGACATTAACACTGCAATGAAGTTATTGTGAAAAGCCCCTAGTCGCCACATTCCGGCCCCTGTTCGGGTACACAGCGGGAGAATTCAGAATGTCCAAATTACCTAACAGCACGTCTTTCGGGACTTGTGGGAGGAAAGCGGAGCACCCGGAGGAAACCCACGCAGACACGTGCAGACTCAGCGCAGACAAGTGGCCTAAGCCGGGAATC
The DNA here is from genome assembly GCF_047496885.1 of Scyliorhinus torazame. Lineage (NCBI taxonomy): Eukaryota > Metazoa > Chordata > Chondrichthyes > Carcharhiniformes > Scyliorhinidae > Scyliorhinus > Scyliorhinus torazame. Next base: position 16,187,547 of record NC_092716.1, on the reverse strand, counting down.
TAACCTGGGACCCTGCCGCTGTGAGCGACAGTGCTAACCACTGTGCTACCGTGCCGCCCAAGTGGGAACACATTCAGATGCAATGACAAATTCGTAGGTATTATTTACAGTTCTACAGTTTGTAGATGCATCCTCGTTATGAGGTTCGTTGACTTTGTTAGCTATCGTTTGACTGGTATATGGACAAGGCCACCCGTTTGTCCATGTCAGGTTTGCAAGGTTCCATGAAATGTTGGGAGGCAGAGTTTGACCGATTTCTGAAAATTCTCCTTCACAAACAGCCTTCTTTTGCAGTGCCTTTTTTTCTTGCTGGCTTCTTTTGAGTTAACTGTATTTTCATTGATAACCCGCCGGCTCCAGGCTGGGCAACACAACCGGGCAAAGTTTAAGCTCCTTTCGCTGCAGGAATGAGGCAGGCTTGGTGAGGGGTTGGGGTATGTGCTGGGGTGGGAGTTATGGGCCAGGTTAACGTGGTGAGTTTAGTTGGGGGGGGGTGGGGGGGGGAGAGAGAACGACATTCGTGATCGTTACATTCTTGTTTAATTTTATCGAACCATGCTAAACATGATCTGCGAGGTGAGTGACGTTGGCGCTGGGTGCGTAAGAGCTTTTGGGCAGCAGATTGTTGTGGTCTGGTATTCGCTGCCGGAAAGGTCGGTGAAAGCAGATTCCAGAGTAACTTTCAAAAGGGAATCAGAAAGGGAAAAGAACAGGAATGTGGGGCTAACTGGATAGCTCTTCCAAAGAGCTGGCACATCGTGGGCCATGTGGCATCTTCCTGTGCTGTCAGATTCTAGGGGTTGAATTTTACATTGGCAGCAGTGGTTCTACCGTTGGTTCCAAAGGTTGGGGGCTATGTTGCTTTGGTCGGCATTGGGATTCAGGCCCGCATTCTGCTGGCGGCAGACAATTAAGCTAATTAAGCAGAGCTGCTGATCACATGGCTGACAGCTCAGTGGCTCCACTGTTAATGGTGGTCACTGCTGGGACTGAGAGCACCTCTGTATCAGTGCACCCTGAAAGTCAAGTGAGTGGTGTTTGGGGGTGCTTGGGTCAGTCAGGGGTGTGGTTAGTGAGTGTAAATAGTGCTGCTGCCCCCTTTGTGGGCCCACTCTTCTGTCCCTCTAACTAAAGGCAAAAATCATTGTTGTTATCGCTACCACCGAGAGGCTCCTTTGCTGTGAAGTCATTAATTAACCCTGCCTCATTTCACATCACTAGTTCTAGAATAGCCTGATCGTTGTTTGCGTCGAGAACAGTTTTTTTCAAACGTTTTTCCCCAGGACCCAATTTTGCCAACTGGCTGACACTCAGTACCCATGCTGGCTGACCTTCGCGACCCACGTCAGCGAACTTCACCACCCACATCGGCGACCTTCAACATCCATGCCAGGCAACCTGTGCGATGTACACCATGTTCGCTTATGCTAAATGCGAAACGGGAGCCTGTTTGGTCCTCATAATCTCACTTGAATCAAGTTCAAAGGCAGAGTTCCTTTGTATTGTCTCCACCTTTATGAAAACAGAAAATCCATATTGCACATGAAGGTCATCATGAAGGGCAGTAGCAACAAAATGCGCGTTTTACTCAGCATTGGATATATCTGGGAAATGCTATTCCAGAATGCTGGCACTTCATGGGCTTTTGGCATGTTTTTAATGTGGTATTACAGGTCAGCTACAGCAGCTCAGTCTTTTCATTTGGAGTCAGCTCTCTGTTGATATCTGACTTTGGGGTCGCAACCTCAAAAGGAATTTTTACCCACCACTTCCCTTTCAAAATCTGAAACATCTTTAATAATCTGATAATCATTTAATATTGTCACAAGTAGGCTTACATTGACACTGTAATGAAGGTATTGTGAAAATCCCCTCATCGCCACATTCCGGCGCCTGTTCGAGTACACTGAGGGAGAATTCAGAATGTCCAATTCACCTAACAAACATATCTTTCATGACTTGTGGGAGGAAAGAGGAGCACCCGGAGGAAACCCACGCAGACACGGGGAAAATGTGCTGACTCTGCACAGCGAGTGACGCAAGCCAGGAATCGAACCCGGGGCCTTGGTGCTGTGAAGCAGCAGTGCTAACCACTGTGCTACTGTGCCACCCTTCTCTCATTAGCCAGTACTTCCCTGCATATAAAACACATGGGCTTTGCATCTTTTTTTGCATTGGCTCAATTGACAAAGCCATACCTCAAGAAATTATCTTTATATTGCTTTGTTCCCAAGTTAAGTTTTTGTTTTGAAGGCTGTTAACCAGAGGCCTCAGAGCTGTGTAAAGAGCTAATACTAACATTTCTGTGTCTTGCGCTGGACTCTTCTGAGCAGCTGTCTCAAGCAGGTTCTGTATGAGATCCTGTCCAATAGGCACACTGCCTATTTATGTCTCTGATCATCTGTTACTTTTCAGACATGGAGGGTGCGCCAGCTGCTCTTTGCTCAAAATATTGCTGTTTGTTGCGCATAAAAATAAATAGAAAGATAAATGCTGTTTACGTTACGATTACCAACTTTGAGAGTTCATGATGACCATACATCACAGAAAATCATCGCGATGGTGCAGCTCTATTAAAAAGCACTGTCTTTGTATTTCCCTCAACTGCCAGTCAATACAACAGGAGAGGCAGCGAGCGGCACTGGCCGAACACAATAAACTTCATTCACACACTTTCCCGTCTTGCTGTCAGAATAAGTGTGCCTGTGGGCCATTGTCTGCGTAAAACACCCCAAGCTAGTTCTGAGGTTTTTTTGTACAACGTCCAGGTCCTTCAAGCTATAAGTCCCAGACAGTGTGGGTTTGAGCGATGTCAGTCAGCTCCGTCGGACAAATCGAGACAACGTGAGGAGTTGGTCAAAGAATTCAACAGCAGGTTTACTTTGAAGTTTCCTCACCGTTGATAAGCTCGGAGGCAGCAAACCTGCCTTCTTTTATCTGCTACATATCCGTGGCTTTGTCTCTTTATTCTGGCATTGTGCCTTGCCCAGTTCATTTTCTTGTGTAATGGAAATATGGATCAGAGTTGTTTCACCGAAAACAGACATAGAATGGGTCCCAGGAGCAGCCAGTTTATTGATTCTCTTCAACCAGCGTGACTCTTTCACCTCTTTCTCCTGATCAAACACTTTCAGAGGAACTATAAAAGCCAGGAAAGAGTTTTACTTATTTATTGTTTATGAATGCCTCCAAGTGCAGTGGTTATTAATCTTTCTGGTTTTCTATCCAATGGGGGAATCAAACGTTGCCCATTGAAGTCTGCTCCTCAATGCTGCCCTCACAGAATCGGTACCCTTTTCTTTTTTTTGTTTCAAAAAAAATAAATTTCGACTACTCAATTCTTTTTTTCTCCAATTAAGGGGCAATTTAGGGTGGCCAATCCATCTACCCTGCTCATCTTTTTGTATTGTGGGAGTGGGACCCAGGCAGACATGGGGAGAATGTGCAAACTCCACACGCACTGTGACCCGGGGCTGGGATCAAACCCAGGTCCTCGGCGGCGTGAGGCAGCAGTGCTAACCACTGCGCCACCGTGCCGCCTTTTCTAACAGAGCTGCTCAGTAGGGAGAGTCCGAGAAAGATTTAACATTCACTGACCATGTCTGGGTGTGGGGGAGCTGGGATACAAACTGAGGTTCACCTCCTGATGTGGAAGTTGTTCCTGGGAGTAAATGTAAGGAATTAATTTAAATATTTTAGGGGATGATTTTTATCTCATCGGAAAAGTAACAATGTTGGCTTTTGTATCAACTGAGACGTGGCAGATGATAGAATCCATACATTGCAGAAAGAGACTATTCGGCCCACCGAATCTCTGGAAGAGCACCCTACGTACATATTTGGCCACTCAGGGGCAATTTAGCATGGCCAATCCACCTAACCTGCACATTTTGAACGAGGCAAATGATAAAAGATTATCTCGTCATTTTGATATTTTTATTTGTGGGAGCTTTCTGTGCACAGATTGACTGCTGCTTTTTCTAAGAGGAGGAAACTGGAGCACCCGAAGGAAACCCACGCAGACACGGGGAGAACGTGCAAACCCCACACAGACGGTCACCCACAACCGGAATTGAACCCGGTTCCCTGGCGCTGTGAGGCAGCGGTGCTAACCACTGTGCAACCTTGCCGCACTAAGATCTGATCAAGAAGCAAAATGAAAGAGCTGGCATTTAGATAGCACCTTTTATAACCTCAGGAGTCCCATCAAGGAAGTATTTTCGAAGTGCAGCCATTGTTAGAATATCGAAAATGCAGCAGTCAATCTGTCACAGAAAGCTCGCACAAATAAAAATATCAAAATGACTAGATAATCTCATGTCATTTGCCTAGTTTATTTAAGAAAGAAAAATATGCATTATTAAGAGCATTTTTCAGAATATTCCAAAGCATTTCAAAGTCAATGAAATTAACTTCTGAAGTAATACAATGTATAAAACGGGGCAGCTAAAGTGTGTGACACAAGGCCCATTGTGTTGTGGTATAGACCAAATAATCCATTTCTGGAGGTGGTGGTTAAGGCATAAACTTTGACCAGTGCACTGTACAGAACTGCCCTGCTCTTCTTCGCAATAGCACCTGGGATACTTCATGACCAGATGAGCAGGAAGTATGGACCTCGGTTTGATAACTCATCCAAACTCATCCGAAATGTAGCCCCTCTGACAATGCAGCACTCCCTCAGTACTGCATCATGGAATCTTTTTTCTATTCTTTCAAGGGCTGTGGACTTCTCTGGCTCGACTAGCATTTATTGCTCATTCCGAATTGCCCTTGGGAAAGTAGTGGTGAGCTGCCTTCTTGAACCGCTGCATTCCATGTGGTGTTGTTACCTCCACAGTGCTGTTGCACAGAGAGAGTTCCAGGATTTTGACTCAGTCACAGTGAAGGAACGGTGATGTCCAGGATGGTGAGTGGATCGGGGGGGAACCTCAGGGGGTGGTGCTCCCATGTATCGGCTGCCGCTGTCCTTAATAATAATCTTTATTATTGTCACAAGTCGGCTTACATTAACACTGCAATTAAGTCACTGTGAAAAGCCCCTAGTCGCCACACTCTGGCGACTGTCCTTCTGGATGGTGGTGGCCATGTGTTTGGAAGGTGCTGTTTAAGGAGCCTGAGGTAAGACCCTAACATCCCAGGAGTGGGACTTGAACCCCAAAACATCTGACTCAGAGAGCTACCAACTGAGGCGTTTACATTGATGAAGGCGCAATGCCCTTGAGGGCGTTACATTTCAGACCAGACTATAGATTAGATATGGAATGTGAACCAAACTGTGCATAACACTCAAAAATTGCCTTCAGCGACATTCATGCTTTAGGTAAGAATCATTCATTTGGATCTTAAAAATTCTCTCTCCAACACTTGTAAAATGTGGCAGCTCACACTAAATTGCAGCCGTACACCATTCATTGCTGTGTGACTATAATCAAAATTGCAGCAATCTGTCTTCAAAGGAAAATAATTACATAAACTCCTTGCAATCCTTGGAGGGACCAGACATTCATGTTGCCGGCATTGAGCTGATCAAAGTATTTATTACTGTGTGTGTTAACAAGCACTTAAGATACATTATTGTGGGACAAAGATTTGCAAATCCATCTTTCAGATTATGAGATAGTATATCAAACATGTTCTCTTTAGACAAAAAGATTCTGGAGGGTATTTATTAATTAACTCAACAAAAATTAAAGAATCCCAAGTGAATGAAGATTTCTTTGACCTGTCAGAACAATGGAAGTATTTATTTCACTAATTCAGCGATTGTATGCTCCGAGCACCTCAGGGAACACTTTCTATGGAAGGATGCACAGTTACAACTCAGATACTCAACAGGGTTTGTTTAATAATCAGGTAATTAATCTCAAACATCTTCTCACTCAATGAGAAATGAATTTACTGAATACGTGGCAATGGCAGAAGAGTGAAGCTTCAAACTATTATTCTTAATAATCATAGAATTTACAGTGCAGAAGGAGGCCATTCGGCCCATCGAGTCTGCACCAGCTCTTGGAAAGAGCACCCTACCCAAGGTCAACGCCTACACCCTATCCCCATAACCCAGCAACCCCATCCAACACTAAGGGCAATTTTGGACACTAAGGGCAATTTATCATGGCCAATCCACCTAACCTGCACATCTTTGGACTGTGGGAGGAAACCGGAGCACCCGGAGGAAACCCACGCACACACGGAGAGGATGTGCAGACTCCGCACAGACAGTGACCTAAGCCGGAATCGAACCTGGGATCCTGGAGCTGTGAAGCAATTGTGCTATCCACAATGCTACCGTGCTGCCCCAAAACAGAGAACATAGAGTGCAGAAGGAGGCCATTTGGCCCATCGAGTCTGCACTAACCCATTTAGACCCTCGCTTCCATCCCATCCCCGTAACCCAATAACCCCTCCTAACCTTTTTGGTCACCAAAGGCAATTTATCATGGCCAATCCACATAACCTGCACGTCTTTAGACTGTGGGAGGAAACCGGAGCACCCGGAGGAAAGCCACGCAGACACGGGGAGAACGTGCAGACTCCGCACAGACAGTGACCCAGCGGGGAATCGAACCTGGGACCCTGGCGCTGTGAAGCCACAGTGCTATCCACTTGTGCTACCGTGCTGCTCTAACAAATGTAAACGAGTTTTTCTTTTGCCTCCCAGGTACTCGGAATTATGTCTACAGATTTTGTTTAGGTAACCAAAAAGAAAGATCAAGATGTTGGGTGTGTCGACGGTGGAGGCAGAAGGGTTAATCAGGAACATAATTAGGCAAAGTTAACATTTACTTTTGAAGGCTACAAGAGGTCTTGTGGCCCAATGGGTAGTGTCCCTCCCTCTGAGCCAGAAGCTTGAGTTCCACTCTAGGACTTGATGTCCAAGGAACGTGCGGTCATAGCGCGGCCAAAGAGGTTGAGTGCAAACCTGCAAATCCTTCCAAACACCCCGATGGCTGGAGTAAGAGTGGGAGAGACTCCTAATCAGCCATACCTGATGTGGAGTGGCGCCCCTCAAGCTATATGCCCCTGATGACAGACTGGCACCTGTCCCAGGAATAACTAGCTATTGGAAGAGGTGAAAGTCTGCCTTGGGGCACCATTAGGTACGGGAAGAGAATTGGAATTTGAGGTTACAAAGCTCGAGAAAGACTCAACGAGCTGAAGCGCTTTTCTCTCAGAGTCCAAGTGGTGATCTGATGGACATCTTCAAAATCGTGGCGAGGTATTCAAATGTTAGCTATCGAGACGATATTTCTTCTAGTGAGGAAGGAAGACAAAAACTGGGGTCATAGATATACAGTAACCACGTATAAATCCAGTGCCAAATTCAGCAGAAATCTCTTTACCCAGAGAGCGGTTAGAACAGTGGTTGGGACCTATGGCCCGGAGCGGCCATCAGGGTTGTGAGTGCGGCCTACGTGCTGAGTTGCTACATTCCGTTGATTCCCCTCCGTGTAGCTTTTTTTCTATCGGTATGACTGAAGTGATTCGTGCGTAAAGAGAGGGCGAACGAAGTGAGATGCTGATTGCATTGTCTGTGAGAGCTGTCCGCTCCCTCTGCACCCAAAATGTAAATACACCTTTTGTTTTTAACCACTTGAAGTTGATCGTTCTATTAAGATATAAATGATTAGGCATTTTCTATAACTTGTGATGAAATATTCGATGTGTGTTAAATGTATTCAATCTTATTGAAGGGCCATAGTTAGTGAACAAGCTCGATTTCAATCTCATGGCCCACTGAGATGAAGGAGGGCCACTCATTTAAAGCCTGCGAAGGGTCAATATTAATAGGGTTACTCTAGTTTACAATACAGTGAGGATGGGGAAGAGGGTGAGGGTAATTAGAAGGGTGTGTTGGCCTGGATATTCAGAGCTTTGGATGTACATGTCGATGATAGAACGAATGACAATGAATCCCTTGTACTGATGCAACGTGTGGATTCTGATTGACAATTGGGTGATCCATACACCAGGGGCTGGATTCTCTGATTCTGCGGCTAAGTGTCGACGCTGGCGTGGGAACTGTGGCGTTTCACGATGGCAAAATCAGCAGCGAACCCTCACCGATTCCGGGACAGTGAGGGGCTAGCAGCAGCGCTGGGGAAAACTCCAGACTCCTGCACCAAAAGTGGCCGGGGAATGGCCTGGTCCGTGGCCACGCATGCGCACGCTGGCGACCTGAAGTGGTCGCGCCATCAAACGTGGCACCGGCTGCAAGTTGACCCGGCTTGCCAGGGAGTGCCCCCCCGGATCCCTCCTTGCCACCCTCGGATCACCCCCCATCAGTACCCCCAGCCTTTGTCGAAGCCCCCCCCCCCCCTCCCGGCCTGCAGCACGCCCCGCCCCCCCCCCCGACTGTGGTGGCGCTGGACACAGTCCACAGCTGCCACGCGATGTTGACGAAAACTGAGAGCACGAGTGAACCGCGCCGTCGTGAACTCGGCCTATCAGAGGCGGAGCATCGGGGGGATGGCCTTCCGGAAACATCCTGAGACCGTCCCAATGGGGTGCGGCGTACTCCCCGATGACGCCGTTTTAGAGGTGGCGGAGCATCCGAAATGAGGCTCCGCCCCCGATTCGATCGTAAAGCGGTATTCTCCGCCCGATCGCCGATTACGAAATCCGCGTCGGCAAGCAGAGAATCCCGCCTCAGATTTTACATTTTTTGCTTAAAATGAATCGCCAATAAATAAATAAAAAAGCAAACCAGGAGACAATGGAAATGAAAAGTAAGGAAATTATGCTAAACCTGAATAGGGGGCGTCATTCTTCCACCCCCCCGGCGGGGGGTCGGAGAATGGCCGTTGGCCGCCGTGAATCCCTCCCCCGCCCCCGCCGAAGTCTCCGGTACCGGAGATTCCGCACCTTTGGGCCGGCGCGATGCCCGTCTGATTGGCGCCGTTTTTGGCGCCAGTCGGCGGACATCGCGCCGTTGGGGGAGAATTTCGCCCCTAATGTGGGTTGGAGCACACTTGAGGGGAATTTTATGCCTTTTCTAATGATATGTTTAGAGGCATAGGGTACATCTAAGCAGGCAGGATGGAGACGTGCGAGCAGCCCACTACCTTCTCACTTCTGCCAAAATTAGGTCTGGGTTGGGAAGGCCCGTGGTTGGATGTCCCACCCCTGCCACCCATTGATCCCCTTAAGTGGCCAACTAATGACTGTTTAAGGCCCTCATCCTCCTGGCAACTCGATCCCAGAGGAAGCCCAGTGGTGGCCACTTAAGTGCCTGAGAGGGCTTTCCCTGAGGGGACAACGTGGGCCTTTTGCTGGCTGGGCAGGCACCGGCGAGACTCCCAATGCCTCCATAAACCATCTCCCCACCCGACCCCTTTAGAGTATCATGTCCAGCTCTGGTCGCCAAATCATGAGTAGGATACAGAGACACTGCACAGGATGTAGTACAGATTGACGAGGATAATACCAGAAATGTGCGAGTGTACATATCAGGAAAGGATTGACAAGCTGGGCCTCTGTTCTCTTGGGGGAGAAAAGGATGGCTGCAGGAGTGACCTGATAGAGATCTTTAAAATTCTGAAAAGTTTGGATGGATTGGGTACCCAGAGAATCTTTCCTCTTGTGGGAAAGAGCAGAACTGGGGACCATCAACACATGATCATCAGCAATAAATGCTCGTCCAGCCAGAGACGCCATGGACCATGGATCCCAAAGCAAGAAACCCAATCAGGATTTCAGAAGAAATTTCTTTCCCCAAAGGTGAGGATGTGGAATATGGCTGAATGGTATAGATAGATTTAGATTTAGAAAAGGAAAGATAGAAGGAGGATAAAAAATGCAAGGGGCGGGATTCTCCGATTCTGCGGCGATTGGCCGGGGAATCCATTTTTATGCCGAGATCAGGGGTGCCGCTGTTTTTCTGATGCTCCACCCCCTCAAAAACGGCATACGCGAGGAGTCACCTGAGGCCCTCCCCCGATGGTCTGCTCCCGATGGGTCTATTTCCCAACGGCGTGGGACATGCGTCCTCTCAACTCTCATAAACCAGGCGTGGCGGCTGCGGACTGAATTCAGCACCACCACAGTTCAGGGGGGAGCTGTTCCACTGGCAGAGGGGGGGGGGCAGTCGAGGGGAGTTACAGGGGGGCAGTTTTTGGTAGGCCAGATTCGCGCGCGGCTAGTGCCATGTTGTATGGCGTGGCCGCCCCCGTACACATGCGCGGCCACGAACCCGGCCATTCTGCATCCGTCTCGGCGGGTAAAGCCGGGGGGCTTTACGTGGCGCGACTGCTAGCCCCCCACCGGGCGGAGCATCGGTGCAAGGGGGTGGGGCGCCGACTTTTTGGTCGTAAGATCAGACGGATCCTGCGGACCTAGCCGCAGAATCGGAGAATCCAGCCAAAGGTTTTTTCCTCTTTAAATTTCTCTCTCTCTCTCTCTTTTGCTCTCTTTGTCTTTGTCTCTTTCACCATTATACACCATGACCCTGAAATTAGTCGGGGGCCCCTCTCACTCAACTCCTTCAAAATCTCCCCTCTCTCCTGTTTCCACCCTCTGGAAATGCCGAGGGATATTTAATGATGTGAAGAGTATCTTTACAGACGTGGGTGACCTGGAATCGTTAGTTGTTGCATTAGGGCCACTAGAGGATGCTGCACACCAAAGAATACAAGAGCAAGCCTTCAGTGTTTGCAATGCCAGGCATTGAAGGAAATTTGCTTTTTGACTGGAAGTAATGACGGATTTGGAAGTGGAATTTACATTTCAAATGTTACAGGGATTTGAATGTGCCTGACCTGAACTTAAATATGAAAGAGACAGTCATGGGTTTTCCAGCGTTGTCTGTTACAATTAATCACTTGGCGTCACCTCTGTAACAGGTCCCTGCCCAGATGATCACCTCATTGTCACCTCACACTTCCATCTATTGTCTGTAATCCCGTACTGGAGCATTACTGGTGTTCAACACTTGCGTTTAAATAAAGAAATACCACCCTTTAACCCGCAAGCTTCAGAAACCTCAGCCGGCACGGTGGCACACTGGTTAGCACTCCTGCCTCAGAGCGTTAGGGACACGGGTTCAGTTCCTGCCTTGAGTGACTGCGTAGAGTTTGTATGTTCTCTCTGTGTCGGCATGGGTTTTCTCCCACAGCCCAGTGATGTGCAGGGTAGATTACGGGGATAGGGCGGGGGAGTGAGCCGAGATAGAGTGCTGTTTACGGTTGGTGCAGACTCAATGGGCCGAATGACATCCGTCTGCACTCTATGGATTATGAAAGCAAGGACAATGGCAGCCCCAATCAGGAGGATACTGTGGAGGGAAAAAATTGCTTGATTCTATCAGTGTAACCTAACCCTATTCAGGCAAAAGCCATTGTTGGGCCCTAACCTGGGATTATAACCTAATTGTTGACCCCTTTCATTAATGACAGCAAGAGTACTACAGTTTTGAAAAGATAGTGTTTCATGCTTGGAAATATTCGGATTCTCACTGCCCATTCCCGAATATTCCACCGAGATCTGTACGGACATTATCGAATGGATCCATCAATTATTGAAGGGAATACGTAAAGACCACAGCCATAATGCATTATAAAGATCAAAGGAACTTGCATTTATGCAGCACCTTTTCTAGAATGACAGAAAATTGTTTTGTTTTGTTTATTGTCACGTGTACCGAGGTCCAGTGAAAAGTATTTTTCTGCGAGCAGCTCAACAGATCATTAAGTACATGAAAAGAAAAGGAAATAAAAGAAAATACGTAATAGGGCAACACAAGGTATACAATGTAACTACATAACACCGGCATCGGGTGAAGCATACAGGGTGTAGTGTTAATGAGGTCAGTCCATAAGTGGGTCGTTTAGGAGTCTGGTGACAGCGGGGAAGAAGCTGTCTTTGAGTCTGTTTGTGCATGTTCTCAGACTTTTGTATCGCCTGCCCGATGGAAGAAGCTGGAAGAGTGAGTAAGCCGGGTGGGAGGGATCTTTGATTATACTGTCCGCTTTCTCCAGGCAGTGGGAGGTGTAGATGGAGTCAATGGATGGGAGGCAGGTTTGTGTGATGGGCTGGGCTGTGTTCACGACTCTCTGAAGTTTCTTGGCCCGAGCAGATGCCATACCAGGCTGTGATGCGGCCCGATAGGATGCTTTCTATGGTGCATCTGTAAAAGTTGGTAATGGTTAACGTGGACATGCCGAATTTCCTTAGTTTCCTGAGGAAGTATAGGCACGGTTGTGCTTTCTTGTTGGGAGCGCCAATGTGGGTGGACCAGGACAGATTTTTGGAGATGTGTACTCCTGGGAATTAGAAACTGCTAACCATCTCCACCTCGGCCCCGTTGATGCTGACAGAGTTGTGTACAGTGTTTGCTTTCTGAAGTCAATGACCAGCTGTTTAGTTTTGCTGGGATAGATTGTTGTCGCTGCACCACTCCACTCAGTTCTCTAACTCCCTCCTGTATTCTGACTCGTCATTATTCAAGATCAGGCTCACTATGGTCGTATCGTCAGCAAACTTGTACACTAGAAATGGGCCATTCTGCACAACCAGTCAATGCTGGTATGTATCCTCTGTCTGGCGCTTGAAGCAAACAAAATCTCTGCAGTGGCACATCTTTTGGGGGTGGTCTCCCCTGCATCGTTAACGATTATCAAAATTCCTGGGCTGACAGCTCACTTTTCTTCCTTGCTTCTGTCCACGATCCTGGTCCTGGAATCTCTGCTTTCAGCCTCTGTGCCTGTCACTCGGGGTGCTGGCCCCACGACCAGGCCCCTCCAAAGCTGATTCACCTCGCCCTGCTGCACGCAGTGTAGCTCCGAAGCGCCCTTCTTGGTACATTCAGTGGCTTGAGCTATCTCCGTTGTTTTCTCCAGGGAGGTTTTCGTTTTGGCTAACAATTTTCTTTGCACATTGATATTGTTAATGCCACATACCTGACGGTCGCAAAGTATGTTGCTTAACGCTGATCTGAATTCGCAATGTTCAGCCATTTGGTGAAGTTTGGCACCAAAAGCCAATATTGTCTCCCCTGGGTTCCTGATGGACGAATTAGATTTGTAGAGCTGCATGATAATGGAGGGTTTGGGGTTGAAATGCCCTTTCACAAGCGTCATCAGCTGGTCAAACAATTTTGTGTCTGGGGCCTTTGGGGACATTATATTCCTAATGAGATTGTACGTTTTGGGGACCACAAATAGTTATTAAACTGACCTTTTGGCTTATCTTCACCCGATATCTCATTAGTGGTACAAAAAAAGTACAGGAGCCTCTCGATTTATTGGCTCCAGTGTTCGGGCCCCTGGTCGAATTCATCGACTTTCCCTGTCTCGGGCATTGTTTCTCTTGCCGACCTCGTCTCTTCTGTTTCTTGGAGATTTCCGATGCAATTCCTTCCCCCATTAATGTCGAAACTTGCAATCATTGTCCGATTTACTCTTGTCGCCAATGTAATAGCGCGAGATATCACTGAAGATAACAAAGAGGTTTATTGGGAACAACAATGAGGTTTAAGTATACACATGATGTGGAGATGCCGGCGTTGGACTGGGGTGAGCACAGTAAGAAGTCTGACAACACCAGGTTAAAGTCCAACAGGTTTGTTTTGATGTCACTAGCTTTCGGAGCACAGCTCCTTCCTCAGGTGAATCCTTCCTCACCTGCGGAAGGAGCAGCGCTCCGAAAGCTAGAGACATCGAAACAAACCTGTTGGACTTTAACCTGGTGTTGTAAGGCTTCTTACTAAGTATACACAGACACAGAGGTATATCAGACAGGCCTTTACTCCTTGACTCCGACACTGCCCGTGCCCCTGCTCCCAGGGCCCTGCGCCTTTTCCCGATTGGTCAGGGCTCTTGCGCTCAGCGAAAGGTCACCTCTTGAAGGAGCCACTGCACAAGTGCTAACTGATAGACTCCATTTTCCCAGAATCCCAACTGGAAGAAGGACAGTGTAAAAAACAAATTCATTTGGACTCTCTCTATATATACACACAATATGTATTTATATTGAACTTAGTAAAACATTGAGACCCACCACAGGACCACTTTCAAGCACAATTAAACCACGGAGCTACAGAAGGAGGTATAAGAACACTTGATCAAAATCGTGGTCATCGAGTCAGGTTTTAAGCAGTGCCTTAAAGGAGGGGAGGGAGGTGGAGAGGCATAGGGAGGGAATTCTAGAGCTTGCAGCTGAGGCAGTTGAAGGCGCAGCCACCAATGGCGGACCCAGGGATACATAAGTGACCAACATTGGAGGAATGGAGGGAACTCTGAGGGTTGAGGGGGGCTGAAGGAGATTACAGAGATAGAGGGAGTGGGGACACCATGGGGAGATTTGAAAACAAAGATCAGAGTTTTAATATTGAGGTGCTTCTGGATCAGGGGCCAATGTAGGTCGGCAAACGGCAGGAGTTGGTGCGGGTTAGGATTTCGACAAACGTGTGCCCAATCAGAACCTCAAGAGAACTCAGTTATTGCTGCATCATTTTCCCCTCTCCTCTCTCACACACATGAGATATATGCTTAGATTTTCTTTCCTACTGTTAATAAAGGTAGGTAACAAGCATTTTGCAAGGCACTATGTGTGCAGGACTGATCTTGCACTGATCCACCGAGGGACTCTGCTTATGTCAAACAATTGCCAAAGTGAAGCGGAGCATCTGCAAGGTCATTACACCAGCGACGCTGAAATGAATCCTATGATTTTAGATTCCAATTATTTGTGGAGCTCTCTGCCGAGCTGTGTTCACAGCCATTCACTGCAGAGCTGAATGGAGAGGTGAAGGGCGAGGGGGCAATCCTTTCGCAGCATCAAGTGGAGGCGATGCAGAGCTAGGAGATTCCTTGGTAACGCTGAGTCTCGTGGGCCTGGAAACTGTTTGTGAAAAAAATTCCATGAAATACTTTTAGAACGCAGTTATTTTGTGACAGAGAGATTTGCACACATTTAAGGGGAGGTGGTGGCGTGGTAGTATTGTCGCTGGACTATAAGTCGAGAGACCCAGAGTCATGCTCTGGGGACCCGGGTTTAAATCCCACCATTGCAGATGGTGAAATCTTAATTCAATAAAAAGCTGGAATTTAAAAAAATTCTGAAGGTAACCATAAAACTATCACTGAGTGTCATAAAAACCCATCTGGTTCACGAATGTCCGTTAGGGAAGGAAATCTGTCTTTGTTACCTGGTCTGGCCAACACGCGACTCCAGGGGCGGGATTCTCCGACCCCCCGCCCTCAGGGCTGGCGTGAATCCGACCCCTGCTGTGTCCCGAAGTCTCCGCCACCAGAGATTCGGCGGAGGCGGGAATCGCGCCGCACCGGTCAGCGGGCCCACCCCCGCCGATTCTCTGGCCCGCGATGGGCCGAAGTCCCGTTGCTGGAATGCCTGTCCCGCCAGCGTGGATTAAACCACCTTTTGAACAGCTGGACATGGCGGCGCGGGCGGGCTCCGGGGTCCTGGGGGGGGGGGGGGGGGGGCGCGGGCCGATCTGGCCCCGGGGGGTGCCCCCACGGTGGCGTGGCCCGCGATCGGGGCCCACCGATCCACGGCGGGCCTTTGCCGTGGGAGCACTCTTTTTCTTCCGCCTTCGACATGGTCTTCCCTGTGGCGGAGGCGGAAGAGACCCCCTCCCCTGCGCATGCGCGGGGATGACGTCAGCAGCCGCTGACGCTCCCGCGCATGCGCGGACCCGCGTTGCCCGGCGAAGACCTTTCGGCCCCGGCTGGCGTGGCGCCAAAGGCCTTTACTGCCATCCGGTGGAGCGGAAACCGGTCCGGCGCGGGCCTAGCCCCTCAAGGTGAGGGCCTGGCCCCTAAAGGTGTGGAGACTTCCGCACCTTTGGGGCGGCCCGACGCCAGAGTGGTTCCCGCCACTCCATTACGCCGGAACCCCCCGCCCCGCCGGGTAGTGGAGAATCCCGCCCCTGATCTACAGCGATATGGTTGACTCTTAAATACCCTCAGGGAGGGGCAATAAATGCTGGCCCAGTCAGCAATGCCCACATCCCATTAACAAATAAAAAAAACACAGGGAGCTCCCACATACACCAATACGCTAATGACTACCGTGGGCGGCACGGTAGCACAGTGGTTATCACTGTTGTTTCACAGTTCCAGGGTCCCAGGTTCGACTCCCGGCTGTGTCGCTGTCTGTCCGGAGTCCACATGTTCTCCCCGAGTCTGTGTGGGTCTCCTCTGGGTGCTCCGGTTTCCTCCCACAGTCCAAAGATGTGCAGGTTAGGTGGATTGGCCATGCTAAATTGTCTCTAGTGTCCAAAACGGTTCGGTGGGGTTACTGGGTTACGGGGATAGGGTGGAGGTGTGGGCTTGGATAGTGTGCTCTTTCCAAGGGCCGGTTCAGACTCGATGGGCCGAATGGTCTCCTTCTGCACTGAAGGGGTAAATATTAGCCAGGACCCCAGGTGAACTCTCCTCTCTCCTTTGAGATGGAATATTTCATGTTCACCTGAACAGGAAGTTGGCAGCTTGAGTTATTTCTCATTCCAGGTACAGCACCTCTGACAGTGCAGCACCCACTCAGCACTGCATTGGAGTGACAGCCTGTTCATGTTCAGCAGTAGCTCTTGCTGAAATAAGTCAGGGAAATTATCCAAGGCTTTGTGGACGTGAATACTAACCTACAGAACAGGGGCAATAGCCAACCACTCGATCATTACACAAACAGGAGATGAGTTGGGTATTATTTGAAGTGTATGGGCTTTAGGCTGTCATTATTGGACACAGAGCCAAGGCTTCTTTTGCAGCACCTCCAGAATTCACGACCTCCACCGCCTTGAAGGACACAGGCAGCACCATGCCTCCAGGTTTGCCATCACGCTATCCTGACTTGTACAGATAGCACCATTCCTTTCATCATCTCTGGATCCACGATGGTGCAGTGCACATTATATCAAGACTTAGTCTATTGTCATTGGGTCAAATTCCTGGAAGCTCCATTTGGAAGCAGCTTCACCACACAACTACAGTGGGTCAAGATCATCTCCCCAGCAAGGGACCAGCAATAAATTCCAGCCGTTCCACCTTCTTGGTTGGATGCCGGTGTTGTATTTGTACTGGAACAACTTGGCTAGGAGCACGGCTGATTCTGGAGTACAGTCATTCAGTGTTACTGCTGGGATGCCGTCAGGGCCCTTGGTGTTTGGGGTATCCAGTGCCTTCTACCGTTTTTGTATCATGCGGAGCAAATTGAATTGGCAGAAGACTGGCAACTGTGGAGACATTAGGAGGAGGCTGAGATGTCTGAAGATTGTTTTGATTGACAAAGGAGTAATGGGTTACGGAAGACAGACAGGAAAGTATAGTTGAGGCTGCAGTTAGATGTTATTGAATGGCAGACTAGGCACTAGGGGCCAAATGGGCTACTCCTGTTCCTATTTCCTTGAATTTCTTTTTGTTGCAAATGTTTCAATCTTGTCCATTGCACTGATGCACTGGGAATCTCATACAAATTGGGGATGGGGACATTTGTGGAGTCTCCTGCTCACCGTAGCTGTTTAATTGTCTGCCACTATTCACGACTAGATGTGGCAGGACTGCAGAGCTCTGATCTGGTTTGATGGGTGTGGGATAGCTTAGCTCTGTATATCACATGCTGCTTCTGTTGTGAAGATTGCATGTGCCTCCTGTGTTGTAGCTTCATCAGGTTGATTCTTTGGCCAGAATTCCCCAACCATTCACCGACAGTGGGATCCTTGGGTCCCGCCATCAATAACCCTCCCACCCGCAGGTTTCCTGGCAGGGTGGGGTGGCTTCAATGAGTCCCGCTGCCAGTGAACAGCGCACCGCTTCCCACTGCCACGTAAAATACATCTGGGAGGCTGGAGGATCCCGCCCTTCATCTTAGGGCATGTCTGCTGCTGCTCCTGGCACGCCCTCCTACACTCTTCATTGAACCGGATTTAATTTCCAGGCTTGATGGTCATGTCAGAGTGTCGAATATGCTGGGCAATTGAGCTACAGATTGTGGTTTTCATGCTACAGTTGTATAGAACCTTGGCAAGGCTGTACTTGGAATATTGCGCACAATTCTGGCCGCCACACTACCAGAAGGATGTGGAGGCTTTGGAGAGGGTGCAGAGGAGGTTTACCAGGATGTTGCCTGGTCTGGAGGGTGTTAGCCTAGCGGAGAGGCTGAATAGACTCAGACTGTTTTCATTAGAACGACGGAGGTTGAGGGGTGACCTGATAGAGGTCTGCAAGATTAAGAGGGGCATGGATAGAGTGGATGGGCAGGCACTATTTCCCAGGGTGAAGGGGTCAGTCACCAGGGGGCATAGGTTTAAGGTCCTTGGGGCAAAGTTTAGGGGAGATGTGTGGGGCAGGTTTTTTACGCAGAGGGTGGCGAGTGCCTGGAATGCGCTGCCAGGGGAGGTTGTGGAAGCAGATACATTAATCGCGTTCGAAAGGCATCTTGACAAATACATTGATAGGGTGGGTATAGAAGGATACGGCACAAGGAAGTGCTGAGGGTTTTGGCCAAGAGTGGTATCATGACCGGTGTAGGCTTGAAGGGCCGAAGGGCCTGTTCCTGTGCTGTATTGTTCTTTGTTCTTTGAATACAATTCTGCTGTTGCTGATGGCCCACAGTGCCTCATGCGTCTGAATGTATCCCATTTAGCACATTAGTAATGCCACATAACATGACGGACATTGTCCTCATTGTGAAGATGGGACTTTGGCTCCACAAAGACTGCGATGGGAACCTTACCAATACTGTCATGGACAGATGAAGATTAATGAGGATGAGAGCAAGTCAGTTTTTCCTTTGCGTCGCTTGCCTCTACCATCTGTCACAAGCCTAATCGTTCTGCTATGTGCTCCAGGTCTCTGTCAGTGGTTGTGCTAGTAAGCTATTGGTGGACATTGAAGCCCACTACCAAAAGTGCATGATGTGCATCTACAACCCTCAGTGCTTCTTCCCAGAAATGTTCAACGTGAAGGAGATCTGATTCATCAGCTGGAAGAAGGCGGCAGGTGTCAATCGGCAGGAGGTTTCCTTGTCTAATATTGAAAACTCTGCCTCCCAGACGTATACTACTATGGCACCATCTCCGGTGGGTCTGTCCTGTTGCTGGGCCAGGACTTACCCTGGGATGGCGATTCAAGGCTCTGGGACATTAACTGTAAGGTCTGATACAGTGAGGTAAGATTCATCTGGTTCATATCATATGATTCATTGGATAAGATATGATTCATAATTATTCCGGTTTGCTACCCGACCAGTCTGTGGGACAACACTCCCACTTTTCCCAAATGTCCTCAGATAATACTGAGAAGGGCTTAGCAGGGTGACTGGACGAAGTGTGTCTTACCCAGTTTTGGTGCCAAGTTCGATGCTGGGTGGTCCCTGCAGTTTTTTTAGCGCATTGGTTTTGATATAACTGAATGGCTTGCCAGGCCATTTCCCAAGGGCATTTAAGAGTCAGTCACATTTCTTCAGAGCAGTCAGGGTAGAGATGGCAGATTTCCATTCCTCAAGGATATCAATGGACCAGATGACTCTTTACGACAATCTGCTCACTATTACTGACAGTCGTTCTTATTCCAGATGGGTTTAATTAATTGAATTTAAAGTTTTCCATCTGCTGACTCATGCCTCCAGATCATTAATCCAGAACTCTGGGTTATGAATTCAGACACGCAGCCATTAAGATACCATTCCCCCCAGTAGCCAAAACTGTCATAAATGCTTTTAATGGTATCATTTGTTTTTTTAGCGGCTTGGGAGGTTTTGCTGAAGTGATATACGAATGTGGTTTGTTGTTGTTGTTGACTGGTAGGAGGTGGCAAATGGAAGCTCTCAGAGGGTCAACTCTGGGAGCTTTGATTTCCTAATTGGACATCACTGATTCTGACGGTGTGAGCTGGCGAAGAGAGATAAAACTGTCATTGTCGATGACACGGAGATCTTTGTTTCCCCGCAACCAAGGCTGCCCATCAATTGCTTTAATGACATGAACATACCTGCTCGAGAAGTAGATTCATGTCAGTAAAGAATTACCCTCGCACACATCCCATGACAGCTGGTTTCAGAAATCCATTATAATAATGTTGGACCTGAAGGGATATTAAATTTATGATGTTTGACCTGCAGTATTCCACTCTCTTTTTTTACAGGGAATCACAGTCATGTTCATTACCATGCATGTATTGTTTGGCTGCCATAGTTACCAGAGGCCTGTATAATCTAAGTGCAAGTCTCATCCAATATATTAAAAATCAGTATGCCTTTGAGGAAGAAAGAAGTATCTGCTTACAGCAGGTACCTGGTTAACAAAGGTAACCAAAAGATTTAACTCCAGTGCATCTGTCAAAATTCAAATAAATGATTTGAGTGAGTGGCGAAGCTGACCACGGAAGGAGCTGATGAAGTTTAAAACTAATTCCGCTTTTCCTCTGATGGTTTTAGTGATGAGTGAGTGCAAGCATTAGGCAGTTTATATTCAAGTATTTTTCAGCGAGTTGGTTGATGGCGGAGAATGTTGTAACTCGAGATTTATTCTCAGATCTTTTCTCAATCCTTTTTCTTCCTGAGTTTGAATTTTTGAACTTCAAATCCTCCTGACCAATATCCATGATTCCCCGGTCTATTGTGGACTGATGGGGACCTTTTGGATGGTTTCAGTGGTCAGAAGAAAGTTGGAAGGTTTCATGAGATTTGATTTGAAGAAATGTGGGTGGAGGTGAGGGGGGGGGGGGGGGGGGAGGAGAGTGAGAGAGAGAGGCTGAGAGACAAGCAGAAATTGATGAATAATGCATGACATTATAAATGTGTGTTGTAGCTGTAACCCAATCAAGCTAAGGCAGGTAGTCAAGCTGGCCCTGGGTTGAATGTAATCGGCTATAGCATTACATTTTTATCACCTTATGGAAATGCTTTCTTAATTGAAAAACTGAGTGAAAGAGAAGGCCCATTTTAGGGCATTGTCAAGGATGAGGGGGGCTCTTATTGAAACTTACAGGATACTGCGAGGCCTGGATAGAGTGGACGTGGAGAGGATGTTTCCACTTGTAGGAAAAACTGGAACCAAAGAACACAATCTCAGACTAAAGGGATGATCCTCTAAAACTGGCAGAGGGTGGTGAATCTGTGGAACTCTTTGCCGCAGAAGGCTGTGGAGGCCAAATCACTGAGTGTCTTTAAGACAGAGATAGATAGGTTCTTCATTAATAAGGGGATCTGAGGTTATGGGGAGAAGGCAGGAGAATGGGGATGAGAAAAATATCAGCCATGATTGAATGGCGAAGCAGACTTGATGGGCAGAGTGGCCTAATTTTGCTCCTATATCTTATGGTCTTATGATAAGAATGAAGCAAAGCTAACTAAAGAGGTCGTGACGAGTTGACTCTTAAGTTTGAGCTCATAGATGTCTGGTTTTCAGATGTTTTTAATCCATGGAGCACTTAGGTAGGACAACAGAACCCTTGGACCACCTACCCGACCCGCTTTCACTTGCCAAAGTAAAAATACTCAAATTCATGGGAAGAATAATGCTGCTGATCATGGGACATCGGTGAAGTGACATTTGACTCCAAGCTGCTGCTTACCACTTCAGTCTCATGTCGGCTGCATATTCAGCTGGTTCCCCTTCTTCGTTTTCAGTCACGGAAGTGTTGAAAATCCAATCTCGCAGTTATATGTAGTAATGGTAACACCAGTCTTGCTTATAAAACTGCAACGTTGTTGCACGTACTTATGGTGACTCAAGCCGCGCACGTGGAACTTGGTTTAATGGTGTGGTGGCATGCGAGTGGTGGGGATGGGGGTTCTGGCCTAATCTCGGCCATGTAGTTGCACTTCAGTTACTGGCATTTCCCGGCAGCCACCTGGAGGAGCCTCCCGGACAACACTTTTCGGGAACCATTGTCGTACCTTGCAGAAGCAAGGAAAGCTAGTTGGGATCAATGCAATGAGTCTTGATGTTGAGATTGCAGGGTGGAGAAAGACTAAGGGCGGAATTCTCTGTCCCGCCACACCTGTTTTCCCCGGCAGCGGGGTTCTCCATCATGGCAGCCGGCCAATGGGGTTTCCCATTGTGGCCACCACCCGGACACTGTCGGGAAATCCACGCGTCAAGCCCAGGATCCCACTGAAGGAGGCAGTCGGCAATGTGTAAAAATTGTTTGAGATGTGGAGGGAAACCAGCATAAATTTTAGCAATGCTTTGACCAGAATAGTACTGATGAAAGAGAGAGAAAGGAAATGTGGGAGCAGGGAGAAGGTTGCGCACTCAAAGAAGGAAAGAGTAAAAATATCAGATAGAATTTCAAAAATATATCTTTTCTCAGACGAGGAGAAGAGCTCCAGTTTCCAGTCTTGCAGAGAATTTACTTACTCGGGAGTTGAAAGGTTGAGAACATCTTATTCCAAAAAGACACAACAAATCTGAGGCAATGCAGTCTGCTCAATTTTGGTTCAAGTTATTTGATAATTAAACTCAGTAATTAAATTGTATTCACATTTTTGTATGTCATTTGCATTGCTTCATTCAGATTAGCTTTACTAATGCAGACATCTCTGGGGCTGGATTCTCCGATTCTGGGGCTATGTGCCCACGCAAGTGTGGGAGCGGTGGCGTTTTACGCCAGAAATACTGCCGCAAAACGGCCACTGATCACCTGTTTTGCAGGGGGCTAGAAGGACGCCAGCGTAGAGCAGCCGACTCTAGCTGCTGATACGCCCCGGAGAATTGCCGGCTGCGTGGCCACACACGTGCACGGTGGCGGCCGCTCGCGGACTGGCCCGCGAAATAGTCCCCCCACCCTTCGGCCGGTTCGCGCGCCCCAGAACCCCCCCCCGACCCCCCCTGTGCCCCCAGCCCCGAATAATGTCACCCCTGCCTGCGGGTCGGCCCTCCCCCGACTGTGGTGGCGCTGGACTGAGTCCGCAACCGCCCTGCCGAATTCCGGACGGGTGAGACCATGAGAGACCCACGCCGTCGGGAACTCGGCCGGTCGGGGGCGGAGCATCGGGGTGGGGGAGGGGGGGGGGCGCGGGCCTCAGGCAACGTTCCAAGGCAGTCGATACGCCGCTTTGGAGGGGTGGAGCATCGTGAAAGCGGCGCCACCCCCGTTTTCCGGCGACCTGAGAATCCAGCCCGTGGACTGAATGTAATGGCCGCGGCGGTGTCCCCGTCCGTCAGCAGGACAGTTGGTGGCAAACAGCACCAGAGTCATTTCCAGGAGCCCGGGCAATATTCAATACCTGTCAGACAGCCTGCTGCCTTCCTTGGGGTTCTTGCACCTTTAAATACAGAGAATTCACCTCCCCGGAGCTCCGGGCTGTCTGCTTTTCAGTCTGAGGAGAGCTACTGGCACCAATATCCAATGCTAGGATTAAGCAGCCTCTGGAGCTCATCGTCTGTCCCTCTTCCATAAGTTCTGCCCGCTGCTGAGGTGTCCCTGTCGAGGGAACATGCGGTGTCTGCTGACACCAAAGCCTTCCGAACCCTGTGGGTACCGCAGGGGCTCGGGTGTTTTATCAACCTCTTCAATCACATTTTGTTTTGATGTTTTAAGTTTCCTTTCAGATTCTGTTTACTTTGAGTCAGTATCGCTTCAAGGAACTGCATTTGAATTCATCCCTCAATTTGTTGATTTAGCTGATTTGGTTTATAAAAATAAGCACAGCCACCATACATGCACGTACAAACATGAATTTGCAAACACATGCTCACATACACATGCACACACAGGTGTGTGTACAAACACACACACACACACACATGCACACACACCAATGCTCACACACATACACACACTCACGTACATAAGCATACATACACCTTCACACTCACATACACATGCACATACCTACACACATGCACAGGCACACATGAACACTCACACATACTTGCACATGCATGTTGACATGCACACCCATGCACATGCCTACACACATGCACGCCCATGTGCGCACACACAAATATGCACATACATGGATGCATACTGTTATGGGTCCGGGTTTACAGAACCCCAAAGTGTTCCATGGAGTTCAACCGACCCACAACTTTTAATAGATTGTGGTGTGGGAAGCACACGGCGTGTTCTCCAGGTGTGATACAGCAGAAATGGACAAATGGTTTTTAAAACAAAACAATGTTTATTCTATGAACTCAAGTTGACCTTTTAAAAACAAACATTGAATATCTTAACACCTATTACTTCAAAGATAACCCCAAAAGACGACAACACTAAATAATCCTTCAAACTGTTCCTTTAAACATCCAAAAGACTTCAAACCTTCAAAAATAAGAACACATTAGGTTACATTCAATATATTTATAGTCTTTGGATTGCAGACATCAACAAACCAGCTCTGTGTTTCTTCCTGCAGCTCACAGCAAAACACACAGACACTCCCAGCTGCCTTCTCAAACTGAAACTCAAAAAAGCAGAAGTGAGCTCAGCTCCCCCCACCCTCTGACATCACTTCAGTAATATGATCAGCTCCATTTTGTAAAGGTACATTGCTTAAACATCCATTTCTTAAAGGTACTCTCACATGACACCTCCCCCCCCCAAAAAAAATAAACCATCAACTTCAAGAGGGTTTCATTTTTCACCTTTGCACCATCAATTAAGAAATGCACACAATAAAAACACTTCACCGGTTCAAAATAAACACACGCAAACAGGTATAATAATATAGTCCTTTTTTTTTTTGTTCTTCTTCCTCCAACCGAAATCCTTCTCGATTGCCAGTCTCTTTGAACAAGAAAGTCTCTGCATGATCCATCCATTCCACCGCACCTCGGCATTTCTCTTTAAAGTTAGATACTTCAGTTCAATCTGATCACAGAGTCCCTTGCAATTCTCCAATACAGGAGCATCGGTTACCACAGCTTTCAGGCAGTCAAATGCCTGTTGAAAGCCACTGTCCATTGAAATTTTTGACATTTCATCAGCAAGTCCATCAGTGGAGCAATCACGCTACAAATCTTTTGCACAAAGGTTCAATCAAATCCACTCATGCCAAGAAATCGCATTATTTCCCTTTGTCTTGAGGGTATAGAAAACTCCTCAAGGAAAGTGATTTGGGCTTTTCCAAATTCACTTCCGGCTAGGTTTATCACCAAACCCGCCTCCTGAAGTCGATCGAATAACTCCATCAGATGATGTAAATGTTCTTTCCATGTCTGGCTGAAAACTACCAGATCGTCGATACATACCGCACAATTGGATAATCCTGAAACAACTGTATTAGTTAACCGTTGAAATGTGGTTGGGGCGATTCTCATGCCAAATGGCATAACGTTGAATTGGTATATACCATCTGGAGACACAAAAGCTGAAATCTCCATCACCTTTTCGGATAAAGGTACCTGCCAGTAACCTTTAAGTAAATCAAATTTGGAAATAAAAGCGGTTTGTCCTACTTTCTCAATGCAATCGTCCAAACATGGGATAAGATAAGAGTCCATTCTTGTAACTGCATTAACCTTTCTATAGTCCACACACAACCGTTGGGTACCGTCTGGTTTTGGTACCATCACTATGGGTGAGCTCCATTGGCTGCAACCCACTTCAATTATGCCATTTTTAAGCAAACTCTCAATCTCTTTGTTAACCTGTGCCAATTTTAAAGGGTTAAGTCTGTATGGATGTTGTTTGATCAGATTTCCCACACCTACAGCATGTATTGCCATTTCAGTACTTCCCAATTTATCACTACAAACTTGCCCATGTGACATCAATAACTCTTTCAGGTCAGTTCATTTTTCCTCTGGAAGGTAACTTAATAATTCATCCCAATTTTTAAGTACATCCTCATTTTCCAATTTAATTTGAGGTATGTCAAATTCACAGTCATCTGGATTTGATTCGTCACTTTGAGTTAGAATCATTAAAACCTCCTTTTTCTCTTCTTCCCTTTCAAAGTACCTTTTAAGCATATTCACATGACACACTCAGTGAGTCTTCCTTCTATCTGGTGTTTTTACCACATAATTCACCTCACTTAATTTCCTTTCAATCTGATACGGCCCACAAAACCTAACTTTCAAAGGCTCCCCTACCACTGGTAACAATACTAAAACTTTATCTCCACTGGCAAAACTATGAACTTTGGATTTCTTGTCCACTACCCGTTTTGAGCAACTTTCAAATGTTGTCCAGCCAATTCACCTGCTCTATTTAATAGTTCCCTAAAATTTGACACGTAATCCAATAGTGCAATTTCCGATTCCTCACCCACCAATTTTTCCATAATGAATTTAAGTGGTCCTCTTACCTCATGACCAAAAATTAGTTCAAAAGGACTAAATTTGGTAGACTCATTAGGTGTATCCCTAATTGCAAACAGTACGAATGGAATTCCTTTATCCCAATCCTCTGGATAATCTTGACAATAAGCCCTCAACATTGTCTTTAATGTCTGCTGCCACCTTTCTAATGCTCCCTGTGATTCTGGATGGTATGCAGTTGATTTAAATTGTTTTATTCCTAAACTATCCATAACTTCTTTGAAAAACTTTGAGGTAAAATTTGATCCTTGATCCGATTGAATTTCTGTGGGTCGTCCATATCAAGTAAAGTATTTAAGTAACTCCTCCACAATCTTTTTAGCTGTAATATTACGTACTGGTATGGCTTCTGGAAACCTAGTAGACACATCCATTATTCAAAAGATATTGATTCCCACTTTTTGTTTTAGGAAGAGGTCCTACACAATCAATTCGGACCCTTATAAAAGGTTCCTCAAATGCTGGAATGGGTATTTAAGGGCGCTGGTTTTATCACTGCTTGAGGTTTCCCTATTACGTGACATGTGTGACATGATTGACAAAATTTAACTCCATCTTTATGTAGTCCAGGCCAATAAAAATGTTTCTGGATTTTAGCTTGCGTTTTCCTTATCCCCAAATGACCACCCACTGGTACCTCATGTGCCACTCGCAACACCTCCTTTCTATACCCTACCAGCAATACTACTTGATGAACTTCTGCCCACTTTTCATCTGCCTGCATATGTACAGATCTCCATTTTCTCATCAAGACATCACTTTTACGGTAATAACACTCTGGTATAATCTCAAATTCCCCTTCCGTATGTGCTTTCTGATATATCCGTTTTATTTCTACATCTTTCTTTTGTAACTCCGCCAATTTTCCTGAACTAAAAATATCCGCCTCATCCTCTGCCTGTTCTTGTTCTTTTTCAACTATTTGATCAAAAATCGTTTCTGATAATTGCACTTCAACTTCATCTTCACTCTTTGATTTCTACTCTTGTCTTCACCTGTGACTTTGCGACCTTGTTACTACACAATCCGGAAAAATCCCAGGATATTCATCCTTCAATACTTCAGTTGTCTGATTTTCCATTGGCTTATCACCGACAGTAGGCATCACTCCCACCTACAATCCAGCTATATCATTACCCAAGATGAACTGTATTCCTGGACAAGATAGTTTCTCCATTACTCCTACTACCACTTCACCACTCTTCACTGGACTTTCCAACCTTACCTCAAATAATGGAACGCGACTCCTCTCACCCTGAATTCCACATATTACTACCTTTTCTGGCAACATTCTTCCCAAACTACATAATTCCTCATCTCTTACCATTAAAGATTGACTAGCTCCTGTATCTCTTAAAATTGTGACTTGTTTACCTGCTCCTCCTGATACACATGAATAAACAAGTAAATTATTTAAAGACATCTGGCACCTTCTTATCAATTACTTCTTGAACAGGCTGTACAATCGTTTGCACCTCCTTTGCTTCCCTTGGGCTTTCTTTTACCACTCTAACAAACCCCACTGTCTTATCCTGTTTTACCACATCAGCCTTCCCAGTGCTTTTCTTCAACCACCAACACTGTGACTTTACATGGCCTAGTTTATTACAGTGAAAACATTTGAAACTTTTCATTTCTCTTCCACCCTCCTCGATTTATTTTTTAATCTGAGGTACACTCTCTTTATTGTCTCCCATCAGATCACCTTTATCTTTACCACTTGAGTATTTCTCATGTCCCCAGTTTCTATCCCTCACCGGCTGAAACTGATGTCGGTAAACAAGCCTTGATTTATGAACTAATTCATAATCATCTGCCATTCCTGCTGCTAATCTCGCTGTTTTAACTCTCTGCTCTTCCACATGAGTTCTCACTACATCAAGAATTGAATTTTTAAACTCCTCCAAAAGTATAATTTCTCTGAGAGCTTCATACGTTTGGTCTATTTTCAAAGCCCTTATCCACCTATCAAAATTACTCTGTTTGAGCTTTCAAACTCCATGTATGTTTGACCAAATTCTTTCCTTAAATTTCTAAACCTTTGTCTGTAAGCTTCAGGCACTAGCTCATATGCACCTAAGATGGATTTTTTCACCTCCTCATATGTTCCAGATACCTCCTCCAGTCGTGATGCAATACTTCACTAGCTCTACCTATCAGCTCTGTTTGAATCAGTAATATCCACATGTCCTGTGGCCATTTCATTTGTTTAGCTACCTTCTCAAATGAAATGAAAAAGGCTTCTACCTCCTTCTCGTCAAACCTTGGCAATGCTTGGACATATTTAAATAGATCCCCACCACATCTTCGATTATGATGCTCTGTCTCACTATCCTCATCAATCTCATCCAACTGTATGTTTCCCTTTACGTCTGCCAATTTTAACTGATTTTCATGTTTCATAACCATTCTATGAAGTTCAAACTCTCTCTCTTTTTCCCTTTCCTCTCTATCTCCATCTCTTTCTTTGTTTCTTTCTTCTCTCTCCTTTTCTTTTTCTCTCATTGCATATTCAAGCTGCTTTAATTCTTTTTCATGTTCAAATTCCTTACTCTGCAACTGGTACTTTGCCATTTCTAATGAGTCAGAATGTATCTCAGGCAAATTTAAATGCTCAGCTATCGCGGTAAGTACCTCATCTTTTCACATTTTGCCAGGCAATGTTAACTGCAATGCTTTTGCCATATCTAACAGTCTGCTTTTAGTCTCTGTCTGTAAGGTATTGCATGTGACCGTGTCCACCCCCAAAAACGTCTGAGCTTCTGAAAGAGCCACCGTCCACAACACACTCCCCACTTAAACTAAAATAACACACCTGAAAAGCAACCACAATATGCTCACCCCGCACTGACTTTAAGTTCGTTAAGCCAATCCAACCGATAGACTTTTATCCTCCTCGAGCCCCCAATTGTTATGGGTCCGGGTTTACAGAACCCCAAAGTGTTCCATGGAGTTCAACCGACCCACAACTTTTAATAGATTGTGGTGTGGGTAGCACACGGCGTACTCTCCAGGTGTGATACAGCAGAAATGGACAAATGGTTTTTTAAACAAAACAATGTTTATTCTATGAACTCAAGTTAACCTTTTAAAAACAAACATTTAATATCTTAACACCATTACTTCAAAGATAACCCCAAAAGACTACAACACTAAATAATCCTTCAAACTGTTCCTTTAAACATCCAAAAGACTTCAAACCTTCAAAAGTAAGAACACATTACGTTACATTCAACATATATGTATAGTCTTTGGATTGCAGGCATCAACAAACCAGCTCTGTGTTTCTTCCTGCAGCTGACAGCAAAACACACAGACACTCCCAGCTGCCTTCTCAAACTGAAACTCAAAAAAGCAGAAGTGAGCTCAGCTCCCCCCACCCTCTGACATCACTTCAGTAATATGATCAGCTCCATTTCGTAAAGGTACATTGCTGAAATATCCATTTCTTAAAGGTACTCTCACATGACAACACACTCACCGTCTGTGCGGAGTCTACACGTTCTTCTTTTGTCTGCGTGGGTTTCCTCCAGGAGCTCTGGTTGGACATTCTGTATTCTCCCTCAGTGTACCCGAACAGGTGCCGGAATGTGGCGACAAGGGGATTTTTACAGTCATTTTATTGCAGTGTTAATGTAAGCCTACTTATGACACTAATAAAGATTATTATTACATGCACACATAAACACGCACACACAAGGCCATGTGTACAGACATACCCATCCTCCCATATTTTGCTTTTGAATAAGAAATCACAGCACACAGGGGGAACAAACGGCCCTTTGTCCCCTATGTAGTCTTCTCTTTAAATACTTTCCAATTCTCTTTTAACATTATGTTGTATGTCTCTGCTTCAGCGGTCACTTGTCACACAGCAGTCCGTTTTTCAATAATTCTCAATGTGAAAAGAAATTATCCCACTTTATTTTTGTGCTGGCATTTCTTAGTCTTCCCCCATCATAGTTGTCTTACTGAAGGAGTCAGGCAGAGATTCTGTTCCAACGCCTTAGCCAGTGACAGCCCCCTGGGTGTGAGTGTGTCATTATCTCAGTTTGTATTGATAACAGTCTGGTGGAGACACATTTTTACAATGTTCACTTATGCTGTGAGTGCTGAGATCCCCCGTTGAGTCCTCTTGGCCTGGAGCGACAATCATAGGATGTACATTTCTCAGTCTCTATCCTCACTTTCTGTCCAATTTTTAATTAACGATCTCCCAGTGCTGTCTTCTCTGTGAGTTCTGCACCTCACCGAGATCACCCAATACATAGAGATTGCTAGATGATAAAATACCAAGGCCCATCCAGTTCACTTGTATATCTGAAGGCATTTGGGACTTATTAAATCACTGAAGGAATCAGTGACTGATTAAATCAAGAAGGAGGCCCACAGGTCCATCCATGTGAGCAAGGAAGGGGGTGGGGGAGGGAGAGTGAATTATGTTTCCTCCTGCAGCTTTAGGATGAGTCGATGGAGTTTTGATGTGAGAAAAGTCTGCCAGCTTTGAAGGCCTCAGTTGGAATAACATTGAACACGCAAGCTCTGCTGTTGTTGATCTCATTAAACATTTTAGACAATAGCTACGCAGTTCAGGGGGAATGAAGTAAGTAGATCAATGGCCACGGTGCAATAAGCATCAGGTAGATAGCTCAACATGAATTGGTTGGACAGGATAGTTATCCAGCCATGTTTGAGCATTCACTTTGAACAGAGGTCGAGCTATCCGCAGTAAATGACAATAGGCTGGATTCGCCATTTTTGAGCCTAAATGCGGAGGAACTGTGGCGTTTTTTGTCAAAGAAATCGGCGCCGACCCCTCACTGATCCTGCGACCGGTGAGGGGCTAGCAGCCGAGTCGCAAAACCTCCCGTATCCCATGATAAGAACGGCTGGAGAATGGCCGGGACCATGTCCGCGCATGCGCACGGCAACGACCTGCAGTGGTCGCGCTGTAAAAAATGGCGTCGGACATGCGCGGACCTGACCTGCCAGATAGTGGCCCCCTGGCCACCACCTGGGCACTCCCAGGCCACCCTCCCTCCCCCCCACCTGTGCCCCCAGCCCTCGCGGAAGACCCACCGGCCAGCATCACGGCTCCTGCCCGACTGTCGCAGCACTGAACACAGTCCGCAGCCGCCACGCCGGGTTCCTGACCGCTGAGACCAGATGTCAATCGCGCGGTCGGGAACTTGTCCCATCGGGAGTGGAGCATCGGGGAGGGCCTTCAGGTGACACGCTAACACTCCCAACGGCGTGCGGCGCGCGATGCAATGACACCATTTTGGCGGGGGCGATGGATACAAAACCAATTCTTCGCCCGATTGTCGATTACAAAATCGGCGTCGGGGAACGGTGAATCACACTCAATACCTTTCCTTCCAAGGTTTGTCTCACACATTTGCGTAGAGTATGCGGATTGGGTGGAAGATCCAGAAACAAGATGATGCCCGGAAATGAAGGAACAAACATTGCATTCTCCCTCATCACTCCTAGCTTTTAAACTCTGCTCTCTGGATAAAGTACAAATACTCTGGTGATCAGCTGTCATTGATCTGCACAAATAAAGTCAGTTTTGTAATAATCCCACTTGGTCTTCAGGTAATTACTTAGAGTCGGGCCGAATCAAAGAAATCCTTTAAGATCCGTGGATTCAAAGTCACCTGTTTCAATCGTGCATTGAGAGTCAATGTTGCTCTGCAAATTTGGGAAGTTAAGCATTCCGGAGCAAAGAATAGACTTTATTTTGCCACACAAAATGTGCATGAAGATATTTCCCCTCCAATTATGTGCCTCTCCTGAACTTTGGCGGCGATATTGGTTCCGTAATGGCTGATATTTCTGGGAGTCTTTGTGCGGCAAAGGAGATATGGTGATTGTTCTCTTTGAAAGCACTCAAAGCCAAGTAACCTCCTCCTTCCACTCCTGAACCCTGCTGTGTACAGCGGAATTATCACAGAGCTTCCAATAATGGGATTTTATTTTGGGTAAGATTGTGCACACAATGTAATGAATTGTGTTGGGTGGTAAGTCACACACAGTAAACATATAATAAATACCTTGACTTCATCAGCCCTCATCATTCTTCTGCCCCCGCACCCACCCCCTCATTACAGCGGATAAAAAATAATCACAATGAAGTAAATCAGTCAGCGCTCTTGTCTTTATTTTGTGTCTGAGTCGGAAACTCTTTGTGTTTTTGTGGCTTTCGTGTTGTGTTGAAGAAGACATACCTGTAGCTTTGCTTGGCATCAAAGCCACCTGGGCGAACCACTGCTCTAGGTCAAAGGGAAGTTTCATTTGTTTCTGGCAGCCTTTAACCCAATGTGACCGGCAGTTACAGCCACCAAATGGTACGATTGTTTCCAAACATGCCAGCTTTAATACGAAAACAAAATGCTTCGGATGCTGGAAATGGAAACAAAAGCAGGAAATTCTGGGTGGTTTCAATCGGTCTAGTCTGTGGCGCGAAAGGGAGAAAATTTGGGCCGAGCTCCCCAACGTCGGATTTGGGGGCAGCAGTGGGAGCCCCCGGACACCACAGCTTGTACCCCAGGCATCCCCTGGTGACGTTGCCTGGACTAGGAGCTGGTTCTCTCCTCCCCCCATCCCCCACCAGTGCTGGGGCACCCACACTTCAGCCCAGGGGTGACGCCCCTCACTGATGGTGGTCCATCCCCCCCCCCCCCCCCCGAAACGAGGCCTTTCCCTCCCAGGTCATTCGCCCCCCCCCAGCCCCGCCTCCCCCCCACCCCCCCCCTCCCCCCGCCACCCCCACTGGCCCCGCCTCCCCCACCCCACGCTACCCCCCCCCCCCCCGCAAGAGCTGGGCCAGCCACGCCAGGGGCCCCAGGCTGATTTCCCGATTTCGAAGATGGCTACGCACCTCCTCGGATCACACAGCAGCTACTCCGCCAGCTTCACATTCTCAAAAAGACATACTAATCAGCGCCCGCGTGACCGCTCACTTTGGAGGTGATGAGATAGGGGACCATTCCCGGTAATGGTATGGAGATTGGCTTTAATTGGTGATTATTGGTTTTTCGCCATGACAGGATCCTGATTTCGCCAACAGGAGCGGGCGGTTATATCGCAAACCAATCCGCGCCTGGCATGGTTCACGATATTGGCCTTTCCCATGATCTCACAGCTGTGTCGCGCTCAAGCGAGACCACGATGAGGCTGGTAGATTGGGCCCTTAAGCCATGTTTTTGGGCCCTAGGGTGTTTCTCCTCGGTCAAGCCCGCACTTAGAATTATTTCCGTCACAGGGGAGCTGAACACGCCGGCCAGACCGGTTCCCCAGAGATGGGGCAAACATTTTGCAAGGGTGCCCCGATCCCCAAGTGAGCTTGTCACCCACCACACACATGTGGAATGTCAATTCCCACACACATGGGCATTGCCCCACACCCTCCCAACTGATTCCACCCTGCTGTGGGATCGCTGAGACCCCCCCTTTTCAGGCCCTCCCCCCACCCTCTTTCAGGCCCACCACCTTCCAGGACACCCACCCTTCAACCCCTAACCGTTCAGAGATCCTTCATACCCACGGTGTTCCCCCTCCCCACCCTTTGTACCACCCTCACCTTCCTTTCATGGGCACAGCCTCCCTCAGGCCTTGCCCCTTGGCAGTGCCACCCGGGCACCCTGGGAGTGATCCTACCGGCTTTGCGCAATGTCGGAGTGCCAAGGTGCCAGCCTGGCAGTGCCAAGGTGCTCATATTCCAGGGGGAGGGCCAGGGGGCCTCCCTGCCCTATCCCTGACTACCCAAGGACCCCTGGTGGCCTGGAAGATGCCTCAGGTGAAGAGACGCCTGGTCGGCATTTGTGTAGACCATGTCTAATCGGTGCACCCATGACCGCCGGGGAGGTGGTTAGATCAGGGGTGTTCACCTTAATGGGATGGAGATTGGCTTTAATTGATGATTATTGATTTCTCACCATGTCGGGTTGAGATCTGGATCTTGCCAACGGGAGTGGGTTGGTTGGATCGGAAACTGATCAGCATGGTTCCCGATTCCGCACTCTCCCGCGACCTAACCAGCCCGCTCAGATTCGCGCCCAGCCCCACTCGGTTGTTAGAGGGCGCCCATAGTGAATGTTTCAGGAAAATGGCTGTGAGTAGAACACGAAAGAAGTTAAGATGCAACAGCTGTTAAGTACAGAGGCATCGTCTCAAATCCCTCCGAAATAATGCACGGTTGGAGAGTGCTGAAACTGAGTAGAGTATTTAACAGTTTACCCAGACTCCGACTGTTGAACAATGTTTCTGCTAAGTGTGACCACTGAGGCGTCTGTAAGGCACTGTGCGGGCCCCACTCAATTTGTCAGATACCATGTGTGTGCATGACCACCCACATTAAAGAGAATTTAGAGGCAATATTGCTGATGACTGCAGGAAGGATGGTTTAACAGCCGTCAAACAATTGGCCTGAGGCCTCCATTAACAGGTTGACTCTAGAAAGGTACAATGTTTTGCCCGTGTATGCCATATATCTTGCTGTCAATTCCAGATGGGCCTGTAACTGAGCGCCGCCCACACAAGGATTTATAAGAGATTGTTGAAATATGATGATTTGTTCAGCAAATGTCAACTCGAGGCTCGTTCATGGTGTTTAAATAAAGTGCATCATCATGCAGTTTATGTCAGATCAGAGTGATTGTTGGAACAGAGGCAGGACAGATCTGGGATGACGCAGTGGTGCTGCCACTGGAGTAATAATCCGTGGTGGCACGGGTTCAAATCCCATCACGGCAGCTGGTGGAATTTAAAATCAATGAATAAATATGGAATTAAAAGCTGGCGCCACGACCTATATCGATGATAGTTGCAAAAACCCACCGGTTGACTCACATTCCCTCGTCCGGACTACCTGCAACTCCAGGCCGATGTGGTTCACTCTGCAATGGTCTCACAAGCCAATCGGTTCAAGGGCGATTTTGGGATGGACAACAAACGCTGGCCTCACAAACGACAGGTGCACTTTTCTTAGAAGGAAGCTGAAATACCGTCATTCAGTCTCCAAGCCCATCTTTTACAGGAGATTTGCCACATTTTACTTTCTCTTTTTTGGACCAAGCAGTGACCAGCACAGGCTTCTAAAGTGATCACAGAATTTAATTTTGTCCTTTAAGGCAGGGCAGTTGATAACGAGAAGACAACAGATTTAAGCTATTTGACCAAATAGCCCGGGAATGGGAACATGAGGAGTTGGCAAGTTGCTATTGTCGTGTTGGGTGCTCTGCTACACAGACGAACCAACATGGTTGCGGAAGGTACAACTCAGTTTTATTACTAACAACATTAACATTTGTAAACTGGTTACTGTGGTTCGCTCATTACCCTCTAACCTGTGGACCCAGCCCTAACACTATCTTGGAGAGGCACTCAGCACATGGTGAATGTCTGAGTGGTTTGCTGTGAGCTCTATGCCCAGAGCTGTCTCCTGCTAGAATGAATCGGAAGTGTCGTGTTCCCCGTTTTATAGTGTGTCTGCCCTTGCTTGTGATTGGCTGTGATGTTGCGTGTGTATTGATTGGTCCGTTGATCTGTCCATCAGTGTGTATGTGTCTTTGCACCATGATGTTTATCTGAATATCATGACAGCTATGACCCGTCAAGCACTGTCTGAAAGGTCTGTGGAAGCAGATCCAACACTAAATTCGAAAGAGAAATGGAGCTTTATTCAAAAATGAACAATTGCTGGGTTACAGGGAAAGGGCAGGGAGTGGGAACATAGTTGGGCTCTTTCAATAGCCTTCATTCTGTGCTGTACGATTCCGTGATTTTCTCCCAGGGCGTCACGTTTATTGCCCATCAGGTCTCTCCCCGAGAAGGAGATGATGGATCACCTTCTTGAAGTGATGCAGTCCGTCTGGCGATCAACGGCTGTTCCCACAGTGTAGCTAGGGAGGCAGTTCTGGGAATTTGACCTTTTGATAATAAAAAAGTGATGGTGACAATTCCAAGCGATGGTGGGAGATGTGGAGGTGATGGCGTTCCCATGATTGTTTCTGCTCTTGTCCTTCTCTGTGGCAGAGGCTGTGAAGTTGGGAGGTGCTGTCGAAGTGATCTTGCTGAGTTTCTGCTGTGCATATGGTAGACTATTCACAGCAGTATTGGGAGGATACACAGAATAAAACTGGCAGGTGTCTGGTTGAATGACAAATTTATTAGAATTCTTTAAGGTGGTAATGAGCAGGATAGGTAAAGGGGAATCAGTAGATGTAGGCTGGGATTCTCCAGCTGTTGGGATTCTCTGCTCCCGCCGGCATCGCACCCCCGCCTGTGGGTTTCCTGGTGGTGTGGGGCGGCTTCAATGGGAAATCTCGTTGAGAAGGGGCAGGAGTATAGAATCCCATTGCCAGCGGATGACGCCCTGCCGAGAAACACACGGCTGGGGGACCGACGAATCCCACCGTATACTTGGATTTCCAACAAATGCTCAGTAAGATTCCATACGAAAGGCTGCTTAAAAGATAAGCGTCCATCAGCAGGGCTAGAGGACTGGTTAACCAATAGAAGACAGAGTTGGGAGAAGAGGGGTATTTTCAGGATGGCAATCCGTAAATTGCGAGTGCCACAAGGATCAGCGCTCGGGCATTTGCACGAGGGAAGTGAATGCACTATTGCCAAGTTTACGGGATGCTTAAAAATAGGTGGGAAGACAGGTGTTGAGAATGACACAAAGAGTCTACAGAGGGATATAGACAGGTTAACTGGATAGGCAAAAAAATTGGCGCATGAAATATAATGTAGGAATACGTGAAGTTATGCACTTTGGTAAGAAGAATAAAGGAGCTGAATATTATTCAAGTGGAGAAAGACTGCAGAAAGCTGCAAAGCATGGGGCACCATTTAACTAAATGGGAACAAAGTCCCATATCGAGTGCATTTAGCCATGTGTTTCCCTGCGCTCACAGAGCTGAGAAACACAACGCTATCTAACGTCACTTGGGTTAGATAGGGAGCCTCAGCAGGGAACGTGCCCTACTTAGCCTTACTTTCTGCATGAAGGAGGTCCACTTCCGGAACTCCTCAGTGTAGCGAGAGATCAGGACACCATTTTTAAATGACGTCCTGATCGCTGGACCCTCGACATGCCCCAAGTTGCCACCTCACTATGAGGGGGTCCCTGGGTCCCGTCAGCACCCGCACAGGGCCCCCGCCCCACAAAAAATGCTAGCTTGGCACCTCAGCATTGCCAGCTCGGCAGTGCCAAGGTGCCCAGCTGGTACCAGTGCCAAGGCACCACCCTGCCCAAAGGGCATGCACCTGGGGAGCCTCTGATGCTTTGAGGGACTCCCACGAGTGCCATTCCATCTCGTCCACGTTTGTGGAGGCCAGAACTGAATGGCGCTGACCCGAGGTCGCCGAGACGAAGGGGATATTATCGGGTGCCTCGGGAAACTGCATATTACAGTGAGGCTAGCGGTCTCGCTCTAATATGCATGTTTACCAAAGCGTGATTCCGCCCACAATGGGCGGGATTCATATCCCAACATCTCGTAAGATCACGTTAGATCTCGTGAGGCGCTGATCCCAGGAATGGGGTCTCCCACGGCTTCTATCCGCCATGTTGTGTTGCGGCGCGCTGCTTTTCGATCCCGCTCATCGTGATTTATGGAAGCTTCGTGCAGGAAACACAAAAGAAAGCTAACATGCAAGTTCAGGAGGTAATAGGGAAGGCAAATCAAATTTTGACCTTTATTTCAAAGGGAATGGAATACAAAAATAGGGAAGCCTTGCTAAAACTATACAAGGCACGAGTTAGACCACACTGTGAACAGTTTTGGCCCCCTTATCTAAAGGTAAGACACACTGGCATTGGAGGCAGTCCAGAGATGGTTCACTAGATTGATCCCGGGTATGGATGGATTTTCTTATGAGGAGAGGTTAAGGAGAGGCTAAGTAGGTTGGGCCTGTGCTCATTGGAGTTTAGAAGAATGCGAGGTGACCTCATTGCGACATGCAGGATTCTCAGGGGGCTTCACGAGAGTAGATGCTGAGAGGTTGTTTCCCCATGTGGGAGAGTCCAGGACCAGGGGGCATAATCTCAGAGTAAAGGGTCGTCCATTTAAGACAGAGATGAGGAGGAATTTTTTCTCTCAGAGGGTAGTGAATCAGTGGAAGTCCTTACCGCAGAGAGCTGTAGAGGCTGGGTCGTGAAGTATGTTCAAGGCTGAAAAAGAGAGGTTTTTAATCAGTCAGGGAATCACGGGTTATGGGGATAAAGCGGGAAAGTGGAATGAGG
The DNA here is from genome assembly GCF_047496885.1 of Scyliorhinus torazame. Taxonomy (NCBI): domain Eukaryota; kingdom Metazoa; phylum Chordata; class Chondrichthyes; order Carcharhiniformes; family Scyliorhinidae; genus Scyliorhinus; species Scyliorhinus torazame. The sequence goes on along the minus strand of NC_092716.1, from coordinate 16,149,064 downwards.
ATTGATGTGTTAGGCAGGTTGGTTCGATGTGGATTGCACTCGATGCAGGGAAGCTAGAAACAGACGTCTAACACTGGAGAAGGTCCAACACTGTTTTATTCAACGATAGAACTGATATACATATTCAGCTGTGGGTCGACATGATACTAAACTGACTGCAGACCTTTCAGTAGCTTGACCAGACTTACTAGCTACCGTATGGTGTTTGCACTTGCAAGCTCGTGGACTCTGATGGTCTCAGTGGCTGTGTCCCGAGAGAGTGGGAAACCTAGTGCCTTCTGGCTTTATAGTGGTAGTGTCCTGTCTGGTGATGGGCTGCACTGTGTTGTGTGCTTACTGGCCATCCTGTGTGTCAATCACTGCCTGTCAGTATCTCATTATATACATGAGTGGATATTATGACGAGGATTATATCAGATCAGCCATGATCCCATTGAAATGAAATGAATGAATGAATTAAAATCGCTTATTGTCACAAGTAGGCTTCAAATGAAGTTACTGTGAAAAGCCCCTAGTCGCCACATTCCAGCGCCTGTTCGGGGAGGCTGTTATGGGAATCGAACCGTGCTGCTGGCCTGCCTTGGTCTGCTTTCAAAGCCAGCGATTTAGCCCTGTGCTAAACAGACGCAGGTGCTGGCAGACTCGATGGTCCAAATTGTCTTCTTCAGCTCCGACATCTTATGGTCTTTTGGTCTTAATGAGTGTAATCCCCTTTAAAATTGTATTATTTAGTTGATATTTTTCATTCAATAACGAGAAAATGACAATGGTTCCTTGTTTTTGCAGTTCCCAAAGTTTCTGTTCTCATAGCTCTCACTGTAAAAGCAGTTCCAGATTGACTCATCATTTTAACAGGTGCTGTATGCGTTTGCCTTGTAAACTGGAGAGAGCAAAAAAAAAATCCTGCAATACTCGTGGGGCTATTATCATTAATTGCACTTTAATGGAGGCACTAACTTGCTGGCACTAGGAAGCTTGATTTTCGAAACCTCAGTACAAAAGCCACAGGCTAAATAGTTATGTCGAATCTCTGTGGGATCGGCAAAGAGAAATGTTCAGCCTATCATTTAAAATCTAAATTAATACAAGGACAAAGAACAATGTAGGCCAGCGAAGGAGATTATTCAAGCTTTTATGGAGCCAAATTGCCGAGGTGAGAATGAGTTTTCAAACAATCCCTTTTGTCAGTCTGAGATTTTAATAAATAGTCACGTTTTAATTTTTTGCTAAGTTCAGGACAAGTGGGTGTAAAGTCGGCGCAAAGCCATTCAGCGAGGGATATCAGGGAGCACTCAAAAGGACATTGAAAATGTGGAACTGGCTCGAGGGGCTGAATGGTCTCCTCCTCTTCGCAGACTCCGGCAGCACCTTACAAACATTACCACCAGAGACCTTTCGGTCAGTGTTGCTCTCTCAGTCTTTGAATCCCAGGGGCTGAGTCGCTGACTGAACTTTGACTTTGCTCCCTCATATTGCCAGTGCCTTCCCATTTTGCCATGCCAGCAATCTGTCAGAGCTGGTAATTAACAGAGATAATGCAAAGTTCATTTTGACGCAGACAAGAAACAAAGGCATTGAGAAGTCTTTTTTCAGAGCACAGTGGAAATTGTTTTCACTTCTGTCATATTGGTGACAGGCCATTCTTGCTGCGTAATGTATTTAGCGGCTTAAAAATAGAACGCACTTGACTTGTTCTGCTATGCAGACAGTTAGAGAAGAGGCAAAGATTTGTCAGTAAGGCCAACTTCTTAATGCAGAGAAAATTGAAATCCTGTCTGAATGCAAATTATTACTTTCTTTGTATGTGAATCCTGAGTTTCGTAAAATGTAAGATGTTAGTACCAGACAATGGAAAGAAAAACTTTCCATTGCAGGGACTCACTTTGGCCAACAGATAGTTCAGAACTCTTGGAAATGTCACAGATTCAAGGGTAGCACGGTGGCGCAATAGTTCGCACTGCTGCCTCACGGCGCCGAGGTCCCGGGTTCGATCCCGGCTCTGGGTCACTGTCCGTGTGGAGTTTGCCCATTCTCCCCGTGCTTGCGTGGGTTTCGCCCCCACAACCCAAAGATGTGCAGGGTAGGTGGATTGGCCACGCTAAATTGCCCCTTAATTGGAAAAAAATGAATTGGGTACTTCAAATTTATAAAACAAAACCAAATGTGCAATTCAAACACCGTGAAGGGTTTTCAAGTGGAGTTACTATTGTTATGTAGAAATTACAGTGGCCCATTTGTGCACAGCATGGTCTCACAGGCATCAATCAGACGCATAATCACAGAGTAAGAATTTTGACAGTGCAGAAGGTGGCCATTTGGCTCGTTGAGTCTGCACTGGCTCCTCGAAAGAGCATTCTACCTAGTCCCATCCCCCTGCCTTATCCCCGTACCTTTGCACATTTGTTATAACCTGCCTACTTACCATTGGCTGGGGACTAATGACTATCCCACAATCCTGTGGGAGTATGAGCTTCCCCAATGAGGGGGGGCGGAGAAACCACTAGTAAACTCCTAGTATAAATAAAGCTGGCCAGTTCAGGAACCAGCAGGAAGGAGTATGTAGCAAGGGAAGTTACTGCTACTGTTATGTATATGTGTTATAGTAAATAAATGTTATTACTTTGTATCCTTCAAACTCGTGCTGGATTCTTCGTGGCCCTTACAAAACTGGCGACGAAGGTTAAAGTGAATAGCCGTCTACACTGCTGAAGCCACCTCCCTGGATTTTTGTTGGATACAGGTTGGAAGTTGTTTTCTATTATACCATGCCTCTGTACGGACGTTTGGATGTTTTTGATGCTGCGCTGGAAAGCTGGAACCAGTACACACAACGGATGCATTACTATTTCCGGGCAAACAATATCACTGAAAACGAGCGCCAGGTGGTCATATTGCTCACCGCCTGCGGCCCACATACGTTTGGGGTGATTAGGAGCCTTACGTACCCAGCTGCGCCGGACACCAAAACGTTTGATGAACTTGTGAATATAGTGGGGCAACATTTTAACCCAACCCCGTCCACGATAGTCCAGCGTTACCGGTTTAATACCGCTGAGAGGACCCCTGGAGAATCCCTTGCCGATTTTCTATCCAGGCTACGCAGGATTGCGGAGTACTGTGACTATGGTGAGACCTTGTCAGAAATGTTACGCGACCGTTTGGTTTGCGGTATAAACAATGCGGCCACCCAGAGAAAGTTGTTAGCGGAGCCAAAATTGACTTTTCAACAGGCCATTCATATTGTCCCGAGAGAGCGCAGAGCGAGGAGTACAGGAGCTACAGGGAATGGAAGTGCATGCCTTGGGGGCGCAAATCCTTCCATCCGAAAACGTCCCCCCGCACTCCTGCGGTACCTTGGGCGAGGCAACGTCCGGACCGAAGCCAGTGGCCGTCGGACATTCCTCCCCGAAGGGAGCCTTCTCCCGAGACAATGGATGAGGAGCCATGTCCGTGTCAGACTTGTAGGCGCCGACCCCGTCGCGGACGGCGGTCCTGGGGGCGCCAGAGGCGCCGTCGTTCCGACCGAAACTGGGACCAGCCGTAACTGGGACCAGCCCAGAGGCCGTACCTTCCATGTGGCTGAACCTGCAGCGACTACTCCTGAGGACGTGGAGATGGAGGACGACTGCTTGCAGCTGCATTGTGTGGCAGCTCCCCGTGTGGCCCCCATTAAGGTGATAGTACGGGTCAATGGCCACCCGCTTGAGATGGAGTTGGATACTGGCGCAGCGATCTCCGTGATCGCCCAGAGGACATTCGACCGCATCAAGCAGGGTATACAGACCCTTACATTAACCGACTCACAGGCCAGGTTGGCCACCTACACGGGGGAACCACTGGACATTGCAGGAACTACAATGACCCCTGTTGTCTATGGACACCAGGAGGGGCGTTTCCCACTTATCGTGGTGCGCGGCCATGGGCCCCGCCTGTTGGGTCGGGACTGGTTGCGCCATTTGCAGTTGCAATGGCAGCACATCCTCCAAACAGTTTCTGAAGGGTTGACTGAGGTGCTAGGACGATACCCAGATGTATTCCAGCCTGGTTTGGGGAAAATAAAAGGGGCCGTAGCCCGTACCCAAGTTGAACCAGGAGCCACGCCGCGCTATTTCCGGGCGCGCCCAGTGCCTTACGCCTTGCTCGAGAAGGTAGAAGGGGAGCTCACTCATTTGGAGAGTTTGGGTATCATCAGGCCCGTCCGTTTTGCTGACTGGGCAGCACTAATTGTACCTGTAATGAAGCCAGATGCCACAGTTCGCTTGTTTGGCGACTATAAACTAACAGTGAATACGGTTTCCCGACTCGACCGATACCCAATGCCTCGCATAGAGGATCTCTACGCAAAACTTGCAGGTGGACTCTCATTCACAAAATTAGATATGAGTCACGCCTACCTGCAGTTGGAGCTGGACCCTGCCTCCCGACCATATGTAACGATTAATACACACCGGGGCCTGTATGAATATACACGGTTGCCCTTTGGAGTATCCTCTGCCTGCGCAATTTTTCAACGTGTTATGAAGGGCATTTTGAGAGGTTTACCACATGTGGCTGTCTACCTAGATGACGTTTTGATTACAGGGACATCGGAGCAGGAATATTTGGAAAATCTGGAGGCTGTCCTTAGACGCCTTTCGGAGGCTGGAGTCCGTTTACGTCGCACAAAGTGCGTATTTCAGGCAAAGGAAGTGGTCTACCTAGGTTATCAGGTGGACCGCGAAGGTCTGCTCCCCGTCGCAGAGAAGGTGCGTGCAATTCAACATGCCCCCACCCCGACTGACACTTTGCATCTTCATTCTGTTCTCGGTCTCGTAAACTATTACGGGAAGTTCCTCCCCAATCTGGCAACTACGCTGGCCCCGTTGCACCTTCTGCTAAAGAAAAATCACACCTGGGTTTGGGGTCAGCCGCAAGAAACCGCTTTCCGGCGGGTAAAGCAACAATTGTCGTCGTCTGGGTTACTAACCCACTATGATCCTGGAAAGCCTTTGCTCGTCACATGTGATGCATCCCCGTATGGTATTGGGGCCGTCCTGTCCCACAAGATGGAGAACGGGGCCGAGCGACCCATAGCTTTCGCCTCCCGCACATTGACTGCAGCGGAGGAAAAGTGCGCGCAGATCGAGAAGGAGGGCCAGGCAGTGGTTTTTGCGGTGAAACGCTTCCACCAGTACGTGTACGGCCGCCATTTCACTATCGTGACTGATCATAAGCCCCTGCTGGGACTTTTCAGAGAGGATAAACCAATACCGCCCATTGCTTCCGCACGGATCCAGCGTTGGGCTTTGTTGCTTGCTGCATACGAGTATTCTCTGGAGCACAAACCAGGTACGCAGATAGCAAATGCCGACGCACTGAGCCGATTGCCTTTATCGACCGGCCCCCTGTCGACCCCCACGACCGGTGAGGTGGTTGCAACCCTAAATTTTATGGACACCTTGCCTGTCACGGCATCACAGATCCGTGAGTGGACCCAGACGGAGCCAGTCCTGTCAAAGGTTCGGCACATAGTCCTGTATGGTGGACAGCATAGACAGCTCCCAGACGAGTTGCGGGCATTTTCCTCCAAGCTGTCAGACTTCAGCGTGGAAGACGGCATCCTCTTGTGGGGGACGCGTGTGATTGTCCCGGAAAAAGGCCAGGAGCTGATACTATCAGACTTGCACAATGGGCATCCAGGCGTGACCAAAATGAAAATGTTGGCCCGGAGTTATGTCTGGTGGCCAGGCCTCGACACCGACATTGAGAAGGTGGCCCAAAACTGCTCCATTTGCCAGGAGCATCAGAAGCTTCCGCCGGCCGTGCCCCTACATCACTGGGAATGGCCAGGACGGCCTTAGGCACGCTTGCATGCAGATTTCGCAGGCCCTTTTCAAGGATCCATGTTCCTTCTACTAATTGACGCCCAGTCCAAATGGCTAGAGGTGCATAAGATGCAGGGGACAACGTCCTGCGCAACAATTGAAAAGATGCGTTTATCGTTTAGTACGCATGGCCTCCCCGAGGTACTCGTCACGGATAACGGCACTCCATTCACGAGTGAGGAGTTTGCGAGGTTCACAAAGATGAACGGCATCCGCCATATCTGCACTGCCCCTTACCACCCGGCTTCAAATGGGTTGGCAGAGCGCGCAGTGCAGACATTCAAAAGAGGCCTAAAGAAGCAGTCTTCCGGATCAATGGACACGAGACTGGCTCGCTTTTTGTTTACGTACAGGACCACCCCCCATGCAGTGACTGGCTCCCGCAGAACTCCTAATGGGCCGGAGACTTCGCACCCGCCTTAGTATGGTTTTCCCGGACATTGGCGCGAAAGTACGCCGCACACAAGAACGGCAGGGACAGGGTTTTTCCCGGCATCGGCCGATTCGGCAGTTTGTGCCTGGTGACCCAGTGTTCGTTCGGAATTTTGCTGGTGGTGCCCAATGGGTTCCTGGCGTAATCTTTCGCCAAACGGGCCCTATATCTTACCAAGTGCAAGCCCAGGGTCGTCTCCAGCGCAAACATATAGACCACGTTGGGTCCAGAAGACCATCCCCTCAAAAGATTCCCCGCCCCCGGAGCTCATTTCAACAGCCGCAGAGACCAAAGACAAGGGAAGGTAGTCCGCACAATCATCCACTGGTGCTTCACTTGAAGTCTGCGCAGGTCATTATGGGACCGAATGGAGATAAAGACGCTGACATGACGGAGGCAGCAGACTTTGACTCCGAGATGGAGACACAGGATGCATCAGAGGGGGAATCCTCGGGTCCACGGGCCGTGGATGTACAACCGTGCCGTTCATCACGGAAGCGCCGGTCTCCGTCTCGTTACCTGCCGCCTGATCCAGCGCCGCGTGCAAATGGTGTCCGGCCTGCGGCAAAATGAGTCCGACGCCCTCCTTCGCCAGCGTCTTCGGTGGATTCCTTGGACTTTGGGGGGAGGGATGTTATAAGCTGCCTACTTACCATTGGCTATGGACTAATGACTATCCCACAATCCTGTGGGAGTATGAGCTTCCCCAATGAGGGGGGCGGAGAAACCACTAGTAAACTCCTAGTATAAATAAGCTGGCCAGTTCAGGAACCAGCAGGAAGGAGTATGTAGCAAGGGAAGTTACTGCTACTGTTATGTATACATGTTATAGTAAATAAATGTTATTACTTTGTATCCTGAAAACGCCTGCTGGATTCTTCGTGGCCCTTACAAAAACATTCTTACTTTCCAGATAGCAATCCAGTTCCCTATTGAATACCTCAATCGAACCTGCCTCTGCCACGCTTTAAGGATGTTTGTTGAATTCTCCATCCACCCTCGGAGTGAAAACAAAATTCTTCACACCACTTTTACTCCTTTTACCAATTAGTTTGAATCGGTGCCCTCTCGTTCTTGTAGGTCTCCAGAGTGGGGACAGTGTCTCACTATTTACCCCTCCGGATCTTCAATGCGTCTATCTCGACATCTCAAATCTATCCTCATTGCTACAGTTTTTTATCCTTCGAATAACTCTTGTGAATCTGATGCTTTCACATTCTTCCTCAAGTCTGGCGCCCAGAACTAGATGTAGTTCACCAGATGAGACCTAATGAGCGTCTATTATAACTTCAACATGACTTCCTTACTCCTGTACTTAATGTCGCTACTAATAAAGTCTAAGATACTGAGCTTATTAACTGATCGCTCAACATGCCCTGCCACCTTCAATGACTTTAGTAGATTTATACTGAGGTCCTATTGTCCCTCCTCCGCCTTTAGAGTTTCTCTCTTTATTTTATGCTCTCCCCATGGGAGGAAGTCTCTGAAAATGGGACTAAGTTCCCAGGCTGGCGGGAAAATGGGCGTGAATCACTCTGGACCTTCCTGGAGAAAGTCCAGGGTGATTCTCCGTTTTGAAGGGGGACGGAGTCGTCCACGCAGCTCCGGCTGCTGATACGGGGCCGCGGGGCCGTGGGTCCGCACATGCGCAGGGCCGCGGCCAGTGGCTGCGGCCCCGAGCGACATGGCGGACCCACACAGCAAGCTGGCCCGAACAATATGGGCCCCACAAGATCGCGCGCGCCCACCGATAGGTGGCTCCCGATCGCGAACCTGCCCGTCCTGTAAGCCCCCCTCCCGCCGGTGACATATCCCCCGCCCCACCACCAGGGCGGTCGCAGACTAGGTCCGCAACCGCCACTCCGAGCTCCCGTTGGGTGGAACCATGAGTGAACCACGCCGGTGGGAACTCGGCCAGCTGCCGGCTGAGAATTGCCGCGCAGCGGCCTCTTTCAATGGCCCCCGACCGGCGCCGCATCGTCCGCGCTCGACTGGAGCCGATTCTCTGTTCCATGGAGAATCGCGGGAAGTCATTGGACCCGATCGCGGGTCTGACGCTCCATTCTCTGCCCCTGCGCGGAGGCTCGGAGAATTCCGCCAATGTTCTTCGTACCAAAATGAATCACCTTACATTTCTCTGCATTGAACTTCATCTGCCACTTGTCTGCCCAATTTACCAATGCATCTATGTCTTTTTTAAGTTCAAGACCATCCTCACCACGGTTGACAATATTTTCAATCTTCATATTATTTGCAAATTTTGAAATCATGTCCTGAACACCATGGGCACGATTCAGCGGACCAAGGTTAAAGTCCGGTTTTGGGTTCATTTGGCGGGGAGTGTCGCGACGGCCGGGTTGGCGAGACCACTTTGTGCCAAAAATGAGCACCCATGCAATTCTAGACATTACTGGCTCCCTTGCCATCTGATTCGCCTGACTCTCATCTCAGCTGCTCGTTGCTAACAAGGGGGAGCTGCTTTTAAATGCTCCCTCACCAATCACTCCCAGTCAACTGTTATGGGCGAGGCGTTTTCTGAACCCCAAAATGGATCATGGAGTTCAACCTACCTCTCCCTTTAATGTATTTGTTGCTTTTCCTAGCACACGGCTTGCTCCCCAGGTGTGGGATTACAATTATGGATACGTGGGTTTTTAAACACAAAACACTGTTTATTCCATGAACTCAACTTAACATCTTAAATAATCATTGGATCTCTTAACACCCCTTACTTCAAAGATAACTCAGAAAATATTGCAACAGTAAATAATTCCTCAAAATGTTCCTTCAAACTTCCAAGAGACTTAACACCTTTAAACAGAATCACATCAGGTTAAAGGCTTTACTATTATGAGTTGAAATCACCCAAATGATCCAGAGATAGTCTTTCACTACAGGAGAACAGGGGCTGTTTAGCACAGGGCTAAATCGCTGGCTTTGGAAGCAGACCAAGGCAGGCCAGCAGCACGGTTCGATTCCCGTAACAGCCTCCCCGAACAGGCGCTGGAATGTGGCGACTAGGGGCTTTTCACAGGAACTTCATTTGAAGCCTACTTGTGACAATAAGCGATTTTCATTTCATTTAATTCATGGCAGAAATCCAGCTCATTACAGACATTGCCAAGCTCTTTTCAAACTGCAAAACTTAACTGCAAAATGGCTGATCTAAAGCCCATCTCCACCCACTTTCTGACATCACTGTTTCCTTAAAGGTACATTGCTTAAACATCCATGTCTTAAAGGTACTCTGACATGACACAACACACAAGCATGGCAGTGTGCTGACCTGCTCCTCGCTTTGGGCATGCTGATCTCACAAGGTTTCACAATGCTGTGGATGAGAGGCAGGGTACCCTCTCCCCAAGGGGGTGGAGGACCAGCACAGCAATGCTCCCTAGGTGGCATTGGCAGCAGCTGTCAGTGTGGGCAGCATGACCTGGAGGACTGCCGTCCAATGTTGGGAGAAGATGAACGATCTCCAATAAGCTTCAAAGATAAGTTACCACCTCTCTCCTGGCATCAGTTTTGTCTGACACCCTTCAAACTCCTGAATCCACCCTGCTCCCCAATCCACTGCCTGACACCTCGCACCCTCCCCACATCATGATTGATTGATTGAAGTACAGTGAACAAGATTTTTCTGCGGCCGAGGGAGCGTACATATTATGTACATAGTAGACAAAAGAATAATCAACAGAGAACATTGACTAATGGTACATCGACAAACAGTGATTGGTTACAGTGCGGAACAAGGGGCCAAACAAAGCAAATACATGAACAAGAGCAGCATAGGGCATCGTGAATAGTGTTCTTACAGGGAACAGATTAGTCCGAGAGGGAGTCGTTGAGGAGTCTTGTAGCTGTGGGGAAGAAGCTGTTCCTATGTCTGGATGTGCGGGTCTTCAGACTTCTGTACCTTCTGCCTGATGGAAGGGTCTGGAAGAAGACAATGCCTGCGTGGGAGGGGTCTCGGATAATGCTGTCTGCCTTCCTGATACAGCGGAAGATGTATACAGAATCAATGTGGGAGTAGCAAGCTTGTGTGATGTGTTGGGCTGAGTTCACCACACTCTGCAGTTTCTTGCAATCTTGGACCGAGCAGTTGCCATACCAGGCTGTGATGCAGCCGGATAGGATGCTCTCTATCCCACAGCTGCAGAAGTTTGTGAGAGTCGAAGCAGACATACCAAATTTCTTTAGCTTCCGTAGGAAGTAGAGATGTTGCTGGGCTTTCTTGACTGTTGCATCAACGTAAGTGGACCAGGACAGGCTGTTGGTGATGGTGACCCCCAGGAACTTAAAGCTATCGACCATCTCCACTTCGGAGCCATTGATGCAGATGGGAGTGTGTGTCATGCCACGCTTCCTGAAGTCGATGATCAGTTCCTTGGTCTTTCCAACATTTAGAGAGATGTTGTTTTCGGTACACCATGCAACCAAGTGATTTATCTCCCTCCTGTAGTCTGATTCGTCGTTGTTTGAGATACGGCCCACCACAGTCGTATCATCCGCAAACATATAGTTTGAGTTGGAGTCAAATCTTGCCACACAGTCATGTGTGTATAGTGAGTACAGTAGAGGACTGAGCACACATCCTTGCGTGGCCCCGGTGTTGAGGACTATTATGGAGGAGGTGCTGTTACCTATCCTGACAGATTGCGGTCTGTTGGTGAGGAAGTCGAGGATCCAGCTGCACAGGGAGGGGTCAATCCAAGATTGCGGAGTTTGGTTATTAGTCTTGTCGGGATAATGGTGTTGAAGGCAGAGCTGTAGTCGATGAACAGCAATCTGACATAGGTGTCCTTGTTGTCTAGGTGTCCGAGTGTTAATTGTAGAGACAGGGAGATAGCATCTGCTGTGAACCGGTTGTGGTGATAGGTGAACTGCAATGGATCGAGACCGTGTGGGATGCTGGGGTTGATCCGTCTCATAACTAGCCGCTCGAAGCATTTCATGATAACAGGCGTCAGGGCCACCGGTCGGTAGTCGTTGAGGCAGGCTGCCTTGTTTTCTTTGGTACTGGTATTATGATGGTCTTCTTGAAGGAGGTGGGGTCCTCAGAGCGGGGGAGTGAGGTGGTGAAGATATCTGCGAATACACTCGTTAGCTGGTCTGCGCAGGCTCTGAGTACTCGCCCAGGGACTCCGTCAGGAACCGTCGGTTTCCGCAGATTCACTTTCAGGAAGGCAGCTCTTACCTCTGAGGCTGTAGTAGTGGGTATGGGTGTGTCCAGGGCTTTTGGGGTGGGTGGCACTGATACATTGGCTGACTGCTCAAAGCGGGCATAGAACTTGTTCAGAACATCGGGTTGGGATGCTCCAGCCTCAGATATTCTGTCTGGCCTTGCTTTATAGCCTGTGATCTTGTGTAGGCCCTGCCATAGTCGTCGTGGGTTAGTGCCGTTGGCCTGGGACTCCAGTTTGATGCGGTTTTGTCTTTTTGCATCCCTGGTGGCTTTCCGTGCGTCGTACCTGGATTTCTTATATAGGTCAGGGGCGTCAGACCTGAACGCCTCCATCCGGAACTTCAGCAGGGAGTGAACTCTTTGGTTGAGCCAGGGTTTCTGATTGGGGAATACCCGTATTGTCTTCTTTGGTACGCAGTCCTCAACACACTTGCTGATGAAGTCTGTAACGGTGGTTGCGTACTCGGTCAGGTTAGCTGCCGTGGCCTTGAAGATGGACCAGTCCATATTCAACATGTTCCTCAACACTCCATGGCACCAACAGCACAATCCCTTCATGTCGAGGTGAGGTGGCCTTACCTTCTCCTGACCCATCAAACATGCAGATCACAATGCCTTCTCCTTATCCCCACAGGAGAAGACAGTCCAGACAATGTGAGAAAGGGCCAAGATGGGGGGAGGAATCCCTGAGATTCGCGTCCTCACCCACTATGAGGAATAGGTCCTGGAAAACACAGGGTTGCCCGAAAAGAGAGCAGTCACCGACAGAAAGGTTGGCCTGCGCCAGAAGAAAGAGCATCTGCAGTGCCGTCATCCAGATAATCTGCCACATGTGAATAGTTCATGGCAGAAAAAATGATCCTTCTCTCTCATTGACCACATGTTCATTGCCTCGCAAGATTTCCAACTGACGAGGCCACGCCATCCAGAGACATACCCCCACCCCCCACTCCCAACCCCCCAACCCCCCCTCCCCCACCCCCCCCCACCCCCACCTACCCCCCACTCCCACCACCCAAGAGAACACATCGGAGGAGAACTCCGAGGAGACCACCAATGAGCTTCACAGTTAACACCCACACCTTACATCAACACAGAGACACACAACTTGGTGGACAAGCTTCTGGGGCACAATCTGGTCATCACGCACAATTGCTGAGGCATGTCAGGTGGAGGCAGTAACGTCCAATGGAGACAGCATTGGAGATCTACTGGATCCCAGGACATGGCTGTGCAGAAGTGCCTGGTGCCAAGCCGTGAGATTCAGAAGAGGGTGTCAGTGACATTCGAGCGAGTGGGAGGCAGATTTAAGGAGCCGCAAAGGCTTCAGGTGCAGGAGATGGTGATGATACTACGTGGAACCAAGGCCAACACTGATAGGGTAGTGACCGCAGTGGAAAACCTGGAGCACGATGTCCGTGTCTTAAGTGGTGGTGTTCGAGGCATTGCTCAGTCTGTGACGACCATGGCTGAGGGCCTCAACTTCATGGCCCAGTCGCTGAGGGACGTTGCCAAGGCACTGCAGACTGTGGCCCAATCACTGAGGACCATGGCTGAGGGTGGCGACACCTTGGTATAGACAATAGGGAGCTGGCAGTACTTCAGCTGGCCCTCCATCCCAAGTCCCTCTGGGCACCATCAGGGAGGAGGAAGGGCTGGAGTCCAACCTGGGGCCTGCCTCCAAGGAGACTACGGTAGTCTCCAGTTCTTTCAAATCCCCCCCACCTGACACTGGCGCACCTCAAGGGCAGCGGGCAGAACAAGATGGCACGGTGACGCCTGTGATACTGATAAGTCGGCCGGAGCCCTTCGGCTCCAGGCCCTACAGAGGGCATCCACCAATGATTCCAAAGGCCACAGGGCGTGGAAAGCAGTGGTCTGCCTCCATCTCTGGCGTGCACCTTGGGGACACACCTAGACATAGCACAAGACCACGAAAGATCAAGAAGATTGAGGAGCACTTAGAGGACACTGGTGAAGTCACTATCTGTAACTAGGGAGGATGTCTCATTGAAACGTTCACTACTAAAGCATCTTACATACTCATAGATGTGAAACCTCTGTCACATTAATCCTCACAGTGGGCCTGCCCGCACCCCCACCTATTATTGCCCTCCACTCCCCCCACACCCACGGCACAGTGGTCCAAGATCAAAAGCCCCGATGTTCTGAGGGTGGGTGTGAGCGCGCTGTCAGTAGAAAGACTGGAGTCTTTAACAGAAACTGAGGAGCACCAGAGCTTTCCTCACAGTGAGTAATCATCACTCTCCTGCCTTGTATAGGGACCGGCTGACAATGCCGAAACAGGCCCATCACCCTGGGAGGGGGTGGTAGGGGAGGAGGGGTAGCATGGGGGGGCGAGGGAGGAGATTGGGGGATGAAGGGGGGGGGAAGAGGGAGATTGCAGGGAAAGGAACTAGAGGATTGAGGGGGGGGGGCGGTGTTGAGCTGACGGGCACAGCCTCGGCCTACGAGAATCTATAGATGATGAGGGCTTCTTTGGTCCTCCTCGCATGTCGGAACCTCGCTGCAATCTGTCCTTCATCCTCCAGCTCCTCCTCGGACTTGCCCCCCAACCCCTCCTGCGCTGCCTCCTAATCCTCTTCCTCATGCCCCTCTACCTCTTCCTGCTCCTTCTCCTCCAGCATGTCACCGCGCTGCTATGCCAGATTGTGGAGGGCACAGCAGACCACCACAAAGTGAAGGACTCTCTGGGGCGGTGCTGCAAGGCTCCACCAGGGTGGTCCAAGCATCAGAACCACATTTTCAGCTGCCCGATGCACTTCTCAACGCCAGTATGGGTCACAAGGTGGACCTCATTGTATCCGATCTGCGCCTCATTCTCCGGCCTCCGCACCGACGTCATCAGCCATGTCCTCAACGGGTATCCCTTGTCTCCCATGAGCCAACCCATCTCCTGAGGTGGTCCTCAAAGACACCGGGGATCTCCGCGTGACCCAGAATGTAGCTGCCATGCACTCTACCAGGGTGGCGGGAACTCACAGGCTTGATTCTGAGGCAGTGGTCACACACAATCTGAACATTCAGGGTGTGGAACCCCTTCCTGCTAATATAAGGCACTCCCTGATGCTCACTGGACAACATGCATGCCATCGATCGGCCCCGAGACCTGGGGCATCCTAGCGATGGCAGCAAACCCTGTAGCCCGGGCATCTTTGTGGGTCTGGTCCAGCACGAAGTTGATATCATCTGATGCCCGGGAATACAGAGCATCTGTCACTTCCTGGATGCACCGTGGGTGGAAGATTGGGATAGGTCCCCGTTCGAGCCCTGGAATGACCCGGTGGCATAGAAGCTGAGGGCTTTAGTGGCCTTCACGTCCATCGGGAGGGAGCGTCCTCCTCCTCCATGGGGTGCCGTGTCCACGAGGACGTGTGTTAAGGGCCAGGGTTTAGAGAACCCCAAAGTGTATCGTGGAGTTCACCTGACCCACAACCTTTATTAGATTGTGGTTTGGGAAGCACACGGCCCACTCTACAGGTGTGGTACAGCAGAAATAGAAAAGTATTTTTTAAAGCAAAACAATGTTTATTCGATGAACTCAAGTTAACCTTTTTAAAACATACAGTGAACATCTTAGCAACCGTTAATTCAAATACAACCACCAAAGAATACAACAGTAAGTAATCCATAAGCTGTACTTTTAACATCCAGAAGACTTTAAAAAAAACCTTTAAGCAGGAGCACATCAGGTTAAAGTCACTACTGTTATTAGTTTTAAATCACCAGGATCAATTTACAGTCTTTAGATTACAGAGAGAGACTCTAATACACCTTCTGGCTGTGACTGCAGCTATCCAGCTCTGAAAACGAAACTAAAACACACCCTGCAGCAAACAGCCTAAAACGAAAGTAAAAAGCTGACAGACAGCCCAGCTCCACCCCCTCTCTGACATCACTGCAGTAATAAACACCCATTTCTTAAAGGTACTCTCACTACAGATATTTATATACACACCCATTTATAAACACCCATTTCTTAAAGGTACTCTCACATGACACGTGGCACAGGTCCTGCGCTGTCTCTGCTGAGATGGAGTTTTCTGCGGCAAAGATGGACTTTTCTGCTGCAAATGGCTTCCTTCAGCTTCTGGAATGATCAATGATGCCTGCACACTTTGGGCTATCGCTGGCCTCCATCTGCACCATACTATACTTCTCAGATACAATAGGACCTCTGCCTGGTATTCTGGAAACTATCATATTGCTTACATCCTGTATCACTCCCAGGTGCAAAGACTGTTCATTGGACCAGCACAGATGGATGGCTGGTTACTGGGTATAGCCAGTCAGTCAGTCCTTTCTCTCTCTCTCTCTGTCTCTCTCTCTCTGTCTCTCTCTCACTCTCTCTCTCTGTCACTATAATCACAGTTATGCCCCCACAAGGGCATTAATTGAGAGGACAATAGGCTTACTGAAGATGATGTTTATTCGCTCCCTGGCCTGCTTGGGGAAATCATTGCAATATCCTTTTGAATGTGATTCCATTGTTATAGTAGTCTGCGGCGCACTACGCAAACATGCTCTCTCAAGGGGGAACCCACTGGAGGATTAAGATAATGATACTGTCCCAGAGTTCTCAGAGGACGGGTGAAGTGTTGAGTCTGAGGAGGAAACTGAAGAGTCCTAAGAAGAGGAGCAAGATTGTTAACCTTGAGGTTTTCCTACTGATTTGTTGACTCGTTGAGGCTGTGGGCATGGGACAGAGGGGGTTGGGGAGAATGGTGTAAGCGTTTAGTCATGATGATCATTGCGCGAGGCATGTTTCATAGAACTGTCGCTGTTTACCTGCCCAATAGTTTTGTCTGTTCGTCGCCCAACACTTGGGGTTTAAAAGCCTGTCGTTCATTGGATGGTGAGAAGACAGAGTGAGGTAAAGAGATCCATGGGTTTGAGGCCATGACAGATAATGAGCTCCAGGTGTAGAAACCCCCCGATTTCAGCACAGTCAGGAGGCAGAGAGCTGGAAGAATGTGTTGGAAATGCAGAGACATGCGAGCAAAATGGAACTTTGAGACAAAACGACCGTCTAGTAGCATTGATAAGGCAGAAGAAGATCAGAAAGATGGAAGGGGAGAGTTTCTACTCTGGCTGCAATGGGATAATTGCACCCAAATTGTGCGTTCGATAGGGCTGGTTAGGTTGCAAATTTCCACTGTAATTAATTTGCAGAGTCATAAACGCAAAATCGTTCATGAACCAGTGCCGTTGAACAGCTTAATAGCGCACAATATTTTGATGCTTAAATTGATTATGTATTAATTGATGTATGAAGTGTTTCAGAGTGGAAGCTGGTGTGGATTTATTAATACAGCCATAAATAGGTATATCAGCATAAAAATAAGCATTTGCAATAACAGTATCTAATCACCAGCACTGAGGAACCCGATTTGAAGATAACAATACAAGTATCCGTACTTCGGCATTTTTGTTTCTTCGGAATGCATGCATCAATTTCTTAGTAAAATAAATATTTTTTAATGTGCGAAAGCTTATAAAAAATGTCAACTTGTGCGTATGCGTAAAAAATGAATGCAATTTAAAGAACCTTTCCAATTGGGCGGCACGGTAGCACAGTGGTTAGCACTGTTGCTTCATAGCGCCAGGGTCCCAGGTTCGATTCCCAGCTTGGGTCACTGTCTGTGTGGAGTCTGCACGTTCTCCCCGTGTCTGCGTGGGTTTCCTCCGGGTGCTCCGGTTTCCTCCCACAAGCCCCAAAAGATGTGTTAGATAATGTGGACATTCTGAATTCTCCCTCAGTGTACCTGAACAGGCGCTGGAATGTGGCGACTAGGGGCTTTTCACAGTAACATCATTGCAATGTAAGCCTACTTGTGGCGCTAATAAAGATTATTATTATTAAATCAACAGAAAACAATGGAAATTCACAAATTCAACCAAGGGGGGTGTGTTACCTGTGTGATGTTATGGGGACATGCTCTCCTTTTGGCAATTTCCCTCCAAAATTAACCACGATTGGATAATAAGTAAGCTTGAATTATGTTTGCAGCTTTTAGCAAGAAAGGATCTGCATTTGTGTGATGTCTTATCCTATTTCTCAGAATGGGCCAAGTCACTTCATCTGGGGAGTGGCTTGAAAAGCTGCTACTGTTGTAATGGAGATGCATTTGGGAACCAGATCTGCAGACAGCAAGATCCCAGAAACCAAATGGTTAGCCCATCTGCTATTCGTGGTGCTTTAATTCAGCCTGCCACATGCAGCGCGGCAACTGCAGTTTTGGTTTCGGTGTAACTCTGGTGTGTGAGTTGTATCTTGCTGAATGAATGGCGAGGCTGCTTTGAACTAGACGGCACTGACATTTATGCATCCTTTGAGAAGACTGGAAACCTGGGGACCAAAGGCTGCAGAATTGGCTGAGTTCCTTCAACAACCAGCCAAGTTCAATGAGCCACTTGGTATGTTAGCCATCAGGATTGTATACGGGGATGTGGGTTTAGCTCACTGAGCCAGACAGCAGGGCCGGGATTCTTCGACCTTGCGCCGGGTCGGAAAATCCCCGGGGGTGGGGCGAATCCCGCCCCGCCACCGGCTGCCCTATTCTCCGGCGCCCTTTTTCGGGGGCCGGCAGGATTCCCGCCACGCCGGTCGGGGTTGTTGACAGCAGCCCCCCCAGTGATTCTCCGGGTCCCTATGGGCCGAGTGGCCGTCCAGTTTTGGCCAGTTCCGCCGGCGTGAATTACTCACCTCACGCACGGCGGGACCTGGCAGGTAAGTGTGCAGGGGCAGTCCTGGGGGGGCACGGGGGATCCGACCCTGGGGGGGGGGGGGGTTGCCCCCATGGTGGTCTGGCCAGCGATCAGGGCATACCGATCCTGCGGGCAGGATGTTTCCATGGGGGCCTTCTTTCCTCCGCGCCGGGCCCCTGTAGGGCTCCGCCACATTGCCCGGGGACCGGCGCGGAGAAGAGAAAACCCGCGCATACGCGGAAATATGCCGGCCGGTCTGCACAGGCGCGGAAATACGCCGGCCGGTCCGCGCATGCGCAAGATCATGCCAGCCGTTCCGCACATGCGTGAACTCGTGCCGGCCCTTCGCCACCGGTTGGAACAGTGCCAACCACTCCGGCGTCAACCTAGCCCTTGAAAATTTGGAGAATTCCACACGTTCGGCGGCTGTTGATGCCGGAGTGGTTGGCGCCGGTTTTCCCACCGGCGTGGGGGCTTAGTCCCCAGAAGGGAGAATCCCACCCCTGGTTTGTGATGCTGAGCAAGGCCAACAGCGCGCGTTCAATTCCCATGAGTTATTCATGAAGGACCCCGCCTCCTCAACTTTGCCCCTTGCCTGAGGTATGGTGACCCTCAGGTTAAATCATCACTAGTCAGCTCTCCCCCTCAAAGGGGAAAGCAGCCAAGGTCATGAGGGGCTATGGTGACTTTACCTTATCTAGATGCGGTTGGATAACCCTAATCCTGTTGAGAGTGGAAATGGGCCCAGAGTACAAATGTTCCCTAACTTAATACTAAAATGTGTTGGACTCCATTGATGGTGCACAGCTTTGCATAACTTATCCTCAAATCTCAGCCACATGGTAATATGGAGGAAGTGGAAGCAATGGCAGAATGATACAGTCGAGGGTTCTAGTCTGACAGTGAGGCTGAGGCAGGTTAAATTGGTAGGTCTGCATGGCATCTAGCCTTGGAGATACCCCGCTTGAAGATGAAATGGTTGCCTGAAACTATTCCTTTCCAGCCTTCATACCAGAATATTTTAACAGCCAGTTCAAGACACTTGCGTGTCGTGGGTCTCTTCATTTTGCCAGGAAAAGACCAAAAGGTTTTTCCAGAATTGCAGGGACATACGGGGAAGATAAATTGTGTTGTACTATCCGCAGAGCTTTGATGTTTGTAATGTAGATGATCAGAGCGAGTATGGAGAGGGTTTCCAGAGGAACATTGATAAATGTTGGCCTATCTTGACCTTATTGATGCACCATTTTGTCTGTTTAATCGATGCAAACAACAAAATGTCTCGTTCTGTGATGGTTGAGAGACACACAGAACGTGAGGAATAATAAGTGATTCACTATGGGGTACCACTGTATGAACAGAATTTATATCTACTCAACTGTACTGCTCTGAAAAACGAGTGTTTAGCCATGCAAATAACTGACTATGTATAATCAGAAATCAGAGAGTACAGCTTCAGCAACATTTATTAACAAAAAGGTTGAATAAAAATGCAGATAACATTACAAAAAGATCCTTCCAGCACAATTAATTAATGCCACTGTTTTGTTCAGCTGGCATCGGTCACGTCAGTCTTTATTTAAGATGTGTGATTGATTTCGCTTCCTGCAGAGAGTCACTTTAATTAATTAAATGCTGTCAACAAATCTGGAGCTCACCGCCATGTGGAGTGGTTGAGGCAAAATAGGGCCGATGCATTTAAGGGGAAGCTGTTTCACTGATCGGTCGAGATGATAAGCGACGGGAGGAGGCTATAGCGCGGAGCGTATACGCTGCCGTGAATCATTTGGGCTCTGCTTCGGGGCTGTAAATTATTTTGTAATTCTGTGTCAAGGAGCTGGATAACCCTGGAGGTGGGGGGATTGCAGCAGTTAAAAGCCAATCTGCTCTCACCAAGCTCACGTGTGCAAAGTGTGGGAAATGCAAGTTGACACCTATTACAGCTGGGGGTGGGGGGCGGGGGGTGGCGGGGGGGGGGTTGATATTGTGTTGATTTTGCAGAGTGAGCAAACCAGATAGAACAACGGCGACAGATTAACCTTAAGGCTTTGCATTAAAGTAATTTTTTTTTTTACAATGCTGCTGAAATATACACGTTGGGAAAGGAAACTGAAATCATTGACAATGCGATTATGCTGTCTGGAATTGTCTGAATGTACAGCTTGCTGGGGCTGTGGTCCAAGGTGTTGCAATTGGCTGCAGGGCCCACTACTCTCTTTCCCCTCCACCCAACACACCCAAGGCTAGGGAAAGGTCTGCATAGCTGAAGGATAAGCTCATAGAGGTCTTTAAAATCATGAGGGGATTAGATGGGATGGCGGCCGAGAAAATAGTTCCACCGCAAGGGGATACAAAACCAGGGGCCATGTCTATAGTGTGGTTACCGATGGATACAAGAATGAATTCGGAAGGAATTCTTTCACCCAGAAAGTGGTCCAAATGTGGAACTTGCAGTCGGGGAGGGTAGGAAGCTGGACAAGTTGATATGGGAGAAAGAGATGGTGACAGGAGGAGATGAAGGAAGGTTTGTGTGAGAGCATAAGCTCCAGAGAGCGTAAATACCAGCATAGACCAGCAGGGACGAATGGCCTGCTTCTCTCCTGATTATTTTGTAGCGGATGCAACCGTAATTGGGTTCAACAGCTTGAGGCACGGGAAAGGAAAGTCATCAATGCTTTTGCTCCACGAAATTTGCGTGCAATGCGCACGCTTGGAGATCAGATGACAAGAAGCCTTTGCTGCAGAAGAATTTGATACCTATAGGATTGTCCCCACAGAGGCTGGCAGGACTGGTACATGGTTTCTGTCATTGCTTGGCCCCTGCACCCAACAGCAAGATAGAGGATGAGCATGGACAGAGGACTGGCTAACTGATAGAAGGCAGAGAGTTGGGATAAGTGGAGCATTTTCAGGATGGCAACCTGTAACTAGTGAAGTGCCACAGGGATCAGTGCTGGGGCCACAATAATAATAATCTTTATTATTGTCACAAGTAGGCTTACTTTAGCACTGCAATGCTGTTAATGTGAAAAGCCCCTAGTCACCACACTCCAGCGCCTGTTCGGGTACACGGAGGGAGAAGTCAGAATGCCCAATTCACCTAACGAGCATGTCTTTTGGGACTTGTGGGAGGAAACTGGAGCACCCGGAGGAAACCCACGCAGACACGGGGAGAATGTGCAGACTCTGCACAGACAGTGACCCAAGCCGGGAATCGAACCCGGGACCCTGATGCTGCGAAGCAACAGTGCTAACCACTCTTCCCGCCTGCAGCAAACCCCCACCCAGGCAGTGTAGTGGGGTGGCTTCAATGGGAATTCCTGGCTGGGAGTCCGAAGAATCCCACCCACTACCTCCAAATTTGTGGATGACACAAAGCTGAGTGGGAGGGTGATCTGTGAGGAGGATGCAGAGATGCTCCACTGTGATTTGGACACGTTGAATGAGTGGGCAGATGCATGGCAATGCAGTATAATGTGGATAAATGTGAGGTAATCCACTTTGGTAGCAAAAACAGTAAAGCAGATCATTATCTGACTGGCTATAGATTGAGAGAGGGGAATGTGCAACGTGACTTAGGTGCCCTCTTACGTCAATCGCTGAAACCAGGCGGTAAAGAAGGCAAATGGTATTTAGGATTTCATAGCGAGAAGATGTCGAGTACAGGAGCAGGGAAGTCTTGTTGCAATTATACAGGGCATCGGTGAGGTCACACCTGGAATATTGTGTGCAGTTTTGATCTCCTTATCTGAGGAAGGATGTTCTCGCTCCAGAGGGAGTGCTTTGACGGTTCATCAGATTGATCCCTGGGCGGGACTAACGCATGAGGAGAGATTGAGTCGATTAGGATTATATTCGCTGGGGTTTAGAAGAATGAGGGGGGAATCTCATAGAAGCCTATAAAATTATCATAGGACTAGACAGGGTAGATGCAGGAAGGATGTTCCCGATGATGGGGAAGACCATAACCAGGGGTCACAGTCTGAGGATATGAGGTAGACCATTGAAAACTGAGATGAGAAGACATTTCGCCACAGTGGGGAGCCTGTTGAAGTCTCTATCACAGTTGAGGCCAACACATTTTATGTTTTCAAGAAGGAGTTAGATATAGCTCTTGGGGCAAAAGAAATCAAAGAATATGGGGGGAAAGCGGGAACAGGATACTGAGTTGGAAGGTTAGCCATGATCATAATGAATGGCGGAGCAGGTTCGACGGACCAAATGTCCTCCTCCTGCGCCTATTTTCTATGTTTAGCTTCTGGTTTGAGGAATAAATATTGGCCAGGGCACATTGGGAACTCTCCACTCTCCTTCAGAACATTGACACAAAGCCTTCGTCTTTGCCCTGGTAGGGCCAACACTATCTCAGTTTAATGTCTTATCTGAAAGAAGGCACCTCTGACAGTGCAAAGAACCCTGAGAAAGTCCAGCCCCAGGAGTGTCAAAGGTGGATTTTATAGTTCGTAAACTGAAGTGGGGCTTGAACTTTCAACCTTCTGAAACAGGGAAGAGAGTACTGCCAACAGGGCCACAGCTGACACCTCAGGTTGCCGAGGGCAGATTGGAAAGCTGTCTTGTTTCAAACTGTAAATGATTCTGTTTCAGTATCTCTTTATGGCGCCTTGTAGCTATGTAGCATTGCAGTGATGTAAAGTTGATTACTGCTCACTGACTGGAGTCTGCCTGTATGTATTATGCACATTACACGTCAGGTCATTTCAGAGGGAATTGATATTACCTGTTTATAGGCCTTTCACAGGCACCATTGCTTATTGGGTTGAGATTGCTTGTCCAGATACCTCAGTGAGACTGATAACTGCAAGAGAGCCAGAGCCATTTAAACATTATTATTTACCCCTTGGAGAAGGGAGTTGGATCTTATAACTTCCTCTCATCATGAAAGAGCCTATGGTGAGAGACAGGTTGCTGAAAACTAACCAAATAGCTTTGAAGGATTATAATGAGTGACAGCAGAGTTTAATTATTAAAGATACCTTTTTTGAACTCCTTTGTCTGGCAGTCATCTTCAAAGGATGGAGATTGGTATAATTAAGGCACGGCCAGAAGATTTCTTCAGCACATTCTCCTTTCCGAGGCAGTTGAACAAAATGACGGCAGTCAAAGCAACCCATGAACATCTGAGTCAGTTCTGTATTCTAACTTGCGAGCATGATGGACATTCTGAAACATATATTATTTCTTGAAAGCTGCTTTGAAGCACTAGTCAGAACTCCATGGGATCGTAAACGCATAGAACCGTAAAATGGTGACACAGGGGAGACCATTGAGCCTGCAGCTCTCAACTCTCTGAAACTGTGTAAAGAAATGGTGGTGGTGGGGATGGGGAAGGGAGAGTGTGTGTGGGAGGGGGGGGGGGGGGGGGAGGGGGGGTGGTTGCATGGTGGCCTGAATGACCTCTGGTTATTGTTCTGTGGCCTCCTGATATGATCCTGATTGTCAACTTTTGGACTAACCAAAGGGGAAAAGTTTTAAAAAATCACACTTTGCTTAGCATCTTCACAGGTACTTTATTCCCCCTTTTGGGGAATAATAGGGAAGTTCATGAACCGCATGATGAACATTCCTCTGTGCCCGTCAAGCTCTGGACTCAGATTTAAAGACAGGGATGCGATGAGCTACAAGACTTCAAAATTCTCATTTAACATCCAGGACATTATTTTGAGGGCGAACCTGGTGGAAAAGCCTCACTAGCAAGCTTCTTGGGATGGCCCAGTGTTGGAGCACACAATGGGGGTCTGTGGAAGAACTTGAGACAAGAGTGCCAGGAATATTCCACCTAGCCTCATCCGTCCTGTTTGGTCATTGTCCTTTGTGTCAGGGTGATCAACACTTGTATCTCAAGACAAATTCGACCTGACCAACTGAAGGCAGTTCAGTACCCTTCTCTACTTCCATTGTTTACTTCACAAAGACAAAAATATGGTTATCATAGACATTTAGACCTATTCCTGGGTGGCCTGCCCCTGACCTGAAACATTGTGGCCGGGATTCTTCGATCGTGCGCCGGGTTGGAGAATCCCCGGGGGGAAGCACGAATCCCACCCCGCGCCCCGCTGCCGGCTGCCCTATTCTCCGGCGCCGTTTGTTGGGGGCCGGCGGGATTCCTGCCACGCCAGTCGTGGGCCCTTGACAGAGGCCCCCCCCCGGCGATTCTCCGGGCCCCGATGGGCCGAGTGGTCCCGCCGGCGTGAATTAATAATAATAATCATCGTTTATTGTCACATGTAGGCTTCAGTGAAGTTACTGTGATAAGCCCCTAGTCGCCAAATTCCGGCGCCTGTTCGGGCAGGCCGGTACAGGAATTGAACTCGCGCTGCAGCCTTGTTCTGCGTTACAAGCCAGCTGTTTAGTCTAGTGTGCTAAACCAGCCTCAGGTGCTACTCACCTCACGCACAGCGGGACCTGGCAGGTAAGTGTGCGGGGGTGGTCCTGGGTGGGACGTGGGGGGATCCGACCTATGAGGGGGGCCCCACGGTGGCCTGGCCCGTGATTGGGGCCTACTGATCCTGCGGGCGGGCTGTGGGGGCCTTCCTTCCTCCACGCTGGGCCCCTATAGGGCTCCGCCATAATGTCCGGGGCTGGCGCGGAGAAGAGAACACCTGCGTATGTGCAGAAATACGCTGACCGCTCTGCGCATGCGCGAGATCACGCCGGCCCTTCCGCGCATGCACAAACTCGTGCCAGCCCTTCGGCGCCGGCTGGAGCAGCGGGGACAACTCCGGCGGCAACCTAGCCCCCTAGTAAGGTGAGAATTCCTTACCTTGGGGGGCCGTTAACGCCAGAGTCATTGGCATCGGTTTTCCTGCCGGCGTGGGGACACAGCCCCATTTCCAGAGAATACGCCCTGTGTTTCTTGTTTTACTTAATCAAGGTCTCCGCTGATGATTTATCGTGAACGGAGCTGGCTGCCACCATTCACTCTCCATGGTTCAGAACGCTCAATGATGACAGGACTGGGTGTACACTTCATTGCATCTGGAAGCACTGTAGCACTGTGGACAGAATCTTCCCAGCCTTATCAAGGCAGGTCAGGAGAGAGACCCAGGAGGAAACCTGGGAATTGGTATGGCTGGTCAGCTATCTGACAACTTCCTGCCAATTGGTGCATGCCTATGGCACCATGGGATTTCCCGTATGGAAGACAGGCCCCTCAATGAAATTGAAGCCACAGGGCAAGTGGAGGCTTCTCCTCAATGAAAAACCGGAAGAACCATCGGTGTTTCCTCTTAATCCACCAGCATGGAGCCACTAGGCTGCAAGCCTTCCCAATGAATTGTTCCCCCCATCTCCACATCGACGACCTGACTACTGTAGCCCTGAATGATTACTAAGTTTTTAGCATGTTGAAAACAGTGCCTCCATCTTGAGGCATCTTCAGAGGCCCCTATTATCAACACCTGCATATGTCAGTTGGGCTGCCAGCTTGCCTGATCTTCAGGTCCTCTGGACTTGGCCTCCCACCAAGGATTCCGGCCAGTCATCCTTAATTAATCAGTGAACACGGAGGTGGCCTCTTGGCTGGTTGGTGAATGTGGAGGTGGCCTCTAATTGACCTCCTCCAGTCAGACTGCGATGCCACACAGCCAACCAGCACCTGTGGGGACGGGACCAGCGTGATTCTTCCAGATGGCAGAGAGAGATCAAGGATGGTGCGATTCCACTCGGACGGGATGGAAGGATAAGAAAAATCCATCCAAACAATGTTTGGTATCGAAGCAATTAATTGCTTGGCTGCTGCTCAGAAACAAATCAGTCCAATAATCAGTCACAACGTTACAAGGGGCTGGTTTCGCACAGTGAGCTAACAGCTGGTTTCTGTTGCAGAACAGCGCCAGCAGCGCGGGTTCAATTCCCGTAACAGCCTCCCCGAACAGGCGCCGGAATGTGGCGACTAGGGGCTTTTGAAATGAAATGAAAATGAAAATCGCTTATTGTCACAAGTAGGCTTCAAATGAAGTTACTGTGAAAAGCCCCTAGTCGCCACATTCCGGCACCTGTTCGGGGAGGCTGGTACGGGAATTGAACCGTGCTGCTGGCCTGCCTTGGTCTGCTTTCAAAGCCAGCGATTTAGCCCTGTGCTAATTTTCACAGTAACTTCATTGAAGCCTACTTGTGTCAATAAGTGATTATTATTATTATTGGCCCAACATGTAAAAGAATAGCTATCAAAAGCTCAGGAGAAAACATTTACAGCCAATGAACATAAGAACAACCAAACGAGGAGCAGGAGTGGGTAATTCAGCCCCTTGAGACCCTCTGCTATTCAATACGGCAGCACGGTAGCATTGTGGATAGCACAATTGCTTCACAGCTCCAGGGTCCCAGGTTCGATTCCGGCTTGGGTCACTGTCTGTGCGGAGTCTGCACATCCTCCCCGTGTGTGTGTGGGTTTCCTCTGGGTGCTCCGGTTTCCTCCCACAGTCCAAAGATGTGCAGGTTAGGTGGACTGGCCACGCTAAATTGCCCTTAGTGTCCAAAATTGCCCTTAGTGTTGGGTGGGGTTACTGGGTTATGGGGATAGGGTGGAGGTGTTGACCTTGGGTAGGGTGCTCTTTCCAAGAGCCGGTGAAGACTCGATGGGCTGAATGGCCTCCTTCTGCACTGTAAATTCTATGAATACGATCATGGCTGATCGCATCTCGGCCTCAACTCCGTTTCCTCCACTTTTGAAGTGGAACCACTGTAGTGTAGGTAAAAATGACTGGCAATTATATCGCACAGCAAGCTCCCACAAACAGCAAAATGATAATGATCAGTTGTTGTTTGATGATGTCGGTTGGATTAGGGGTTTATTGTTCATGCAGGATGATGCACGATCAATTGCACAAAGACGAGAGTTGAATACAACTGAGGCTTTATTGCTCTAAGATGTGTGGCCTCCCACAGCAGCTGGCGAAATGGCTGCTGAATGGAGGACACGCATATTTATACTCCGCCTACTGGGCGGAGCCAGCAGGCAGGGACTACCGCCGTACCTGTAGCACAGGTCCTACCATACATCACCTAATATATACAACAGTGGTTTACCACACAGGACACGCACCATTATTGCTGACAGGGAACAGACAGCCCCCCCAGCTAGATGTGAGGAAATGAATCCTCAGTGCAGCCATAGTAATTCAGGACTAGGTTTGAATTGTGTGTACGTCGTTTGTGTGCATGTTAGCTGTGGGGGAGATGATCCAGCTCCACGTACTTACTCAGTGCGTTAGTTTATCAGCGAGTGTCTCGCCTCTGTGGCACAAC
Organism: Scyliorhinus torazame; assembly: GCF_047496885.1. Lineage (NCBI taxonomy): Eukaryota > Metazoa > Chordata > Chondrichthyes > Carcharhiniformes > Scyliorhinidae > Scyliorhinus > Scyliorhinus torazame. The sequence continues at coordinate 16,121,586 of NC_092716.1, read as the reverse complement.
ATTCTGGTTTCAAGTCCCATTCCAAGGCTTGAGTACAAAGCTCAAGGCTCCCACTCCAGTGCAGTACTGAGGGAGTGCGGCACTGTCAGGGGTGCTGCTTCTCAAATGAGATTGTTTAGCCGAGGCGCCATCTAGATGCTTGTGTGGATGTCAAGGCTGGGATTCTTCGAGCCTCAGCGCCGCAATCGCGCTCGGCGCAGGGGCGGAGAATGGGACGTTGGGCGATCGGATCTGAATCCTTCCCGTGATTCTCTGGCGACCGGAGAATCGCCGCCAGTTGCGCACGCGCGGTTGACATGGCACCGGTCGGGGGCCGTTGAAAGAAGTCCCAGTGGCGATTCTCCACGCACGACCGGTCGAGTTCCCGCCGCCGTGGTTCACGTATGGTTCCACCCGGCGGGGGCTCGGATTCGCAGCTGCAGTGGCCATCCTGGTGGGGTGGGGGGATCCGTCACGGGGCGGGGAGGATGTCCACGATGGGCAGGCCCGCGATCGGGGGCCACCGATCAGCGGGTGCGCGTGATGTGGGGGGGGGGGCTACCACTTCGACGCCGGGTCCGCCATGTCGTGCGGGGCCAGCGCCACAGAGGGCCGCCACGCGCATGCGTGGACCCGTGGCCGGATGTGCAGGACCCCGTATCAGCAACCGGACCTGCATGGAGCACTCCAGGGCACTGCTAGCCCCCTTCAAAACGGGGAATCACTCCGTACTTTCTAGAAAAATGTCCGGAGCGATTCGCGCCCATTTTCTCGCGGGTATTGGGACAGAGCCCCATTATTGGAGAATCCCGCCCAAAAGATCCCAGAACTATGTCGATGAAGAGTCAGGGGAGTTACCCCCAGTGTCCTGAATAATATTCGTCCTTCAATCAACATGACCAGAACAGATTATCCGGCCATTATTACATTGCTGTTTGTGGGAGCTTGCTGTGCGCAAATTGGCTGTTGTGCTTTCCTACATTACGACAGTCACTGCCCTTCAAGAGTACTTCATTGCCTGTAATGTGCTTTGAGACATCTAGTGGTCATGAAAAGCGCAATATAAATGCCAGTCTTTGTTTTCTGCCGGATCATAGCTCCCATGTGGCAAACAAAGCAGCACACGTTCGAGACTCCAGGATGGTGCATGGGTATTGCAAGCGGACCGCCCGTACAGACCCGCCGAGTACCCACCGGCGTGGTTCACGTATGGTTCTAACTGTGGCTGGCAGGGCGTGCTCGGGTCCAAACGGATTTCAAGCCCAAATATATATACACAACACCTGCTACTCAGCTTGGTCAGACAGCTGAAAATTTCATGTCGAGCCAAGATGGGTTTAGACATTTCCTCAGATGTTGGAGGATAAACATATTTGCACAGCACAGAACCCAGGTTAGCTACATTGAAGGAGCTATGGCTGGAGGCAGAGAGGATTTAACTGTTCTCCTTAGTGCTGTACCGATTGAAGTGTAGATTGTGCTACTTACCGGTGTTCCACTGCACTGACTGACGCACACAATCTATTTTTACACCCGAATCATTTCCTCGGCCAGCGCTGCAGCACCCCTCGAGGCACCGAACTCGCTTTGTTCTGCCGAATGACTCAATTTGGTTTCACTTCAATTGACTCATCTGTCTTCGCCATCCGACCAATCACAATCCTGCCAACTATAGCAATGCGGAAGCTGGTTCGACAGGAGAATATTAAGATGGGAAATCATCCAGTGGAGGCTGCCGAAAGTACACTTACAAGGTAGAATTGGATACGCTAACTTATCGTATTTTTTTAGCTTGACACAATTCACACCTCTTTAACCTGGGGTTACCCCATCTCTGGATCTGTAAAGATTTAATCACCTGCTAATGCTCGCATTCCTAGCATTGTTTGGCATCTTTGAATTTGTCTATATATGTGTTTCTGGAACAGACCTCTTCATTCACCTGAGGAAGGAGCAGTGCTCCGAAAGCTAGTGACATCGAAACAAACCTGTTGGACTTTAACCTGGTGTTGTAAGACTTCTTAATGTATTTTTTTAGAGGGGCTGAAAAGATGAACAGCATTGTTTCAACCGTGAATGAACATTAGATGCGGCCGCAAGTCCCGTAATGGCTTCTAAGTCTTGCGGGAAGCCAAAATTGGGATTTGCGGCGTGGATATTACAAAACGCAATCTTCCCCTCCCCACTCTGCTGATGCAATCAGGTTCACACCCAGGAAGGGCGCAATACTGATTTGCATGGATATGAACGCACAATAATATATCTGGCGTGTCGACTCTTCCGCCCTCAACGTATTCCTATCTTCAGCCATGACATCAAGCCAGCACGAATCACAACTGCTCCGTAAAAATTGGAACCTGGCGCCATGACCTCCGAGGGGGAGGTAGGAGGTGAGCTTGAATGTCTCCACTGAAACCTGGGAGTCCAAAGGAAAGAGGGGGTACTGGGCATCTCTGGGGAGGGGCCGAGGGGTAGATAAGTAAAGAGGGCAACTGTCGGCGGTCATTGACGTTACTCGCAGGGAATCAGTATGTCTGCCCTTTGTGTTATAGGAGCCTGCTGCCTGTGGTATAGAAACATAGAAAATAGGTGCCAGGAGTAGGCCATTCGGCCCTTCCAGTCTGCACCACCATTCAATGTGATCAGAGCTGATTATGCAAATTCAGTATCCCATTCCCGCTTTCTCTCCATACCCCTTGATCCCTTTAGCTGCAAGGGCCACGTCCAGCTCCCTCTTGAATATATCCAGCGAACAGGCCCCAACAGCTTTCTGTGGTAGAGAATTCCACAACTTCACAACTCTCTGAGAGAAGAAGTTCCTCCTCTCAGTCCTGAATGGCTTCCCACTTATTCTTAGACTGTGACCCCCGCATTCTGGACATCCCCAACATCGGGAGCATTCTTCCCGCATCTAGCCTGTCCAGTCCCATCAGGGTTTTATATGTTTCTATGAGATCCCCTCTCATTCTTCTAAACTCCAGTGAGTACAAGCCCAGTCGATCCAGTCTTTCTTCATATGTCAGTCCTGCCATCCTGGGAATTAGTCTGGTGAACCTTCGCTGGACACCCTCAATAGCAAGAATGTCCTTCCTCAGCCTAGGAGACCAAAACTGCACACAATACTCAAGGTGTGGCCTCACAAGGGCCTATATAACTGCAGCAAGACATCCCTACTCCTACACTCAAATCCTCTCGCTCTGAAGGCCAGCATGCCATTAGCTTTCCTCACCGCCTGCTGTACCTGCATGCCAACCTTCAGCGACTGTTCCACCATCACACCCAGGTCTCGTTGCACGTCCCCTTTTCCTAAACTGACACCATTCAGATAATAATCTGCCTTCCTGTTTTTGCCACCAAAGTGGATAACCTCACATTTACCACATTTGCTCAGTATTTCTCCACTCAGCCAGCCTGTCCAAGTCACCGTGCAGCCTCTGTGCACCCTCCTCACAGCAAACACTGCCACCCAGCTTAGTGTCTTCTGCAAATTTGGAGATATTGCGTGCAATTCCTTTGTCCAAATTATTAATGTATATTGTGAACAGCTGGGGTCCCAGCATTGAACCCTGCGGTACTCGACGAGTCACTAGTATAGGAGTCTGTTCCCTGTGGTCTAGGAATCTGGGGCGTCATTCTCCGATCCCCCGCCGGGTCGGAGAATGGCCGTTGGCCGCCGTGAATCCCGCCCCCGCCGAAGTCTCTGGTACCGGAGATTGGGCGGGGGCGGGAATCGGGCCACGCCGGTTGGCGGGACCCCCCGCTGGATTCTCCGGCCCGGATGGGCCGAAGTCCCGCCCAGAAATTGCCTGTCCCGCCGGCGTAAATCAAACCTGGTATTTAACGGCGGGACCAGGCGGCGTGGGCGGGCTCCGGGGTCCTGGGGAGGGGCACGGGGTGATCTGGCCCCGGGGGGTACCCCCACGGTGGCCTGGCCCGCGATCAGGGCCCACCGATCCGCGGGCGGGCCTGTGCCGTGGGGGCACTCTTTCCCTTCCGCCTCCGCTACGGCCTCCACCATGGCGGAGGCGGAAGAGACTCTCCCCACTGCGCATGCGCGGGAAACTGACAGCGGCTGCTGACGCTCCCGCTTATGCGCCGGGAAACTGACAGCGGCCGCTGACGCTTCCGCGCATGCGCCGCATTTCCGCGCCAGCTGGCGGGGCAACAAACGCCATTTCCGCCAGCTGGCGGAGCGGAAATCCCTCTGGCGTCGGCCTAGCCCCTCAATATTGGGGCAAGGCCGCCAAAGATGCGGAGCATTCCGCACCTTTGGGCCGGCGCGATGCCCGCCTGATTGGCGCCGTCTTTGGCGCCAGTCGGCGGACATCGCGACGTTGGGGGAGAATTTCGACCCTGCTCTCTGTTGTCTGGGAGTCTGCTTGCTGTGGTATGGGAGTTTGCTCTCTGTGGTATGGGGCCTGCTCTCTGTGGTATGGGAGCCTGCTTTCTGTGGTACGGGAGTCTGCTCTCTGTGGTACGGGAGTCTGCCCTCTGTGGTACGAGAGTCTGCTCTCTGTGGTACGGGAGTCTGTTACCTGTGGTCTAGGAATCTGCTCTCTGTGGTCTGGGAGTCTGCTTGCTGCGGTATGGGAGTTTGCTCTCTGTGGTATGGGAGTCTGCTTTCTGTGGTATGGGAGCCTGCTTTCTGTGGTATGGGAGTCTGCTCTCTGTGGTATGGGAGTCTGCTCTCTGTGGTACGAGAGTCTGCTCTCTGTGGTATTAGAGTCGGCTCTCTGTGGTACGAGAGTCTGCTCTCTATGGTACGAGAGTCTGCTCTCTGTGGTATGGGAGCCTGCTTTCTGTCGTATGGGAGTCTGCTCTATGTGATAGAGGAGTCTGCTCTCTGTGGTACGGGAGTCTGCTCTCTATGGTACGAGAGTCTGCTCTCTGTGGTATGGGAGCCTGCTTTCTGTCGTATGGGAGTCTGCTCTATGTGATAGAGGAGTCTGCTCTCTGTGGTACGGGAGTCTGCTCTCTGTGGTACGGGAGTCTGCTCTCTGTGGTACGGGAGTCTGTGCTCTGTTGTATGGGAGCCTGCTTTCTGTGGTATGGGAGTCTGTTCTATGTGATAGAGGAGTCTGCTCTCTGTGGTACGGGAGTCTGCTCTCTGTGGTACGGGAGTCTGCTCTCTGTGGTACAGGAGTCTGCTCTCTGTGGTAGAGGAGTCTGCTCTCTGTGGTACGGGAATCTGCTCTCTGTGGTACGGGAGTCTGCTGTCTCTGGTATGGGAGTCTGCTCTCTATGGTACGAGAGTCTGCTCTCTGTGGTACGGGAGCCTGCTTTCTGTGGTATGGGAGTCTGCTCTATGTGATAGAGGAGTCTGCTCTCTGTGGTACGGGAGTCTGCTCTCTGTGGTACGGGGGTCTGCTCTCTGTGGTACGGGAGTCTGCTCTCTGTGGTACGGGAGTCTGATCTCTGTGGTACGGGAGTCTGCTCTCTGTGGTATGGGAGTCTGCTCTCTGTGGTACGGGAGTCTGCTCTCTGTGGTATTAGAGTCTGTTCTCTGTGATATTAGAGTCTGCTCTCTGTGGTACGAGAGTCTGCTCTCTGTGGGACGGGAGTCTGCTCTCTGTGGTACGGGAGTCTGCGCTCTGTGGTACGGGAGTCTGCTCTCTGTGGTACGGGAGTCTGCTCTCTGTGGTACGGGAATCTGCTCTCTGTGGTACGGGAGTCTGCTCTCTGTGGTATGGGAGTGTGCTCTCTGTGGTACGGGAGTCTGCTCTCTGTGGTATTAGAGTCTGCGCTCTCTGTGGTATGGGTGTCTGCTCTCTGTGGTACGGGAATCTGCTCTCTGTGATACAGGAGTCTGCTCTCTGTGGTACGGGAGTCTGCTCTCTGTGGTACGAGAGTCTGCTCTCTGTGGTATGAGAGTCTGCTCTCTGTGGTATGATTGTCTGCTCTCTGTGGTACGAGGGTCTGCTCTCTGTGGTACGGGAGTCTGTTCTCTGTCGTACGGGAGTCTGCTCTCTGTGGTACGGGAGTCTGGTCGTGTGGTACGAGCGTCTGCTCTCTGTGGTACGGGAGTCTGCTCTCTGTCGTACGGGAGTCTGCTCTCTTTGGAACGGGTGTCTGCTCTCTGTGGTATGGGAGTCTGCACTCTGTGGTACGGGAGTCTGCTCTCTGTGGTACGGGAATCTGCTCTCTGTGGTACGGGAGTCTGCTCTCTGTGGTATGGGAGTGTGCTCTCTGTGGTACGGGAGTCTGCTCTCTGTGGTATTAGAGTCTGCGCTCTCTGTGGTATGGGTGTCTGCTCTCTGTGGTACGGGAATCTGCTCTCTGTGGTACAGGAGTCTGCTCTCTGTGGTACGGGAGTCTGCTCTCTGTGGTACGAGAGTCTGCTCTCTGTGGTATGAGAGTCTGCTCTCTGTGGTATGATTGTCTGCTCTCTGTGGTACGAGGGTCTGCTCTCTGTGGTACGGGAGTCTGTTCTCTGTCGTACGGGAGTCTGCTCTCTGTGGTACGGGAGTCTGGTCGTGTGGTACGAGAGTCTGCTCTCTGTGGTACGGGAGTCTGCTCTCTGTCATACGGGAGTCTACTCTCTTTGGAACGGGTGTCTGCTCTCTGTGGTATGGGAGTCTGCACTCTGTGGTACGGGAGTCTGCTCTCTGTGGTACGGGAATCTGCTCTCTGTGGTACGGGAGTCTGCTCTCTGTGGTATGGGAGTGTGCTCTCTGTGGTACGGGAGTCTGCTCTCTGTGGTATTAGAGTCTGCGCTCTCTGTGGTATGGGTGTCTGCTCTCTGTGGTACGGGAATCTGCTCTCTGTGGTACGGGAGTCTGCTCTCTGTGGTACGAGAGTCTGCTCTCTGTGGTACGGGAGTCTGTTCTCTGTCGTACGGGAGTCTGCTCTCTGTGGTACGGGAGTCTGGTCGTGTGGTACGAGAGTCTGCTCTCTGTGGTACGGGAGTCTGCTCTCTGTCGTACGGGAGTCTGCTCTCTTTGGAACGGGTGTCTGCTCTCTGTGGTATGGGAGTCTGCTCTCGGTGGTACGGGAGTCTGTTCTCTGTGGTACGGGAGTCTGTTCTCTGTGGTACGGGAGTCACCTCTCTGTGGTATGGGAGTCTCCACTCTGTGGTATGGGAGTCTGCTCTCTGTGGTATTAGAGTCTGCGCTCTCTGTGGTATGGGAGTCTGCTCTCTCTGGTATGGGAGTCTGCTCTCTGTGGTACGAGAGTCTGCTCTCTGTGGTATTAGAGTCTGCTCTCTGTAGTACGAGAGACTGCTCTCTTATGGTACGAGAGTCTGCTCTCTGTGGTACGGGAGCCTGCTCTCTGTGGTACGGGAGTCTGCTCTCTGTGGTACGGGAGTCTGCTCTCTGTGGTACGTGAGTCTGCTTTCTGTGGTATGGGAGTCAGTTCTCTGTGGTACGGGAGTCTGCTCTCTATGGTACGAGAGTCTGCTCTCTGTGGTACTGGAGTCTGCGCTCTGTGGTATGGGAGTCTGCTCTCTGTGGTATGGGAGTCTGCACTCTGTGGTATGGGAGTCTGCACTCTGTGGTACGAGAGTCTGCTCTCTGTGGTACGAGAGTCTTCTCTCTGTGGTATGGGAGTCTGCTCTCTGAGGTACGAGAGTCTGCTCTCTGTGGTACGGGAGTCTGCTCTCTGTGGTACGGGAGTCTGCTCTCTGTGGTACGTGAGTCTGCTTTCTGTGGTATGGGAGTCAGTTCTCTGTGGTATGTGAGTCTGCTTTCTGTGGTACGGGAGTCTGCTCTCTGTGGTATGGGAGTCTGCACTCTGTGGTACTGGAGTCTGCTCTCTGTGGTATGGGAGTCTGCACTCTGTGGTACTGGAGTCTGCTCTCTGTGGTACGAGAGTCTGCTCTCTGTGGTACGAGAGTCTGCTCTCTGTGGATTGGGAGTCTGCTCTCTGTGGTATGCTAGTCTGCTCTCTGTGGTACTGGAATCTGCTCTCTGTGGTATGGGAGTCTGCTCTCTGTGGTATGGGAGTCTGCTCTCTGTGGTACGGGAATCTGCTCTCTGTGGTACGGGAGTCTGCTCTCTGTGGTACGGGAGTCTGCTCTCTGTAGTACGAGAGACTGCTCTCTATGGTAAAAGAGTCTGCTCTCTGTGGTATGGGAGTGTGCTCTCTGTGGTATGGGAGTCTGCTCTCTATGGTATTAGAGTCTGCGCTCTCTGTGTTATGGGAGTCTGCTCTCTGTGGTACGGGAGTCTGCTCTCTGTGGTATGGGAGTCTGCTCACTGTGGTATTAGAGTCTGCTCTCTGTGATATTAGAGTCTGCTCTCTGTGGTACCAGAGTCTGCTCTCTGTGGTACGAGAGTCTGCTCTCTGTGGTACGGGAGTCTGCTCTCTGTGGTACGGGAGTCTGCGCACTGTGGTACGGGAGTCTGCTCTCTGTGGTACGGGAGTCTGCGCACTGTGGTACGGGAGTCTGCTCTCTGTGGTATGGGAGTCTGCTCTCTGTGGTATGGGAGTCTGCTCTCTGTGGTACGGGAGTCTGCACTCTGTGGTACGGGACTCTGCTCTCTGTGGTACTGGAGTCTGCTCTCTGTGGTACGGGAGTCTGCTCTCAGTGGTACGGGAGCCTGCTCTCTGTGGTATGGGAGTCTGCTCTCAGTGGTACGGGAGTCTGCTCTCTGTGGTACGGGAGTCTGCACTGTGTGGTACGTGAGTCTGCTCTCTGTGGTACGGGAGTCTGCTCTCTGTGGTACGGGAGTCTGCTCTCTGTGGTACGGTAGTCTGTTCTCTGTGGTACGGGAGTCTGCTCTCGGTGGTACGGGAGTCTGTTCTCTGTGGTACGGGAGTCTGCTCTCGGTGGTACGGGAGTCTGTGCTCTGTGGTACGGGAGTCTGTTACCTGTGGTATGGGAGTCTGCTCTCTGTGGTATGGGAGTCTCCTCTCTGTGGTATGGGAGTCTGCTCTCTGTGGTATTAGAGTCTGCGCTCTCTGTGGTATGGGAGTCTGCTCTCTCTGGTATGGGAGTCTGCTCTCTGTGGTACGAGAGTCTGCTCTCTGTGGTAGTAGAGTCTGGTCTCTGTGGTATGGGAGTCTGCTCTCTGTGGTACGAGAGTCTGCTCTCTGTGGTACTAGAGTCTGCTCTCTGTGGCACGGGAGTCTGCTCTCTGTGGCACGGGAGTCTGCTCTTGTGGTATGGGAGTCTGCTCTCTGTGGTATGGGAGTCTTCTCTCTCTGGTATGCGAGTCTGCTCTCTGTGGTACGAGAGTCTGCTCTCTGTGGTACGAGAGTCTGCTCTCTGTGGTACGGGAGTCTGCTCTCTGTGGTACGAGAGTCTGCTCTCTGTGGTACGGGAGTCTGCTCTCTCTGGTATGGGAGTCTGCTCTCTGTGGTACGAGAGTCTGCTCTCTGTGGCACGGGAGTCTGCTCTTCTGGTATGGGAGTCTGCTCTCTGTGGTATGGGAGTCTGCTCTCTGTGGTATGGGAGTCTGCTCTCTCTGGTTTGGGAGTCTGCTCTCTGTGGTACGAGAGTCTGCTCTCTGTGGTACGAGAGTCTGCTCTCTCTGGTATGCGAGTCTTCTCTCTGTGGTACGAGAGTCTGCTCTCTGTGGTACGAGAGTCTGCTCTCTGTGGTACGGGATCTGCTCTCTGTGGTATTAGTGTCTGTGCTCTCTGTGGTACGGGAGTCTGCGGTCTCTGTGGTGTAGGAGTCTGCTCTCTCTGGTACGGGAGTCTGCTCTCTTTGGTATTGTAGTCCGTGGCTGTTGTATTTGGATGCGGGATGCGTGCGAGATGATGGGATGAGGGAGATGTGATTATTGCCATCCAGACTCCTCCACATGGAGCCCCCCCTCGGAGAGTGGTTGAATTTGAGATGGGGTCACTGGAGGTAGCGGTGGTCTTGAGCATAGCGCCGGAGGAGAAACCCCAACATTAACGTGCGACTGCACTGATGCTGGAACATCAGCATGATGACCAGGGGGCCATAGGCCAGGATCATTGGCCAGAGGCCACACCAGCAAGGGAGGGAGGTGAAGGAAAAGACGATAGTCCAAAGTGCACCGTACTCGGCTCTACTTCATGGAGCTCACCGACAGCATCTGTTGCCATAGACTCCGGTTTACTCAGGAGACAGTGAGGCACCTTTTCCATCCTCTCACGGACTTGGCGCCACGTGTGGCAAGACGGCACCCATTAACCTGTCACGGCACGAAGGTCACGGCATTTACGAATTTCTACAACTCTGGATCCTTCCAGGGCTTCTCTAGAGACCTGTGTGGGTCATCACAGGCTTCCTCCTGGAAGTGTATCCGTGAGGTTACGTATGTGATCTTCGTCAGGGCCAAAGATTATATTCATTTTGACCTGGAGCAGGCCAGGCAGGATGAGGGATCCATAAGGTGTGGGCAGAAAGCTGCTTTGCCACAGGTGCAGAGGGCAATTGACTGCACTTATGCAGTGCGCCACACCCCATGAAACCAGGGAGCCTCCTTCATCAATAGGAAGGGGTTCTACTCCCTCAGTCTGTAGCTCGTCTTCAGCCAAGAGGTGCACATCATGCAGGTGTGTGCCCGTTTCCGGGGCAGTGTCCATTACAACTTCATTCTTGGGTAGCCCCTGATCCCTGAACATTTAGAAGGACACCGAAGGCTACAGGGACAGCTCCTCAGGGACAGGGGTTGGCCCAGGTCGGCGGCGCCGGTGGGTCAGTCGTGGGGCCGCGAGCGCTGGGACCGTGCGGAGCTCCCTCGCCGGGGACTGCGGTGGTCGGGGTTCAGGTAGGTGGCGCCGGCGGGTCAGGCGTGGGGCGCGGGACGGGGGTGAGGGTGGCATTCGGGATGCGAAAAAACCCCTCCTCTCCGTGAAGAGTGTTGGCCGGCACCCAAATCGGGAGCGCCGGCGGCGGGTCGTACATGGGCTGCGGGGAGGGGGGTTGGGGAGCGTAGGCGGCGTGCAGGGCTCCCAGTTCTCCCGGGACCGCGGTGGTCGGGACCCAAAATGGCGGCGCCTGCGGGTCGCACATGGCGTGCTGGGGGGGTTGGGACGCATAGGCTGCCTGTAGGGCTCCCTGTTCTCCCGGGACGGCGGCGACCACGTGGGATCGGCAGACCACCGCATAGTGGCCCTTTTTCCCGCAGCTTTTGCAGATGGCTGCGCGGGCCGGACAGCTTTGTCGGGGGTGCTTCGCCTGGCCGCAGAAATAACAGCGGGCGCCCCCGGTGCGACTCGGCGTTTGGACTGCGCAAGCCTGTGGGGTGTCCGGGGGGGGGGGGTAGAGGGTTTGCCGCGGCGGGTACGTACGGGGCCCAATGGCCTGCCGCGCGGTCGGGGCCGTAGGCGCGGGTATTACGCGCGGCTACGTCCAGCGAGGCTGCCAGGACCCGTGCCTCTGAGAGTCCTAGCGACTCTTTTTCTAGAAGTCTTTGGCGGATTTGGGAGGATTGCATACCTGCCACAAAAGCATCGCGCATTAACATGTTCGTATGTTCGTTTGCATTCACCGACGGGCAGCTGCAGGCTCTTCCCAAAATCAGCAGCGCGGTGTAGAACTCGTCCATCGATTCTCCGGGAGCTTGCCGTCTTGTCGCGAGCTGGTAGCGAGCGTAGATTTGGTTAACTGGGCGAACGTAGAGCCTTCTCAGTGCTGTGAACGCCGTCTGGAAATCGCGGGTGTCTTCAATGAGGGTGAAAATCTCCGTGCTCACCCTCGAGTGCAGGACCTGCAGTTTTTGTTCGTCTGAGACTCGGCCTGTGGTCGATGTGATGTAGGCCTCAAAGCAAGTCTGCCAGTGTTTGAAGGCTGCTGCCACATTCACTGCGTGGGGGCTGATCCTCAGGCATTCTGGAATGATCCTGAGCTCCATAGTCCTTTTTAGGCACGCTTAATAAATTGTGGCGCACAAAGACTCCGTGAGACGAATAGAGTGAAGTCGATGAGGCTTTATTAAGCGTGTCTGTTCCCCAGCAGCCCGATAGTAAACTGGCCTGCGGGGGAAGGCACCGGCTTCTTATACTTCGCCTTCAGGGCGGAGTATGAGGTCAACGGCCAACCAGGACCCGGGATCTGTCAGCCAATGACATTAGGGCTTCCAGTCCCACATGACCCCCAATACATAAAACCACAATGGGCACGGCTGATGTCAGCTGTGCAGAGGCCACAGACTGCAGCGGAGATTCGCTACAATGAGGCCCACACTGTGACTCATGTAGTCATTGAACGGACCATTGAACTCCTGAAGATGTGTTTCCGCTGCCTGGATAGGTCCTGTGGGGCCTTACAATATTTCACCCAGAGGGTCTCCTGCATTGTGGTGGTTTGCTGCACCCTCCACTCCACAGCCTGGCTCTGCAATGGAATGAGGAGCTGTCAGACAAGGACCTGGGGGAGCGGCACATCTCCTCGGACAAGGAGGAAGTTCAGGAAGGCCCCAAGGAGGAGCTTGCCGAGGAGCGGAGGAAGGAGCACAGGTGGGTGAGCGGATGCTCATGAGCAGGAGGATTAGAGACAACCTGATCACTTCATGGAGGATGATGAGTAGGGTTGGCATTAGAGTGCCCCTTAATGATGTGTTCGCTCCTATTGGTGGTGGAGTTGATTGGTGGAGATTTAACCTGAGGATCACCACACCTCCGGTGAGGGGCGAGGTTGAGAAGGTGGATCTTCGTGAATAACCTCAGCCGGTATGGGAATCGAACCTGCACTGCTAGCATCACGAAATAGCTGTCCAGACAACTGAGCTAAACCGGCCCGCTTACACCCGACAGCGACAGGCGCGACAGCTGGATGTTCTCCTTCGGTGCTGTAAAATTCGAGGGGCTGCATTTTATGTGGCACTGTCTGGCGCTGGTTTAGCACAGGGCTAAAGAGCTGGCTTTTAAAGCAGACCAAGGCAGGCCAGCAGCACGGTTCAATACCCGTACCAGCCTCCCCAAACAGGCGCCGGTATATGGCGACTAGGGGCTTTTCACAGTAACTTCATTTGAAGCCTACTTGCGACAATAAGCGATTTTCATTTCATTTCATTTTCCCTACTACAGCCCACTGGCTAAAAGAATGGTGGAGAGCAGGCCAAGCAGAACGGTTGCCATAAGGCCATTTAGCAGCCGATCAGCCGTTAATATACTTGAGGCATCATTTCCACTCCCCAAGGACAGGTCATCCCATCTGTAGGAGCTGCTGGAGGCAGCGCCCGAAGCAAATTTGCCCGGAGGCTCTGCACTCGGGACGTGAGGAGGTGAGCTGTGCTCAATCATGACTTTGTAATTTTCTGGGCGTCTCACTGAAGGGGGATGGGGTCTAAAATCTGAGGTGGGGAATCTAGAGGGTGGGCATATCGTCGGGGCTTCCTCCGATGGACCCAGGGACCTCCCCTCTGTCCGCCACAAGCCCAAGTCGTGCCGTGCTGGCCACTCACGTGGACCTCTCTTGCTACTGGTAGTGGCCGGATGAGGCCCTTAAGCGGGTTATAATTGGCCGCAGGGCTTCAGTTGACCCACGGGGCTGCCCAATGTTACCACTGGTAAATTTGCGGTGGGGTCAGTGTAGGATGGGCAGGTGGCATGTCGCCCACTGGATTTTATATGCCCTCCTATCTTTAAACCCACCACCAGTGGGGAGTGTTAAATTCAGCCCAGTGATTCCTAAGCACAGAGAGGGAACCAAAATCCCTGTCTGACTTGGTTTTGCATCTCAGATGAACACTGGGTGGCACTGTTGGAAAGTCGCTCACTCGTCTGCAACCAAATTCTGCTCACAGGCCAGCAGTGACTGGAGATTTTCTCCCATCCGCCAGCCATGTTATTGTTATTGAATTCACATTTGTGAAAATATAAAATACCAGAGGAAAAAACAATTGCCGCAAAACCCCTTTTATTTCGTGCCGCGATAGATTGCAAAACTGGCTGTATTGATTGGTGGGGAAATGTTGTTCTGCGACGTGCTATTTCCCAACAAAGACACAGAACAATGTTGCAGGGTCAGTAATTGTCCAGGATCACACTGGAGTCTCCTGTAATTGAAGATTAATGACGTGGCCATTGTTGTGAGGAAATGGCAGCTAAAAAAAAAATCATTAGATCATGAGAAAAACAAAAATTGATCTTTTTGTAAACCTTTATTTATTAGTTATTGGAGAGGAGAGAAAAATTGTGTAGATGGTTGGAGGTGTAAGGTCACGAGATAAAATCTCTCAGAATATGTCCAATCAGAACTAGTAACTCGGTATCCCATTCAATCGCCCCTGTTGTCTATGTCTGAGGGGTAGGGAGGACCCAACACAAAAGGTGAGATTCTCCTTTTATTGTTCTTTCACGGGATGTGGTCATCGCTGGCAAAGGCCCATCATTTGTTGTCCATTCCTAATTGCCCTCGAACTGAGTTGCTGAGCCATTTCACCGGGCATTTAAAAGTCAACCACATTGCCGTGGGTCTGGAGTCACTTATTGGCCGGCCGTGTGCACCATCTTCAAGATGCGCCGCAAGAACTCACCGGGCCCGACCCCTTAGGCGGCGCCTTCCATACCCACGGCCACTACCACCTGGAGCAGGTACCTGGGAACGCCACCGCCTGGGTGGTTCCCCTCCGAGTCACTCGCTCATCATCCTGACTTTGAAATCTATCATTCCTTCAATGTCGCTGGGTCAAAATCCTGGAGCTCCCCCCCCCCCCCCCCCCCCGGCCTCCCAACAACAGTACTGTGGGTATACCTGGACCGCAGCGGTGCAGGAAGGCAGCTCACCACCACCTTCTCAAGGGCAACTAGAGATGGGCAACAAATGCTGTCCTAGCAAAATATGCCCATAAATTAAAGACTGGGTAAGGATGGTAGATTTCTATCCTGAGGGGTATTAGTAAACCAGATATGTTTTTACATTAAAAAAATGTTAGCTTCACGGTCACCATTACTAACTAACTTTATATTCCAGGTTAATTAAATGAATTTAAATGCCAGCAGCTGGTCGGGTTGGAACCCATTTCACCAGACCATTGGCCTGGATCTCGGAGTGACTATCCTAGTGACGTTACTGCCAGGGCACAATTTTCTCTTGACCCCATCAGATTTCTGTTTGAATTTACCTGATCTTAACTTTGGTGTAAAAAAGCTGGGTTCCAATCACTGGCAACCAAGTTCTTATCACAATAGTTTATTAAGTACCCTGAGCGGTTCTTGCACGCTTCCAATCTACCCTCGCTCCAGGGTGAACTCCCGCGCCTAGTCCGACACGTGACCCATTAAGCAGTCGCGTCCTCACGTGATCACCTGGTCTAAACTTGGTCTGAAGGTAAATTGGACGGGATCCAAAACGGGAAGTTTATCCAATTGTGCTACGATCTCAAGTGAGCGTCTTACGTTAGAACTTCCATCGTGGACACCGCCGGCTGCCGGAATTCTGCTTTTCCTATTTGCCAGTGTTTTTGGAAGCTTTGTTTAAAGTCCTGAGCTCCTTATGGAAGCTGTAGATTTGAATTTCTCCAGCTCTCCTGCTGTGCTGCAGTGCCACCTCATCCCCAATTGGGGGATTCCAACACAGGAATGTCATCTTCAGCTAACTGTGCTGGTCCAAGTGGCTGCGATCCGGACCTGATCTGTACAGCCTGGCGGTTAAATCTGGGGCATTCTTTGTTTGCACAGTTGAGTTCCAAATTACAGAGACACTGGGGAGAAGGCATAATGGGCAGGATTCTCTGCCCCGTTGCGCCACGGGGATGGTGGGTGCCTTGGCTCGGGAGTACCAGGGATCAGAGTGCCGGGGAGGGGGAGTGCCGGGGAGGGGGAGTGCCGGGGAGGGGGAGTGCCGGGGAGGGGGAGTTCCGGGCAGGGGGAGTGTCGGGCAGGGGGAGTGCCGGGCAGGGGGAGTGCCGGGCAGGGGAGTGCCGGGCAGGGGAGTGCTGGGCAGGGGGAGTGCCGGGGAAGGGGAGAGTTTGCCTGGCTAGGTGCCAGCTGGCAACAGTGGCAACTTTGCAGCCCATGGTATCTGGCTGCAGAGGGGGCTATGGGCAATGACGACATGTTGTCCAGCCACCCCCCCCTGCAGTCTGTTATATTTGGGCATCACCCAGCGATGTTGGCCGCCATGGCGGGAGCTACTCTTCTACATGTTGCCCTGTGGGAGCTGGAGCAGGAGCGTGCCAGGGAGGCGGCGGAGGCTGCCGCTGAGGAGCGTGCCACAGAGGGGCAGGTGGCAGCCGCCCAGGTTGGAGAGCTGCCCGCCCGACAGGACGAGGAGGAAGAGCAGGAGGAGGAGGAGGTGGTGGTGCCATGGCGACGGAGGCGCCCGTTGAGGCCCCGTGTGTACCGGCGCCGCTCATTGTAACCAGGACCTCACGGACCGGGCATGCAGGAGGAGACTCAGTATGAGCGGGGAAACCATCGCCCATATCTGCCACCTGATGGCACATCTGGCACTGCGTGGGGCTGGAGGAGGACACCCTCTCCCGGTGACCGTCAAGGTTACGGTGGCCCTGAACGTCTACGCCACGGGGCTATTCCAGTCGCCGAGTGGGGACCTGTCCGGCATCTCCCAGGCACAGGTGCGTCCGTGCAGCGACCGATGCCCTGCATGCAATCGCGGACCGCTACATCCAGTTCCCTGTGGACCACACCCACCAGGATGCCCGGGCAGCGGGCTTTGCTGCCTTGGCCAGGATGCCCATGGTACAGGGGGCGATCGATAGGATGCACGTCGCCATGTGGCCACAAGCAGATAACAGGTCTGTGTTCACGAACAGGAAGGGGAGCTACTCCATGAACATTCAGGTAGTCTGTGACCATTGCATGAGGATCCTGCACGTCTGCACCCGGTACCCGGGCAGTGTACATGACTTGGCCCAATCGTTCATCCCCGCCATGTTTGAGGGATGCCCCCTCCCGGCTGAGGGGCTGGTTGCTGGGCAACAAGAGTTACCCGTTGCGGCCCTGGCTGATAACGCCTATACGAAGGCCACAGACCGACGTGGAGAACCGCTACAACGATGCCCATGCAGCAACCAGAGGTGTGATCGATAGGTGCTTTTCGCTGCTGAAGATGCGCTTCAGGTGCCTGGACCGCTCTGGAGGGGCCTCCAGTATCCATCGGAGAGGATCGGCCGCATCGTTGTGGTCTGCTGCGTCCTGCACAACATAGCCCAGCAGAGGGGCGATGTGCTGGAGGCAGAGGAGGGGGAGGAGGAGGAGCAATACGACAAAGGGCAGGCCTCCCCAGAAGAGGAGGATGGGGGCAATGTACAGGACAGACGGGCTGGACATGGACGGGAGGCTGCCAATCGTCACTGGCTGGGCCAACGGGCACGGTACAGGTCGACAGCCGCATGGTTCACAGACTAGTGGGGGTGCCACTTACCCCGCCCGCCACCAACCGCCCTCACCCTGCCCACCACCAACCGCCCTCACCCCACCCACCACCAACCGCCCTCACCCTGCCCACCACCGCATCACCCGCATGCACACCACCCCTCCATTGCACATCCACCGATGGCACAACGGGCAGGGCTCACATGGTTGCCAGTGGACGTGGGCCTATTGCATGCCATGGAGGATGATGACAACCCGCTCTGCGATGAGCTCCGGGCTCTACATCGTTAGACAATGTCTGACTCATGGCCACAGTAACACCCTCCACCTGGACCGTCCCTGCATGCGGCCTGGACACTGCAGTGCACGGTCCCGTCGTCTGCCCGGGGGGATGGCGAGGGTGACCCGGGGTGAGGGGGCACACTCATGTGAGCTCAATGACCCATCACCCCTCACACACACACGGGCGCTCACCTCACACCCCAGCCCCGCACGCATCGGACAAAGCACAGAGGCAGCTTCTGCAGGTTTGGAAGTGATTTTAGTGACAAATAGTTCATACACGTGCCCTCGCCCCTATATTTAGGTTGTGCCCTGCACCCGTGCCAACTTACTTAGTGTTTACGTCTAGGTGCTTCCCCAGATTCTCCTGTGATTCCTGCCCTGTGACTAGGGTCCCCTTTGGCGGCCGTTTCCTGGGGTGGCCCGGCTTGGATGGGCCAGGCTCGGGCGACTGGGGTGGCGGGTGCTGCCAGCCTGTCCAACCGGATACCCACCAGATGTACCTGGGACAGAAGGGGGGAGAGGGGGAAGTCCGAGGTGTTGCAGTGATCTGGGACCGCCCCTGCAGGGAGATCCGGAACGAGCCCCAGCACCTCCTCCCTCGGGGTGCCCGATGGGCTGGGGGTGCGTACGGATCCAGCACCCGACGCACCCCCGGCACCTGGTCCTGTAGGCCCGCCCTGGTATCAACAAGGGTCTGCACGTTTGCAGCCATGGAGCTCAGGGAGTTGGCCATCCCTGTCTGAGTCTGGGCGACGCCAGCCAGCACCTGGGCAATGGCGCCGATGCCCTCAGCTATGGCCTGCTGAGACTGGGCCATGGCCTGTTCAGACTGGGCCATGGCCTGCAGAGACTGGGCCATGGCCTGCTGAGACTGGGCCATGGTCTACTGATACTGGGCCATGGTGTTGAGCGCCTCTGCAATCTGCTGCTGGCTCTGGTTCATGGCTTCCTGTGAGAGGGCAGCCATGTCCTGGGCCACGGACGCCGCCTGCACGGAAAGCCCCAGGCCTTGCATACTGCTCCCCATGTCAGATACCGTCGCCCCCATTGCCTCCACCATAGACACCACCCTTGCGGTGTCGGCCTGGGTGGCACGCATGACCAGCACCACCCCCTGCTCATGCATGCGGGTGGACTCCTCCACCTGCATCTGCAGCTGCCGCAAGTCGCCGTCACCCCCTTCGATTGCCCCTGGGTCTGTGACTGCATCGGATCTATGGGTGGCTATGGTAACTCCAGGAACCCGGAGCCCGTCTGGGCGGCAGCTGGTTGCTGGGGCCAGGCTGCCCTCCGGCCCCTCGGCTGCTTCTATCTCCACTTGCTGTACCGGGACGGCTGTGTTGTGCGCACCAGTTAGTGTACCAGAAGCCTCATCGCTAAAGTGCCCAACCGTGGTGAGAGTCTCTGCGATGGTGGAGGGTGTAGGAGACAGCAGTGGCGTAATGTCGAGCTCCTCATCCGACCCGAAGTCCGGAGTGGTGTTTCCTGTCCGTCCGTCCCCTGTGTTTGGGTGTCCTGGGGGGGTTATGTCCTGTGTGTGGGTGTCCTGTGTGTGGGTGTCCTGTGTGTGGGTGTCCTGTGTGTGGGTGCCCAGTGTGTGGGTGTCCTGTGCATCAGTGTCCTGTGCGTCAGTGTCCTGGGTGGGTGTGTCCTGTATGGGTTCAAAGACAAGGAAAATTAGGAGAAAGGGTAAGAGGAAAAATAATTTGCGAAAAGTTACTGATCAAGGTGTTAGGATTCATAACAAAGACATAAAAAACAGCATAAGTGTACTTTACCTGAGTGCTCGTAGTATACGGAATAAGGTGAATGAGTTGATGGCGCAAATCATCGTGAATGACTATGATTTAGTGGCCATTACTGAAACATGGTTAAAAGATGGTCACGACTGGGAGTTAAATATCCAAGGGTATCAGACTATACGAAAGGATAGAATGGACGGTAAGGGCGGTGGTGTAGCTTTGTTGTTTAAGGATGGCATCCGGGCAATAATAAGGGATGATATTGGTGCTATGGAGGACAAGGTTGAATCAATTTGGGTGGAAATCAGGAATAGTAAGGCGAAAAGTTCACTGATAGGAGTAGTCTATAGGCCACCAAATAGTAACAGGATGGTAGGGCAGGCAATAAGCAAAGAAATAACGGATGCATGTAGAAATGGTACTGCGGTTATCATGGGAGATTTTAATCTGCATGTCGATTGGTTTAACCAGGTTGGTAAAGGCAGCCTTGAGGAGGAGTTTATAGAATGTGTCCGGGATAATTACCTGGAACAGTATGTAATGGAACCTACAAGGGAACAAGCGGTCCTAGATCTGGTCCTGTGTAATGAGGCAGGATTGATTGATGATCTCATAGTTCGGGATCCTCTTGGAAGGAGCGACCACAATATGGTGGAATTTAAAATACAGTTGGAGGATGACAAAATCAAACACTAGTGTTCTGTGCTTAAACAAAGGCGATTACAATGGGATGAGAGAAGAACTAGCTAAGGTAGACTGGGAGCAAAGACTTCATGGTGAAGCAGTTGAGGAACAGTGGAGAACCTTCTGAGCGATCTTTCACAGTGTTCAGGAAAGGTTCATACCGACAAAAAAAAAGACGGTAGAAAGGGGAAAAATCGACCGTGGATATCTAAGGAGGTGAGGGAGAGTATCAAATTGAAGGAAAAAACATACAAAGTGGCAAAAATTAGTGGGAGACTAGAGGACTGGGAAGTCTTTAGGGGACAACAGAAAGCTACTAAAAAAGATATAAAGAAGAGTAAGGTAGACTATGAAAGTAAACTGGCTCAGAACATAAAAGCAGACAGTAAAAGCTTCTACAAATATATGAGACAAAAAAGAGTGGCTAAGGTAAATATTGGTCCTTTGGAAGGTGAGAAGGGAGATTTAATAATAGGAGATGGGAAATGGCTGAGGAGCTGAACAGGTTTTTTGGGTCAGTCTTCACAGTGGAAGACACAAATAACATGCCAGTGACTGATGGAAATAAAGATATGATAGGTGAGGACCTTAAGATGATTGTAATCACTAAGGAGGCAGTATTGGGCAAGCTAATGGGGCTAAAGGTAGACAAGTCTCCTGGCTCTGATGGGATGCATCCCAGAGTGTTAAAAGAGATGGCTAGGGAAATTGTAAACGCACTAGTGATAATTTATCAAAATTCACTAGACTCTGGGGTGGTCCCAAAGGATTGGAAAGTAGCAAACGTGACACCACTGTTTAAAAAAGGAGGTCGGCAGAAAGCGGGTAATTATAGGCCGGTAAGCTTAACTTTGGTTGTAGGGAAAATGCTGGAATCTATCATTAAGGAGGAAATAGCGGGGCCCCTGGAGGGAAATTGTCCCATTGGGCAGACGTAGCATGGGTTCATAAAGGGTAGGTCGTGTCTGACTAATTTGGTAGAATTTTTTGAGGACGTTACCGGTGCAGTAGATAACGGGGAGCCAATGGATGTGGTATATCTGGATTTCCAGAAAGCTTTTGACAAGGTGCCACACAAAAGGTTGCTGCATAAACTAAAGATGCATGGCATTGAGGATAAAGTGGTAGCATGGGTAGAGGATTGGTTAACTAACAGAAAGCAGAGAGTGGGGATAAATGGGTGTTTCTCTGGTTGGCAACCTATAACTAGTGGGGTCCCTCAAGGATCAGTGTTGGGCCCGCAGTTGTTCACAATTTACATAGATGATTTGGAGTTGGGGACCAAGTGCAATGTGTCAAAGTTTGCAGACGACACTAAGATGAAAGGTAAAGCAAAAAGTGCAGAGGATACCGGAAGTCTGCAGAAGGATTTTGATAGGTTTGGTGAATGGGCTAGGGTCTGGCAGATGGAATTCAATGTTGCTAAGTGTGAGGCTATCCATTTTGGGAGGAATAACAGCAGAATGGATTATTATTTAAACGGTAAGTTGTTAAAACATGCTGCTGTGCAGAGGGACCTGGGTGTGCTGGTGCACGAGTCGCAAAAAGTTGGTGTGCAGGTGCAACAGGTGATTAAGAAGGCTAATCAAGTTTTGTCTTTCATTGCTAGAGGGATGGAGTTCAAGACTAGGGAGGTTATGCTGCAATTGTATAGGGTGTTGGTGAGGCCACATCTGGAGTATTGTGTTCAGCTTTGGTCTCCTTACCTGAGAAAGGACATGTTGGCACTGGAGGGAGTGCAGAGGAGATTCACTAGGTTGATCCCAGAGTTGAGGGGATTAGATTATGACGAGAGAGGTTGAGTAGACTGGGACTGTACTCATTGGAGTTTAGAAGGATGCGGGGGGATCTTATTGAGACATATAAAATTATGAAGGGAATAGATAGGATAGATGCGGGCAGGTTGTTTCCACTGGTCGGGGAAAGCAGAACTAGGGGGCATAGCCTCAAAATAAGGGGAAGTAGATTTAGGACCGAGTTTAGGAGGAACTTCTTCACCCAAAGGGTTGTGAAGCTCTGGAATTCCTTGCCCAGTGAAGCAGTTTTTCTTTAAACGTTTTTAAGAAAAAGATAGATACTTTCTAAAGAATAAAGGGATTCGGGGATATGGTGTACGGGCCGGAGAGTGGAGCTGAGTCCACAAATATCAGCCATGATCTCATTGAATGGTGGAGTAGGCTCGAGGGGCCAGATGGCCTACTCCTGTTACTAGTTCTTATGTTCTTATGTTGGTCTCCTGGGTGGTTGTGTCGTGTGTGTCAGTGTCCTGGGTCGACTGAGACGGGGACCTTTTGGTGTGGCTGCCCTCCCCGTTGCTGGGTGGGGCCCACTGCGTCGCCGCCCTGGCACTAGATGGGGGCGGCGTATGCCTGATGCTCCAGGGGTCTATCCCTGGCTCGTGGGTGCCCTGATACTGGGTGGGCACATCGTATGCCTGACGGTCCGGTTGGATCCCTGTCTTGTGGGCACCCTGGCACGTCCTGGGGACGGTCGGCATCCGCAGGGACGGGTGGATCGACGTTTGGTCCTGCAATACACAATACAGCATGTATGGTTAGACATGCAGATGGGGCTGGGGGGCAGGGGGGGAAGGGGGGCAGGCAGTGGGGGGTCTCACTTGGTGCTGTGCCCTGAACGTCCCGGTCCTCGGGTCCGCCTGCAAGGTCCAGGGCCCTCTCTTCATCAACGGTGAGGGGGTGCAATTCAGGTGGACCCCTCCGGTCCTCTCACGCTTCCGGTTGTTATGGGCGCACTTCTCCTGTGGGGTGGGGGGGGGGGGGTGTCAAAGATAAATCACAACAGTGTTAAGCGGACATATACTTGCGGACCAGCGGTTGTATGTATGTTGGCATAGGTTCACGCCCCATTCTGCCAGTGCAGCCATGTTGGTTGCAGCTAGGGCTGTGTCACCCATCCTGCGGTGGTTGGGGGGGGGGGGGGGGGGGGGGACCTCACCCTGGCTGCCCTGGCTAAGTCATTGACCTTCTTGTGGCACTGAATGCCAGTCCTGGTTGTTACGGCCACGGCGCTGACGGCCTCTGCCACCTCCCTCAACAGGCCCCAGCTGAGGTGTGGTGCGACCCTGCGGCCGTGTCCGGGGTACAGGGCCTCCCTCCTCTGCTCCACTATGTCCAGGAGCGCATCGATGTCCCGCTCCTGGAACCTTGGCGCTGCGTGTGCCGCTGGATCTCCGCCGGTGGTGTCTTTTGCACTGCGACGCCTCGCGGCGACAATGACGGCACGCACGTCTGTGATGGGTGACGCCGTCGCGATTGGCATCACGCCGCTGCTAGCCCCTTCCGGGTGGGAGGTTTTCCGACGTTCCTGGTGGCCTGACACCGGAGTGGTTCGCGCCGTTCTTGGCGCCGGCGCCGGGCCAATCCGCCGATTGCGGGAGAATCCCGCCCCATATTTCTCAAGTGTTCTGAGGGGTGAATGATTGAAGCAGCAACGGTCGAAATGGTAAAGATAGAGTCCATGTAGTAATTGTCCATTACATTAGCAAATCTGTGGTACTAGGGTGTTTGGGACTGCAATGGTTAATGTGGGACTGGGGAAATATACCACCCACATTATGATGTTGAGGGAGAGTCACATGGGAGCAGTGGAACATAGCAGTGAGTATGGCGGAAGTCATCGTGTGGATAATGCCTAGCCAGGGTTCTATCCTATATCCTAGTTATGCATTTTTAATAAACAGTGTTGTTTAACCATACAAGCCTCTCGACCTCTTCATGAAACAACGCACAACCTTACAACAATACCAATGTGTGAACAATGACAAACAAAGACATGATGGACTCACACACTGCAATGCTTTGTGTATCAGAATATGCCCTCTTCACTTCATCTGACAGGATGTAATCTCTGGAGAGAGAGGAGGAAAAAGATAGAGACTACAGGTCAAGTAAATAATCAAACATTTGGAAACATTCCTGACTGACCCCCTCAGAGGATCAGGGTGAGTCCAGTAGCTGATGTAAGTAGAGCCCTAATTAATGTTGTACTTGCCTTCGATACAAACTGATCTCTGCCCCCAACCAGAAACAGGTTCAGCTTTTGTTCGGAGGAGTACATCGAATCAGGACAAGATGACAGCCTTTTCCACAGGTTCATTGTTCTCACCTATCAACCTCCTGATTTTACTTGTTTCAAGGTCAAAATGCATGATGTGAAAACAGCCACGAATATTGGAGTATAGTATTAAAGCTGCTTGCAGATTGCAGTAATTCTCCGATTGTAAAATCACCCAGGACATAAACTTGACTTGACTCAGAAGATTTGCCCTGTTCAAGCATAAAGCCTACTGGATGGAGGCCTATAAAATTCAACCCATAACGTATGTAACTACATCAAGCATTAAAATTAATTAAAGTTGCTTTCGATTCTTAATTCTTTAACTCTTAATCCTTGTCTTGATGTTGTGCCATTTTCTCTTTCACATTCCTCATTTGCCCTACATTTAACTTCAATTTAATTTTTTTAATTCCTCCAAATACTAACCTTTTCCATCTGCCCTAATTATTTTTTGGTTAAAGAGAGCAGCAGAGCTGATCTATCAGTTGGTGACCCTGGATCCCAGTAGAATAAATCTGTCACAGACAACAGGCGGGCAATCAGAGGATGATATAATCATTTTTCTGCTGCTTTAATAGCAATATTGTAAAATGTGCTCTGAAACATTGACGGAAGGCCCCTTTGGTGTGCGCTGCAGTATTCGGTTTTGTTTGATCCCTGTTTTCATTGCTCCTTTAAGCTTTTGTCCTCGTAGTATGGGTTCTGTCACCACTGACTCAGTGCCAGTGGCTATGAAATGCTTGGACACAAGGAAAACCTCATTATCTGCAGTCTACAAAGAGCTTCACCACAAACCCTGTGTCATTCTGGTGTCGAATCAGCATGCCATAATCTTTGCTTCTCAGGCACAAAACGAAGGTTTATTGCTACTTTGGTGATACTGAATTACGATACCACATACGATGAGCAAACATTTGGGATGTGACCTTTGATGCCATCAAACCTCAATTGTTTAAGGATTACTTGAAGGAGGGGGTTAAGTAAGACCTTTGATCACCTCAGGACCAGAATTTAACTCCAACAAATGCTTGCATCCGACACAGACCCAACCTAGCCAAAAGAAACCTCTGTTGCCTCGATCCTCAATTGCGCCAAATCCCTATCACTATCACTTCTGCTTCTTCTCTTTCATTGGCTCCAGCCAGCAATGTGTTCATTTTAAAATTCTCATCCTTGCTTTCAAATCCCTTGCCCTCACCCTGTCTCTCTAATCCTTTCCAGCTCAATAAGAACACAGGAAGACAAGAAGAAGGTGCCTGCTCCCCTCCAATCCTGATCTCTTTCAATAATATTTTTGTTCACTTGTCCTGATATCTCCATTTGGCTCAGTGTCAGATATTGTGTGACAACGGTCCTGTGAAGCACGTTGAGGCATTTAACTGTTAAAGATATGATAAAAAAGCAAGTTGTTGGTGTTGTATCCATAGAGGAAAATAAGGAAAGCTGGGTACTTCTAAAGCAAGGATGATGATGTGGTCGGAAGTTGCTTGACTAACAGGTTGTAGTGAGTTTGGAATCTCCTGAGGGGGCGAATTAGATTTAGATTTTAGAGTTAGATTTATTGTCACGTGTACCAAGGTACAGTGAACAAATTACTGCAAAATTTTCAATTAATGCCATTTTGACTGTGCTTGTATATTCTAATGGGAGAAAGTACACAACAAATCAATGGACAGTTATATTGTTCTGAGGATAAAGAAAGTTTCTGTTCATGATACTACAACTTCTTTTTATTTCTTCTTCTTTGTTCAAATTTTTCCAATTATGGGGCAATTTAGCGTGGCCAATCCACCTACCCTGCACATCTTTGGGTTGTGGGGGTGTGACCCATGCAGGCACAAGGAGAATGTGCAAACTCCACAGAGACAGTGACCCTGGCCCGGGATTGAACCCGGGTCCCCAGCGCTGTGATGCAGCAATGCTAACCACTGCGACACCGTGCCACCCTGATATTGCAACTTCTATCAATGCGATTGCGCTACAATAGAAATACTCATGTTAGGCCCAGAGGACAATGATAATTTCTATAAAATCTTTGATGTAGCAAAGCAACTGAAGGAAAGGGGAAGGATGATGGACACTGGTAGGAAGGAGAAGCATTATGGGAATATTGAAATCAATGCACTGCAGAATGGGAGGTGTTGGAGGGAAGACCATTGAGAGGGGCAGTAGGTTTTAGTGCAGGATGAGTTTTAGATGTGTTTGGAGTTTATAGCTTGAAAGGAAGAGAGAGAGCTGCATCTCTGTAATGTATTTTATGACCTGGGGGTATTGCAAATTTGTTTCCACCCAATGAATACCTTTGAGGGGGAGCCACTGTTATAATGTAAGAAACGACAGTTGCCAACTTGCACAACGCCAAGGTCCCACAACAGTTCTGCGATAATGACTCCGTTCGGAGTAGGATGAGGGATACACCATGAGTATCTCATTTTCTCCCATAGATCCATGGGCTATTTTTAAGGGATCATTTTATTATAATCTTGTCTGAAAGATGGCATTTATTTTAATTTTAATGAATTTAGTGTACCCAATGCATTTTTTCCAATTAAGGGGCAATTTAGCATGGCCAATCCACCTACCCTGCACATCTTTTGGGTTGTGGGGGCGTAACAAACGTAAACCGGGGAGAGTGTGCAAACTCCACGCTGACAGTGACCCGGAGCCGGGATCAAACCTGGGACCTCGGCGCCATGGAGCAGCAGTGCTAACCACTGTGCCACCGTGCTGTCCCCAAAAGATGGCATTTCTGAGAGTGTAGTGCCATTCTTGGGATGGCAGCCCAGATGATGGGCTTAATGGAGGCTGATGAGTGTTTTGAGAAGCTGGAGTTGAGAATTTGAGCTTGGAGGTGACAATGGTGGAGCAGAGAGTTACAAAGCAATTGGGTTTGAGTTATAGATGGAGGAAGGTGATGATCTGTATGCCGAAATAAACAATTGTTGTGATAGATGTTAAGGCACTTGGACCAACTGAATTTAGAATAGAATCCCTAGAGTGCAGAAGGAAGCCATTCTGCCCATCGAGTCTGCACCAACCCTCCGAAAGAGGACTCTAACTAGGCCCACTCCCCTGCCCTATCCCCACAACCCACCTAACCTTTTGGGCACAAAGGGACAATTTAGCACGGCCAATCCACCTAACCTGCACACCTTTGGACTGTGGGAGGAAATCGGAGCACCCGACGGAAACCCACGCAGACATAGGGAGAATGTGCAAACTCCACATGCACAGTCACCCAAGGTTGGAATTGAACCCGGATCCCTGGTGCTGTGAGGCAGCAGTGCTAACACACTGTGCCACAGCCCAAGCCGCATGCTGCATTCTCATGGACGATGCCTGTATCCTACCTGTTCTTCATGAGAAACTCGATACAACGTCTATCAATGAGATTGCAGTATTATGGAAATATTAACATTAGGCCCAGATCTTCCAATTGGAGTAATGGTGAACATTGGGCTGGTTACTGACATTGACCCAGTGAAAGAGCCCCAGCACAGACTAAAGCCCAGTACTTACTCAGGAACTTCAGACGGATGGAAGAGAGACCTCTGACACTAAAACGTTTAATGGAATTGAGTCCACCATCAGGGATTTGGACTAGATGCCCTGAGCTTGTCCAGAAATATATACCAGAATTCCTTTTGATCACAGGTGTCAGATTGAAAGTGTTTCACTGTGGAAGCTGTATCAGGACTGGTTTTTTCTGATGTAAATGTATTATGAAGAAAACTTGCTGAGCAATCTGCAATTCTCCTCCCTCACAACCTCCCCCATTTTGACTCCAGCCATCGCCAACAGGATTTCTTTTTTTGTGCCACAGAGTTCCCATTGAGGAAAGTCTTGACTAATAATCAGGAAATTAGCACATTGTTGTAATACCCCGTTTGGTTCACCAATGCCCTCAAGTGGGGGGAGAGAGGGAGGAAAATATTTGCCTTCCTTACCTGGTCCGGCCTACCTGTGACTCCAGACCGACAGCAATGTGACTGACTTTAAAAAGGCCGACTGATTGAAGGTAACTCAACACCACCACCTGCTTGGGTGGGCGATAAATGCTGGCAATGTTTATACCCCAAGAACAAACAAAGAAAAAAAAAAATGGATTTGGAGATTCTAAGATTGTCAATGGAGGGGCGTTTTTACTTTCACAGTTCCTGCTCAAGTTTTTAAGTACAGATTATACTTCTACCTAAAGCCACCTAATCTCTCTTTTTGGACTAGTCACAGCCGTTTCACAGTAATATAACTATATTCAGCTTTCCATGCCTACTCTGGCCTTGATACCTAATACATTAGTTGCCTTGATGTGACAAGCCTTAGAAAAAGAGTGCAGATAACATCGTTATGATTTAGTCATGGTTGAAGAGTATGAAGCCTAGTTTCTAACTCAGGTAATGAAAAGCAAAACGAAGTAGCTCCGGGGATAGGTGGCATCTGTCATGCTGAAAAGCTAGATATCCTATCAGTTCTTGCAAAACCAATTAGAGGCTTCCTTCTTACTGCAGTATCTTGTGATTCCAGAGCTGACCAGATATGCTAATTTAAAAAAAATATCCCACTCAGTGAAAACAAGATTGGAATAATAAAGAAAAAAGCATTGGCACCAATTGCGTTTCCTAAACAGCCAATACCACGCAATAAATCATCCATTTATTATTTTTAACTTTTTGGTTCCAGAAAGTCGCGCTTTAGCTATCGGTAGCCCAGGCAGCAGTTTACTTGTGCGCCATTATCCGGCTGTTCCCGCCGGGAGGATCGTGCGGTCCGGCTGACGGCCAAGTCCTGCCATGGGTTCCCCGGCAGCGGAGGGTGTGACCAGCAGGAAACCCACACTCACAGCAGTGGGACCAACGTATCCCACCATCAGCCAACAGCGGGCAGCCTGCGTCACTGCAAGACAAACCACGGTGTTTCGGGGGGCGGGGGGGCGGGGGGGCTGGAAAATCCCATCCTTTGTTTGGAAATAATTCCAATTTAGGGTTCAGATAAGAATTTTCTTTTAAAAAGACTAAACTTGTAAACCCTTTCTAATTGTTTATTTCAATTGATCTTCCTCTACTCCTACTACCCTGGTCGATTTCTGAGCTCCTCCGACCCTGGCTTCTTGACCATCTCCCGGTTTTAATTGCTGCACCATTGGTGGCCGTGCCTTCAGCTCCCTGAGTACTGAAGCACTGGGATTCACTGGAAACACATCCAACTCTCTACCTCACTCTTCTCATTGAAGATACCTGTTCAGCTCCATCACTTTGACCAAGCTTTTGTCACCAGCCCGAGCACCTCCTGATATGAAATGAATGAAAAATGAAATTAAAATTGCTTATTGCCACAAGTAGGCTTCAAATGAAGTTACTGTGAAACGTCCCTGGTCGCCACATTCCGGCACCTGGTCGGGGAGGCTGGTATGGTAATTAAATCGTGCTGCCAGCCTGCCTTGGTCTGCTTTCAAAGCCAGCCATTTAGCCCTGTGTTAAACCAGCCCCGATATATGGCATGATGTCAATGTTTGCTTGTTAACTTTGCAGGTACTTTAACATATTAAAGGCAGTAGGTGTAGGGAGGGAGGGAGGGCAGTTAACTCGGTTGGCTAGATGACAAGAGTGCAGATCAGATTAACGCCAACAGCACAGGGTTTGATCTATGGCTAAATTGGGGCCTCCCTCCTTGTCCTACCTGTAATCAAAAATCATGGCACTTAGTTATGGTTTGACAAAGAACCACCAAGCACCATGCAGCATTGGGCTCAATATCGAAGGTCAAGAGAAAGGAAAAATCCAGGCTGTTCGTGCAGCGTCCAGACAGTATTTGAGGGAATTTTTAAATCTTTTATTTAGTGCTTCCTGGCGATTGCTATTTGGAAACCAGGGGCGTCATTCTCCGACACCCCCAGCGGGTCGGAGAATGGCCGTTGGCCGCCGTGAATCCCGCCCCCGACGGTTGCCGAAGTGTCCGGTCCCGGATATTCGGCGGGGGCGGGAATCGGGACGCGCTGGTTGGTGGGCCCCCCCACTGGATTCTCCGGCCCGGAAGGGCCGAAGTCCCGCCGATAAATTGCCTGTCCCGCCGGCGTAAATTAGAGTACCTATTTACCGGCGGGACAAGGCGGCGTGGGCGGGCTCCGGGGTCCTGGGGGGGGGCGCGGGGCGATCTGACCCCGGGGGGTGCCCCCACGGTGGCCTGGCCCGCGATCGGGGCCCACCGATCCGCGGGCGGGCCTGTGCCGTGGGGGCACTCTTTCCCTTCCGCCTCCGCAACGGTCTCCACCATGGCGGAGGCGGAAGAGACTCTCCCCACTGCGCATGCGCGGGAAACTGTCAGCGGCCGCTGACGCTCCCGCGCATGCGCCGCCCCGACATGTCATTTCCGCGCCAGCGGGCGGGGCAACAAAGGCCGTTTCCGCCAGCTGGCGGGGCGGAAATCCCTCCGGCACCGGCCTACCCCTCAATGTTGGGGCTCGGCCCCCAAAGATGCGGAGCATTCCGCACCTTTGGGGCGGCGCGATGCCCGTCTGATTGGCGCCGTTTGGGGAGAATTTCGCCCCAGGTCAGAGTGTTGCCAATTGACTGTTGGCAATTAGGGAACGTGTCCTCACTTCACCCCGACTCTTGTTGGGAAATTTGCAGGGTTGTCCGTGTCAGTTGAGGACCAGTCTTGAGCTTGGGTCTGAAGAGGTCACCAACAATGAGTTTTCAAAAGTAGGCATGGGATTAGGAGTGGGCAGAGAGGGGAAAAGATGAAACCTGGGATTGGGGGGGGGGGGGGGGGGGGAGAAAGATGATGGGTGGGGATTCTCAGCTGGTAGGATTCTCCGTTTCGCCGCTAGCGCACCCATGCCCGCAGGTTTCCCGGGGGCATGGGGTGGCCACAATGGGAAATCTCATTGGCAGGTGACGGGAACAGTAGAATCCCGCTGCCAGTGAACGCGCGCCGCCGAGGAACATACGGCTGGAGGACCGGACAATCCCGCCCGATATGTATCGAAGTATTCCCAATCAAGGTGACCCAATGAATCTTATATATCAGGCTTTGCTCAGGATATCACACTGGCTAATTTTTAACTAGATAGTAACCTTCAGAGACTACTTTATTGGCTGTAAAGTGCTTTGGCTGTCCTTAGATCTTGAAAGGCAAGTCATAGAAACATAGGAAATAAGAGCAGGCCATTCGGCCCATCGATACTGCACTGCCATTCAAACAGATCATGGTTGATCACCAATCTCTGACAGCATTTCCCACACTATCCCCATATCCCCTGATGTTATCAGTCTCCAGAAATCTATGAATTTCTGCTTGACCATGCTCAATGATTGAATTTCCACAGCCCTCCGGGGCAGAGAATTCCAAAGCTTCACCACCATCTGAGTGAAGAAATCTCTCCTCATCTCAGTGGCCCACCCCTTTTTCTGAGACTGTGCCCCCTGGTTCTGGTCTCACTGGCCAGGGGGAACATCCTTTCCACATTTACCCTGCCACGCCCTGTAAGTATTTTGCAAGTTTCAGTTAGATCAACTCTTAGGCTGGGATTCTGCGATCCGGGTTTGCTCCGTCACCATTTCCAGCGGGAACAGACAGCTTGGCAATCAGCCAAAACACCAACCACTGCAGCGGAACTGGAGAATCCCGCTGGTGTGAGTGGAGGGAGAATTCGGACCTTATTCTTCGAAAATCTGGAAAATATCGACCCAAGTGATGGATGTCTCTGAACATTGATGTCTCAGCCCTGGTCACCCTGTAACCCCAACTACAAAATGGCAATTAAATCATTCCCATTGACCTCTAATTGCACCTTAAAATCATCTACCTTGTTGTAAATGCTGTGTGCCCTTAACGTTGTATTTTTAACATTATTCCCTATTCTGATCATTCCCTATTCCGATCCTATTTGATGTCTACCTTTGTTTCTGTGGTAGTCACCACTGTTTGTATATATTACGTATATGAGAAGTATTACGGTAAGGCCCCTGTACTACAGGTAGGGGGGTAGATCCCTGCCTGCTGGCTCCGCCCAGTAGACGGAGTATAAATGTGTGTGCTCACCGAGCTGCAGCCATTTCGGCAGCAGCTGCAGGAGGCAACACATCTCTGCTTAATAAAACCTCGATTACTCTCTACTCTTGTTTCGTCGTAATTTTTTTAAAAATAATTTTTGGTCAACCAACACAGTACATTGTGCATCCTTTACACAATATTATAACAACACAAATAACAATGACCTATTTTATAAACAAAAAATGAATAAATAATAAATAACAAAAATGAAAACTAACCCTAATTGGCAACTGCCTTATCACAAGTAACACTCTCCAAAAATATAATTTAACAGTCCAATATATAATTATCTGTCGCAACGACCTATACATATTATACAGTATATATTAACAACCCTGAGAGTCCTTCTGGTTCCTCCTCCACCCCCCCCCCCCCTCCCCCCCCCCGATCCTGGGCTGCTGCTGCTGCCTTCTTTTTTCCATTCCATCTATCTTTCTGCGAGGTATTCGACGAACGGTTGCCACCGCCTGGTGAACCCTTGAGCCGACCTTCTTAGAACGAACTTAATCCGCTCTAGCTTTATAAACCCTGCCATGTCATTTATCCAGGTCTCCACGCCCGGGGGCTTGGCTTCTTTCCACATTAGCAATATCCTGCGCCGGGCTACTAGGGACGCAAAGGCCAAAACATCGGCCTCTCTCGCCTCCTGCACTCCCGGCTCTTGTGCAACCCCAAATATAGCCAACCCCCAGCTTGGTTCGACCCGGACCCCCACTACTTTTGAAAGCACCTTTGTCACCCCCATCCAAAACCCCTGTAGTGCCGGGCATGACCAAAACATATGGGTATGATTCGCTGGGCTTCTCGAGCACCTCGCACACCTATCCTCCACCCCAAAAAATTTACTGAGCCGTGCTCCAGTCATATGCGCCCTGTGTAATACCTTAAACTGAATCAGGCTTAGCCTGGCACACGAGGACGACGAGTTTACCCTGCTTAGGGCATCTGCCCACAGCCCCTCCTCGATCTCCTCCCCCAGCTCTTCTTCCCATTTCCCTTTTAGTTCATCTACCATAGTCCCCCCTTCGTCCCTCATTTCCCTATATCTATCTGACACCTTACCATCCCCCACCCATGTCTTTGAGATCACTCTGTCCAGCACCTCTTGTGTCGGGAGCTGCGGGAATTCCCTCACCCGTTGCCTCGCAAAAGCCCTCAGTTGCATATACCTGAATGCATTCCCTTGGGGCAACCCATATTTCTCGGTCAGCGCTCCCAGACTCGCGAACTTCCCATCCACAAACAGATCTTTCAGTTGCGTTATTCCTGCTCTTTGCCACATTCCATATCCCCCATCCATTCCCCCCGAGGCAAACCTATGGTTGTTTCTTATCGGGGACCCCCCCAAGGCTCCAGTCGTTCCCCTATGCCATCTCCACTGTCCCCAAATCTTCAGTGTAGCCACCACCACCGGGCTTGTGGTGTAGTTCCTCGGTGAGAACGGCAATGGGGCTGTCACCATAGCCTGTAGGCTAGTCCCCCTACAGGACGCCCTCTCTAATCTCTTCCACGCCGCTCCCTCCTCCTCTCCCATCCACTTACTCACCATTGAAATATTAGCGGCCCAATAATACTCACTTAGGCTCGGTAGTGCCAGCCCCCCCCTATCCCTGCTACGCTGTAAGAATCCCTTCCTCACTCTCGGGGTCTTCCCGGCCCACACAAAACCCATGATGCTCTTTTCAATCCTTTTTAAAAAAGCCTTCGTGATCACCACCGGGAGGCACTGAAACACAAAGAGGAATCTCGGGAGGACCGCCATCTTAACCGCCTGCACCCTCCCTGCCATTGACAGGGATACCATATCCCATCTCTTGAAATCCTCCTCCATTTGTTCCACCAACCGCGTTAAATTTAACCTATGCAATGTGCCCCAAT
Organism: Scyliorhinus torazame; assembly: GCF_047496885.1. Lineage (NCBI taxonomy): Eukaryota > Metazoa > Chordata > Chondrichthyes > Carcharhiniformes > Scyliorhinidae > Scyliorhinus > Scyliorhinus torazame. The sequence goes on along the minus strand of NC_092716.1, from coordinate 16,087,687 downwards.
TCTTGGCTATCTGGATCCCCAGGTAACGAAAGTCCCTTGTTACCTTCCTCAACGGTAGGTCCTCTATTTCTCTACTCTGCTCCCCTGGATGCACCACAAACAACTCACTTTTCCCCATGTTCAATTTATACCCTGAAAAATCCCCAAACTCCCCAAGTATCCGCATTATTTCTGGCATCCCCTCCGCCGGGTCTGCCACATATAGTAACAAATCGTCCGCATACAGAGATACCCGGTGTTCTTCTCCTCCTCTAAGTATTCCCCTCCACTTCTTGGAACCCCTCAACGCTATCGCCAGGGGCTCAATCGCCAGTGCAAACAATAATGGGGACAGAGGGCATCCCTGCCTTGTCCCTCGATGGAGCCGAAAATATGCAGATCCCCGTCCATTCGTGACCATGCTCGCCATCGGGGCCCTATACAACAGCTGCACCCATCTAACATACCCCTCTCCAAAACCAAATCTCCTCAACACCTCCCACAAATAATCCCACTCCACTCTATCAAATGCTTTCTTGGCATCCATCGCCACTACTATCTCCGTTTCCCCCTCTGGTGGGGCCATCATCATTACCCCTAACAGCCTCCGTATATTCGTGTTCAGCTGTCTCCCCTTCACAAACCCAGTTTGGTCCTCGTGGACCACCCCCTGGACACATTCCTCTATTCTCATTGCCATCACCTTGGCCAGGATCTTGGCATCTACATTTAGGAGGGAAATAGGTCTATAGGACCCGCATTGTAGCGGGTCCTTTTCCTTCTTTAAGAGAAGCGATATCGTTGCTTCAGACATAGTCGGGGGCAGTTGTCCCCTTTCCTTTGCCTCATTAAAGGTCCTCGTCAATACCGGGGCGAGCACGTCCACATATTTTCTATAGAATTCGACTGGGAATCCATCCGGTCCCGGGGCCTTTCCCGCCTGCATGCTCCTAATTCCTTTCACCACTTCTTCTACCTCGATCTGTGCTCCCAGTCCCACCCTTTCCTGCTCTTCCACCTTGGGAAATTCCAGCCGATCCAAGAAGCCCATCATTCTCTCCCTCCCATCCGGGGGTTGAGCTTCATATAATTTTTTATAAAATGTCTTGAACACTCCATTCACTCTCTCCGCTCCCCGCTCCATCTCTCCTTCCTCATCCCTCACTCCCCCTATTTCCCTCGCTGCTCCCCTTTTCCTCAATTGGTGTGCCAGCAACCTGCTCGCCTTCTCCCCATATTCGTACTGTACACCCTGCGCCTTCCTCCATTGTGCCTCTGCAGTGCCCGTAGTCAGCAAGTCAAATTCTACATGTAGCCTTTGCCTTTCCCTGTACAGTCCCTCCTCCGGTGCTTCCGCATATTGTCTGTCCACCCTCAAAAGTTCTTACAGCAACCGCTCCCGTTCCTTACTCTCCTGCTTCCCTTTATGTGCCCTTATTGATATCAGCTCCCCTCTAACCACCGCCTTCAACGCCTCCCAGACCACTCCCACCTGGACCTCCCCATTATCATTGAGTTCCAAGTACTTTTCAATGCACCCCCTCACCCTTAGACACACCCCCTCATCTGCCATTAGTCCCATGTCCATTCTCCAGGGTGGGCGCCTTCCTGTTTCCTCCCCTATCTCCAAATCTACCCAGTGTGGAGCGTGATCCGAAATGGCTATAGCCGTATACTCCGTTCCCCTCACCTTCGGGATCAACGCGCTTCCCAGCACAAAAAAGTCTGTTCGCGAGTAGACTTTATGGACATAGGAGAAAAACGAGAACTCCTTACTCCTAGGTCTGCTAAATCTCCACGGGTCTACACCTCCCATCTGCTCCATAAAATCTTTAAGTACCTTGGCTGCTGCCGGCCTCCTTCCAGTCCTGGACTTCGACCTATCCAGCCCTGGTTCCAACACCATATTAAAATCTCCCCCCATTATCAGCTTTCCCATCTCTAGGTCCGGAATGCGTCCTAGCATCCGCCTCATAAAATTGGCATCATCCCAGTTCGGGGCATATACGTTTACCAAAACCACCGTCTCCCCCCTGTAGTTTGCCACTCACCATCACGTATCTGCCCCCGTTATCCGCCACTATAGTCTTTGCCTCGAACATTACCCGCTTCCCCACTAATATAGCCACCCCCCTGTTTTTCGCATCTAGCCCCGAATGGAACACCTGCCCCACCCATCCTTTGCGTAGCCTAACCTGGTCTATCAGTTTCAGGTGCGTTTCCTGTAACATAACCACATCTGCCTTAAGTTTCTTAAGGTGTGCGAGTACCCGTGCCCTCTTTATCGGCCTGTTCAGCCCTCTCACGTTCCACGTGATCAGCCGGGTTGGGGGGCTTCCTACCACCCCCCCTTGTCAATTAGCCATCCCCTTTTTCCAGCTCCTCACCCGGTTCCCACGCAGCTGTATCTCCCCCAGGCGGTGCCCCCCCCCGCCCATCCCCTCCCATACCAGCTCCCCCCTCTCCCCAGCAGCAGAAACCCAGTAATTCCCCCCTCCCACCCCCCCGCTAAATCCCCCGCTAGCGTAATTACTCCCCCCATGTTGCTCCCAGAAGTCAGCAAACTCTGGCCGACCTCGGCTTCCCCCCGTGACCTCGGCTCGCACCGTGCGACGCCCCCTCCTTCCTGCTTCTCTATTCCCGCCATGATTATCATAGCGCGGGAACCAAGCCCGCGCTTCACCCTTGGCCCCACCCCCAATGGCCAACGCCCCATCTCCTCCACCTCCCCTCCTCCCCCCATCACCACCTGTGGAAGAGAGAAAGGTTACCACATCGCAGGATTAGTACATAAAACTCCTCTTTCCCCCCTTTTTAACCCCCCTCTTCGCCCCCCCACATTCGCCCCACCACTTTGTTCAAACGTTCTTTTTAATAACCCGCTCATTCCAGTTTTTCTTCCACAATAAAAGTCCACGCTTCATCCGCCGTCTCAAAGTAGTGGTGCCTCCCTCGATATGTGACCCACAGTCTTGCCGGTTGCAGCATTCCAAATTTTATCTTCTTTTTATGAAGCACCGCCTTGGCCCGATTAAAGCTCGCCCTCCTTCTCGCCACCTCCGCACTCCAGTCTTGATAAACGCGAATCACCGCGTTCTCCCATTTACTGCTCCGAGTTTTCTTTGCCCATCGCAGGACCATTTCTCTATCCTTAAAACGGAGGAATCTCACCACTATGGCTCTGGGAATTTCTCCTGCTCTCGGTCCTCGCGCCATCACTCGGTATGCTCCCTCCACCTCCAACGGACCCGCCGGGGCCTCCGCTCCCATTAACGAGTGTAGCATCGTGCTCACATACGCCCCGACGTCCGCTCCCTCCGCACCTTCAGGAAGACCAAGAATCCTCAGGTTGTTCCTCCTTGCGTTGTTCTCCAGTGCCTCCAACCTTTCCACACATCGTTTCTGATGTGCCTCATGCGTCTCCGTCTTCACCACCAGGCCCTGTATGTCGTCCTCTTTCTCGGCTACCTTTGCCTTCACGACCCGAAGCTCCCGCTCCTGGGTCTTTTGTTCCTCCTTTAGCCCTTCGATCGCCTGTAGTATCGGGGCCAACAGCTCTTTCTTCATTTCCTTTTTGAGCTCTTCCACACAGCATTTCAAGAACTCTTGTTGTTCAGGGCCCCATGTTAAACTGCCACCTTCCGACTCCATCTTGGTTTTTGCTTGCCTTCCTTGCCGCTGTTCTAAAGGATCCACTGCAATCCGGCCACTTTCTCCTCCTTTTTTCATCCGTATCCAGGGGGGATTCCCTTCTGGTTTACCGCACAGTGTTTTTAGCCGTCAAAATTGCCGTTGGGGCTCCTATCAAGAGCCCAAAAGTCCGTTTCACCGGGAGCTGCCGAAACGTGCGACTCAGCAGGTCATCGCCGCACCCGGAAGTCTGTCTCGTCGTAATTGACAGTGCATCAGTTTCACCTGCTTTCTGGTTTTGCTTCCTACTTTTCTACTTCCTGTTACCAGTTTTGCTCCCCCCCAGCCCCCCCCCCCCCCCCAAACAATCTGAGCTCCCCCTCAGGTTCCCAACTCCCTGACGGTCTAGTTTAAACCGTCCCCAATAGCACCAGCAAAACTCCCTGTAAGGATATTTATCCCAATCCTGTTAAGGCGCAACACATCCATCTTGTAAAGGTTTCACATGCCCCAGAACCAACCCCAATGCCTCTACCAATTCTTCAGCCACATGTTCAATCACTCAATCCTCCTATTCCTATGGTTACTGGCACGTGGCACTGGGTGTGATCCTGAGATTACGGCTTTTGAGGTCCTGTTTTTAAATTTATTCCCTACCTCCCTAAAATCTGCTTTCAGGTCCTCATTCCTCTTCCTGTTCATGTCATTGGCACCCCCTCTTGGATGGATTGGATCCATCCAAGAGGATTGGATTGGATTGGTTTATTGTCACGTGTACCGAGGTACAGTGAAAAGTATTTTTCTGCGAGCAACTCAACAGATCATTAAGTACATGAAAAGAAAAGGAAATAAAAGAAAATACATAATAGGGCAACACAAGGTATACAATGCAACTACATAAGCACCGGCATCGGATGAAACATACAGGGTGTAGTGTTAATGGGGTCAGTCCATAGGAGGGTCGTTTCGGAGTCTGGTAGCAACGGGGAAGAAGCTGTTTTTGAGTCTGTTCGTGCGTGTTCTCAGACTTCTGTATCTCCTGCCCGATGGAAGAAGTTGGAAGAGTGAGTAAGCCGGGTGGGAGGAGTCTTTGATTATGCTGCCCGCTTTCCCCAGGCAGCGGGAGGTGTAGATGGAGTCAATAGATGGGAGGCAGGTTAGTGTGATGGACTGGGCTGTATTCACAACTCTCTGAAGTTTCTTGCGGTCCTGGGCCGAGCAGTTGCCATACCAGGCTGTGATGCAGCCCGATAGGATGCTTTCTGTGGTGCATCTGTAAAAGTTGGTAAGAGTTAATGTGGACATGCCGAATTTCCTCAGTTTCCTGAGGAAGTCTCTGTTGTGCTTTCTTGGTGGTAGTGTCAACGTGGGTGGACAAGGACAGAGTTTTGGTGATGTGTACCCCGAGGAATTTGAAACTGCTAACTATCTCCACCTTGGCCCCATTAATGCTGACAGGGGTGTGTACAGTACATTGCTTCCTGAATTCAATGACCAGCTCTTTAGTTTTGCTGGCATTGAGGGAGAGATTGCTGTCGCTGCACCACTCCACTAGGTTCTTTATCTCCCTCCTGTATTCTGACTCGTCGTTATTCGAGATCCGGCCCACAATGATCATATCGTCAGCAAGCTTGTAGATGGAGTTGGAACCAAATTTTGCCACACAATCGTGTGTGTCCAGGGAGTAGAGTAGGGGGCTAAGTATGCAGCCTTGCGGGGCCCCGGTATTGAGGACTATTGTGGAGGAGGTGTTGTTGTTTATTCTTACTGATTGTGGTCTGTGTGTCAGAAAGTCGGTGAATTCAGTTGCAAAGTGAGGAGCCAAGTCCAAGTCCGAGGTTTTGGAGCTTTGATATGAGCTTGGCTGGGATTATGGTGTTGAAGGCGGAGCTGTAGTCAATAAATAGGAATCTGATGTAGGAGTCCTTGTTGTCGAGATGCTCTAGGGATGAGTGTAGGTCCAGGAAAATGGCGTCTGCTGTGGACCGGTTGCGGTTGCGGCGGTATGCGAATTGCAGTGGATCAAGGCGTCCTGGGAGTATGGAGGTGATGTGTGATTTGTTATGCTCTCGGTGTAACATAAGCGGCTTCCCTGTGGTGCACTTGACAAAGGAAGGTTCAGACGTGGAGATAACTTCAACACGTTTATTAAACTATTTACACTTCTATTACTCAGGTTCGACACTAGTGCTAATCCTACTATAGCTACCCAGACTGACTAACCAGCTGCTGCAATCCACGTGGTGGGAGTGATATTGAATCAACCCTGTGTCTGTACTCACTGACTGTCTCCACTAGAAAGAGGCAGATCATGTGTGTGGTGTCCTTTATATATGGGTTGGTGATAATCCCCTCCTGTGGTCGTGTCACCTCTGTGTGTATCGTGAATGTCCATTGGTCGTGTCCTATCTAACTGATCTATTGGTTGAGTGTGTGTGTGTGATGTCTCTGGTGCTCCCTCTAGTGTCTAACTAGCCTACATGTATTTACATTAACCCCTTGTGGTTGAGGATTCAACTCTCCACCTACAACTACAAGATCTTGTATCGTCCCAGGAAGCTAAATGAGCCTCCTGACGCCCTGTCTCACGGCGCATGTGCCACCGCACAAGTGGACCGCCTCCGAGCCCTCCACGAGGACTTCTGCCACCCGGGGGTCACTTGCTTTTTCCATTTTCCAACCTGCCGTACTCCATCGAGGAGGTCAGGACAGCCACCAGGGACTGCCAAATCTGCTCAGAGTGCAAACCGCACTTCTACCGGCCAGAGAAAGCGCACCTGATAAAGGCTTCCCGTCCCTTTGAACGCATCAGCATGGACTTCAAAGGCCCCCTCCCCTCCACCGACTGCAACACGTACTTCGTTAACGTGATTGACGAGTACACCCGATTCCCATTCGCCATCCCCTGCCTCGACATGACCGCAACCACCGTCATCAAGGCCCTCCATAGCATCTTTGCACTGTTCGGGTTCCCCGCTTACATACATAGTGATAGGGGGTCCTCCTTTATGAACGACGAACTGCGTCAATTCCTGCTCAGCAAGGGCATCGCCTCGAGCAGGACAACCAGTTACAACCCCCGGGGTAATGGACAGGTAGAGAGGGAGAACGAAACGGTCTGGAACTCCTACTGGCCCTACGGTCCAGGAATCTCCCAGTCTCCCGCTGGCAGGAAGTCCTCCCGGATGCCCTCCACTCCATCCGGTCACTAATTTGTACCACAACTAACCAGACACCTCACGAACGTCTCCTTGTTTTCCCGAGGAAGTCCTCCTCCGGGACCTCACTCCCGACCTGGCTGGCAGCTCCCGGACCCATCCTGCTCTGAAAACACGTGCGGGCGCAGAAGTCAGACCCGTTGGTCGAGAGGGTCCATCTGCTCCATGATCACCCCCAGTACGCCTACGTGGCGTACCCCGATGTCCGACAAGTTACGGTCTCCCTACGGGACCTTGCTCCCGCCGGAACCGCACATCCCAACCACCAGTCCCACTGTCCCCTCCACCTCAGCACCTTACAGGAGGATCGGTCCTTCCGCCGGCCCCGTCTAGGCCCCTCCACCCACCGACGCTCCTGCAGGCGCTCCCTTCCCAGGTCAACCGTTTTCCCCACCAGCGCCGTCTAGGGGTGTCGAAGCTGCCATGGAGATCGAAGCCACGCTCCCAGAGTCACAGACGCCCGAGCCTCCACCGGAGTCACCACTGAGGCTCCGACGATCACAGAGGACGACCAGGGCCCCCGATCGACTGATTGCTTCATTTTAAATTGTAGACTGTAAACTGTAATCTAGTTGCTCCATTTGTAAAAAATTGTAAACTTAACTGTAAACTGTAAATGTAAACCATCAAATGTACATAGCTACCAGAATTGTAAATAGTTACAAAACACTGTACGGAGTGTGGTACCTCCATAACTAATTCTACCACGTTGCCATGTTTTGTAGTTTCAGGCCACCACCCCTGCCGGACTCTTTTTTTAACAGGGGGTGAATGTGATATTATAGGTATTACGGTACCTGATAGGCTGAAGCACATTGGTGGAAACTGTATGCTTTCTATTGGTTAGGACGTATGGTAGCTCCGCCCTGCTAGGCAGGGTATAAGAGCCCGTGCCGCCCCAGCAGCCTTCATTCTGTACCTGAGCTGCTGGGGGAAATATCTAGCTTATTAAAGCCTTCAGTTGGACTACAACCTCGCTTTAGTGGTCATTGATCATGCATCAGCAGGTTCACTGGCGTCAGCTGAGATTTCTTGAAGTTGCACGTCTGGAGTCGGAACATGCAGGAATGCATTGACTTGTGGAGCGGTTTGAGCGAATGATGGTGGAAGGATCGTGGTGTCACTGGAGTCACCAGTGGTCTCACAGTAATCATCGAGTGCTTCTGAGGTCCTACTATAGCTACCCAGACTGACTAACCAGCTGCTGTAATCCACATGGTGGGAGTGATATTGAATCAACCCTGTGTCTGTATTCACTGACTGTCTCCACTAGAAAGAGGCAGATCATATGTGTGGTGTCCTTTATATATGGGTTGGTGATAATCCCCTCCTGTGGTCGTGTCACCTCTGTGTGTATCGTGAATGTCCATTGGTCGTGTCCTATCTAACTGATCTATTGGTTGAGTGTGTGTGTGTGATGTCTCTGGTGCTCACTCTAGTGTCTAGCTAGCCTACATGTATTTACATTAACCCCTTGCGGTGGAGGATTCAACTCTCCACCTACAACTACAAGATCTTGTATCGTCCCAGGAAGCTAAATGAGCCTCCTGACGCCCTGTCCCACGGCATCACACACATGATCTGCCTCTTTCTAGTGGAGACAGTCAGTGAGTACAGACACAGGGTTGATTCAATATCACTCCCACCACGTGGATTGCAGCAGCTGCTTAGTCAGTCTGGGTAGCTATAGTAGGACCTCAGAAGCACTCGATGATTACTGTGAGACCACTAGCTGAGGTCTGTCACTTTGCACATCTTGCATGGGAAGTGGGATGCTGTCGTCACTCGTCTCCCACACCGTGGGTAGAGCCTCAGTAGCTGCTTGTTGTTCACTTGGGTCGAGTAAATTGTCAGAGTCTTCATCTGGTGGCGCAAACAATGTGGGTGGACTGTCATTGTCTTGCTGTTGTCCTTCATTTGGGCTTGGCCTGTCATCGTCGCTTGGTTCTTCACTGTAGCATGATAGACCGTCATGATCGTCCTGCTGTGCACTGGAGCGTGGTACACTGTCATAGTCTTCTTGCCGTTTACTTGAGCATGGCAGACTTGCATCGTCTGCCGCTAGTTGGTCAGAGACCCTCATGGTCTTGTTCCTGCAAGGACTGTGCGTCAGAGTCTTGCGTTGCTTCTATCGTGGAAGGTGTCCATGAGCTCGCTGTGGAAGCTTGTGACACTGGAGTCACGTCTTGTGTGTACAAGGACTGCGGTGTGAAGTCTTGCATGTCTTATTTCGTAGAGTCGGGAACCCTGAGCGGTGCGTGGACCACGCAATTGTGTGGCAGCAGGCCATTCTCTGTGGACTTGTACCGCTCTCTGTCTCTTGGTTTCAGGCTGCAGCATCATCTTGCACTCACGAGTTGGGATGTCATATCTGCTGGGCTGAAGATCCTCAAATCCGAAGAATTGGTCGTCGGGGTCGTCAATGTGCAACACGTCTAGTTGCGGTTCGGATTTGGTACTGGGGTAGCCTCCCAAGGTGAAAGGTTTGGCTGAGTCGTTGTCTTCCAAGACCACATCATCACGTTTTGTGTAGGAGCTGGCATTGGGCTCACATAGTGCAGAGAAAATGTAAAGGTCGGTTTTTAAGTATTCAAGGTCAGAATCATCGGTTTGCGCATAGGTAACTGCTTGTTGCAGGGTTCTTCGGAGGTTAATTTCATTTCCTGCTTCAATTTGAGGCATTGTGCTGTCGTTCCAGGTGAAAGAAGGTTGTTTTACAGCTTTAAAAGATTTTTTCTTTGATTTGGGATGTTTCCCCTTTAAATGGGCGTGGTCCGGGGCCTCTGACATCATGACGCATGTGACATCATACGTAGGAAGCATTTGCGCATGCGCAAATCGCTGTTCCTGTACCGGGGACCGTTTTTGTGATTACGCATGCGCGGCGTCTTGCGCATGCGCAAACGGACCTTCCCGTTCTGTGCACTTCTCGCGCAAGTGCAGTCCCTTTAGAAAGGTGGCCGCCGATCAAAATTGTTCTCTGCTCCGGGATCTCGGCCTCGTGGTGAGTACTGGCGCGTCTCTTACCTTTTCTTGCTGGTTCGAGTGTGTTTTCTTCAAAGTATTTGCCAAATTTGTCCAGGATTGCCTGGAAGTCGCTCCTGTTTTGTCCTTTGGTGAACTTGAATTTTTAAAAGGTTTCTTCTGCTCTAGCACCGGTGACAGTGAGGAGAAGCTCTGTCTTTTCAGCATCGGCCATGTCTTCTAGGTCGGCTGCTACCAGGAAGATTTCAAACTTTTGCCGGAATGCCTGCCAGTTTTTGCGGAGATCGCTGTGGCACTGGAGCTGCTGCGGAACCCGGATCTCGAACATCTTGCCTGGGTATCATTACTGGTTGTCACTGTCCGCTGAGGTATGGCTATATGGATTGAAACAGTTCACTGCTGGTAACATGATTTGTTATGTTCTAGGTGTAAGATAAGCGGTTTCCTTGTGGTGCACTTGACAAAGGAAGGTTCAGACGTGGAGATAACTTCAACACGTTTATTAAACTATTTACACTTCTATTACTTGGGTTTGACACTACTGCTACTCCTACTATAGCTACCCAGACTGACTAACCAGTTGCTGCAATCCACGTGGTGGGAGTGATAGTGAATCAACCCTGTGTCTGTACTCATTGACTCTCTCCACTGGAAAGAGGCAGATCATGTGTGTGGTGTCCTTTATATATGGGTTGGTGTAATGCCCTCCTGTGGTCGTGTCACCTCTGTCCGTATCGTGAATGTTCATTGGTCATGTCCTATCTAACTGATCTATTGGTTGAGTGTGTGTGTGATGTCTCTGGTGCTCCCTCTCGTGTCTAGCTAGCCTACATGTATTTACATTAACCCCCCATGTACCCACAGTGATGCACATAACCACAATGTGCTTCATGACCAACCTGTTAAAGCACTTCATTACGACTGGAGTCAGGGCCACCGGACGGTAATCATTGAGGCACGTTGCCTGGTTCTTCTATGGCACCCGTATGATGGTGGTCTTCTTAAAGCAGGTGGGGACCTCAGAGTGGAGTAGGGACAGGCTAAAGATGTCTGCGAACACATCTGCCAGCTGGTCCGTGCAGGCTCTGCGTGCACGACCAGGGATCCCGTCCGGGCCCGTCGCCTTCCGAGGGTTCACTTTCAGGAAGGCCGATCTGACTTCGGAAGTTGTGATGGTGGGTATGGGTGAATTATGGGCTGCTGGGGCACTCAACAGCAGATTGTTGGTTTCCTGCTCGAATCGAGCATAGAATGCATTGAGTTCATCGGGGAGGGGTACGCTGCTGCCAGAGATACTGTTCGGCTTCGCTTTGTAGCCCGTTATGTTATTTAGTCCTTGCCACAACCGCCGAGAGTCTGTCTGTGACTCTAGCTTGGTTTGATATTCTCTCTTGGCATCTCGGATGGCTTTGCGGAGGTCGTAACTGGATTTCTTGTATAGGTCAGGGTCGTCTGACTTGAACGCTTCAGATCTGTCCTTCAGTAGGGAGTCAATCCCACGATTGAGCCATGGTTTCCGGTTGGGGAACCGACGTACTGCTTTCTTTGGCACGCAGTCGTCCACACATTTGCTGATGAAGTCTGTGACGGTGGTGGCACACTCATTTAAGTTGGTCGCTGAGTTCTTAAATATGGACCAGTCCACTGACTCTGAGCAGTCACATAGGAGCTCTTCTGTTTCCTCGGACCAGCACTGCACAACCTTCTTAGCTGGATTCTCCCGCTTGAATTTCTGCTTGTATGCCGGGAGAAGGAGCACTGTCTTATGGTCTGATTTCCCAAAGTGCGGTCGGGGGATGGAACGGTAGGTGCCCTTGGGTTTTGAGTAACAGTGGTCAAGAGTGTTGTCGCCCCTGGTGGGACAGGAGATGGGCTGGTGGAATTATGGCAGTACACTCTTGAGGTTGGCCTTGTTGAAGTCCCCGGCCATGATGAACAACGCCTCCGGGTGTTCTGTTTCGTAGTTGTTTATAACTGTGCAGTTTGTCCAGCGCCTTCTTCACTTCTGCCTGGGGTGGGATGTAGACCGCTGTGATAATGGCTGAAGTGAACTCATGTGGAAGATAATATGGGCGGCACTTCACGGTCAGGTATTCCTAGTCCGGGGAGGAGTAGGTCGCCACATCCAAGCACCAGGAGGAGTTGATGAGGAGGCAAACCCCTCCACTCTTTGCTTTGCCTGATGACGCAGTGCAGACCGCCCGGTGAAATGAGAAACCTTCAGGTTGTATGGCACAGTCCGGTGAAGTAGGAGTGAGCCATGTCTCTGTGAAACAGAGCACACAGCAGTCTCTTCTTCCCTCTGAGAGGTAAGTCTGGCATTAAGTTCATCCAGCTTGTTTTCGATCGCTTGGGCTTTTGCCAGGAGTATGCTGGGGAGAGGGGTCTTGAAACCGCATTGCTCCAGTCTAACCTGCAGACCGTCGCGTTTCCCTCACTTTCTCGGTTGGCGGCTGCGGCTGGATGGTCCTGGGATCCTATGGAAGAAGTCTGACCTTGTGGAAGGTAGGTGGTTGTGGCTGGCGGGGTCCAGGGCGCTGGTTGAGGTAGAGTGCTCACCAATAGAGTGCTCTGACGGCTCACCATCCCCCAGAGGAATTTCCTGCAGCCGCTTTGTGACCCCCTCTTGACCCTGGCAGCAGGGAGGTACTACATCATCCTGGGGTACCGCCTATAGCTGCAAAAACCCATACCTGATCCTCTGATTAACGAATGCCCAATCACTGTTGACTTTCCACTCCTTTTTCTCTGCTGCTGTGTATCTGAATCACCTGTGGCGACACAGACATGTGTTCAGAAGTTGGAATTAAATGAAAATTAAAGAATGGGATAAAAATAGCTGCATTGAGGTCTTGCGATGCAAATTAGCCTCGTAGCAGGATGAAACAGATACTTTGTTAAGCAAAGTAGAGGCTAGCAGTCTAGTGGCTGAGATATGGCCACGTCCTGTCACAAAGCAGAGATCGCTCTTAGAATGAAGCTATTGTGAAGAAAAGAAAGCAGAAGATCTGTGGCAGCTCCCATAAATTCTATTCTAAGCTTGAAAAACGTTCTCCAAAAGAAGTCCTGTGTGGTAATTATTTGCCTGATTCTGCACAGAGTGTTTTAAAAACCTATGGGATGTTGTTTTGGGGAAAGTGTATTCTCGAATGTAGCGAAGTAGATGGATTTGGATTGGGGGGTAATTTAAGCATACTGTCTGGGTAAACATTATTATAGTGAATTGCAAATGTTGTTCTATACTGGTGCTTTTTTTGTTGCATGTTCTAAACTTTAGTAAATGTTTTGTTATTTGAATAAGTTACAAGACGGATCCCTTTCCTCACCGGGTTTCATCTCTTTCCTCCCATATTTTCCAAATCGCAAAAATAAAGAGTTAAGAACCAATGTTCCAAGTTCCTCTTCTGGCATTTGGGGTGCTCTCACGTTTAAAATCAGCCAGGTTCATAATACTTGGCTCTTGCTGCACTCACCTGAGGAACCATTGCCCTCACCAGTATCGGAAATGGAAAACTGATGAGGCAGCGAGATAGACTCAGGGGGTTCCTGCACTACCTGCCTGGTTCTCTTAAATCTGCCTTATGGTCACCCATTCCCTCTATGGCTGCATAGAATCCTTACAGTGCAGAAGGAGACCATTCAACCCATTGAGTCAGAATCGACCCTTCGAATGAGCACCCATGTCCACTCACTCATCCAACCCGCCCTATCTCCGTAAGTCCATACTAATAATAATAATCGAATAAACAAATCCAATCCAACCGCCCACCCTACCCCCTGTAACCCCATAATAATAATGTTTATTGTCACAAGTAGACTTACATTAACACTGCAATGAAGTTACCGTGAAAAGCCCCCAGTCACCACAGTCCGGCGCCTGTTCGGTTACACGGAGGGAGAATTCAGAATGTCCAAATTACCTAACAAGCACGTCTTTCAGGACTTGTGGAAGGAAACCGGAGCACCCGGAGGAAACCCATGCACATACGGGGAGAACGTGCAGACTGCACACAGACAGTGACCCAAGCCGGGAATCGAGTCTGGGACCCTGGCGCTGTGAAGCAACAGTGCTAACCACTGTTATACCCTGCCGCCCTTCAAAAATAGTACGGGCCCGTACAGGACCATAACCTAACCTGCACATCCCTGGACACGAAGGGACAATTTAGCATGGCCCATCCACCTAACTCATACATCGGTGGGCTACCATCCTTTAACCTGCGGTGCGACCACCTCCTGAAGTTGTTTTTCTTTAAAACATATGAACAATTCTTGCCTGTTGCACAATTCCCATCTATATCGCTCAACTTCCCGCTGTCAGTTCTTTCACAGTTTTACCTATTATAAATGCCTGTGTTCACATTCATGATGCAGTTTCCCAATGTAAACATGTCACTCTGATTGCACGATTTGGCCGCTGGGTTCCTGCCAAGCGCTGAAAACACTTTTCTGTAAATTTTCCGTCTGCCATTTTCTTTCATGATCCTGGCAGTTCCAATTCCCCAAATAATGACTTAAAATATCAAAAAGGATCACGTTGTACGATAGCAAGGTAGATTTAGTCACTGAGTTGTATTCTGTGCCTTTTAATGTTTTCATTAAAGTTCTTATTTGAAAGCCCCGTCTCCTTTATGAAGCCAGTGCTTGGGGGGGTTGATATTTCTGGTGTGGGAGTTGCTTTATTTTTTTGGCAAGTTTTTACACTTGGATTGCACAGTCCTCACAGGAACCCTCAGTTGGCTCGATTATCTCTTTCAGCTGCTGCTGGCATTTTTTTGCTCAAACGTTTTCTTTTTCTTTCAAAACGATTTGGAGAAAAGCAGGAGGGCACATTTCAAAAAAAGGTTTAGAGTCACAGAACCTCTCCAGTGCAGAAGGAGGCCATTCGGCCCATCGGGTCTGCACCAACCCTCCAACAGGGCACCGCCCCCAGGTCCCAACCCCATCCCCCACAACCCTACCTAACCTGCTCAAGGGGCAATTTGGCATGGCCAATCCGCCTCACCCGCACATCTTTGGTCTTGGACTGTGGGAGGAAACCGGAGCACCCCGGGAGAAAACCCACACAGACACGGGGAGAATGTGCAAACTCCACACAGACACCCAAGGCCGGAATTGAACCCGGGTCCTTTGCGCTGCGAGGCAGCAGTGCTAACCACTGTGCCATCGTGCTGCCCCTTTATTTATTTTTGCTTTTTAAGACCACTCGGTCCATCGTGTCTGCACCAGCCAAACGTGAACAGGCCCCAGTGAGACGACTGAGTTTACTGAGGTAACATTTTTCAAGTGTTCTTTGAACAGAGAATTTCAGCGCGTGTCTCTATGAAAGAGAGGCGGAAAGAAAAATAGCCTCCATGACACACCTGTTGTTGGCTTTGCTTTATGAGCGGCAGATTGCGAGGCGACAAAAGATTTCTTTACAGAGATGGCTGTGAATCTTTGGAATTCTCTACCCTGGAAGGTTGTGGATTCTCTATTGTTGAATACATTTAAGGCTGGGGTCGACAGTTTTGTGGTCTCTCGGGAATCAAGGAATCTGGGGAGTGGGTGGAGTTGAAACCCAAGGTCTACCGTGAGTATATTGAACAGCAGAGCTGGCTTGATGGGTTGTATTGTGATCTACTGTTCCTGTTTCCTGTGCTCTAATGACGGGGATTAGAGAGAGAGTGCAGCTGGGATCGAAGCGGGTGCGAGGGAGAGAGACTAAGAGGGAGGAGAACTGCGAAAGAGAGGGCGTGAAGGAGGAACAGCATAAAATTCTTCCTTTGATGTTCTTTCCATTTTCAATTTTTAAAAAAAGTGCAGGTTGAAATTTGAAGGCAGCTGATTACCACACCCCTGTTTTACTGAAGATTACATTAGGTCTTGACTCACCGTGTGTAACACCACAGGAGATTGACTGATCTTTGGAAAGGGAGAAGCCAACTCAATATCTAATTGAACCTGAGAATTACAAGCATCTCTAGAAAATATTCCGCTGAGCTTCTGGGACTGTTAGATCATAAAGATAATTTAGGTTCGATAGACATCCAAGGAATATTGTTTGATCGCATTTTGGGGGAAAGTGTACAGGGAAAATTATAAACTCCTCAGGAGATTGACTGAGTTTGGAAGTGCGTAGGGTAGAACAGATGGGTCTCTGGACATGACCGCTTTAAACATCTGTTATGGACAAGGGGAGAGGTGAGTGGAATGGTTTTCCCTTTTCTCACTTGATTCACCGGAGACAACTGTAATTTTAACCGACATTTTTTTTTTCCAACTAGTGTTCTGTAACTGTTAAGAACAAACAGGTTGTCTTGTAGCTTTCAAAAAAGAATGTCAAGGGGTCATGTGATGTAAGCGCAGGAGAGGCTGGTGTTATGGCCCCCTACAGGGACAGAGGTTGCATAGCATCCGCTTCCCCTGCTACAAATATTTTAAGTTTATTGACAACTGAAGAGTACAAAAGAATCAGCAACATGCTGAAAACAGTCAAGAAAATCAGTAATATGCTAAAAGCAAGACAAGAATAAAACAAAGCCACCAGATCCCAAGCCTACACACACCCATCACCAGCAACCCCCCCCCTCCAGCCCCAACGGTAGCCCCACAGCTAGGGACAAGTGACCAAAATGAGCAGCACAGACCACCAGAAAAAGGACACACACGGTGCAGGGCACGGTGTGAGAGAGAGAAAGAGAAAAAAGGTAAAAGAGAAAAAGAGAAAAAGAAAGAGAGAAAGAGAGAGAGAGAGAGAGAAAACACACCATCCCCTCACAAGAGGAGGCACAGTTCAATCCCAAACAGTTCTTCGGAACAAACCACCAATGCAAAGCCAGCATACGGCCATCTCTCATCCCACCCCTTCACAATGGTAGTTCCACATCGATGGAAAGGCGCCTGAACTGTGGTGAATGTATTATGCCAATAATCCACCATTGTATCTGTATCTGTGCTATGCTGTTGCCCTTGTGGGCTCCTCCTATGGGCCATTGTGGTGCCATTATCCATAGGGGACATGTTGGGGCCCACATGGGCTCCGTCCATGGCTCCTCCCCTTGAAGGGAGGTATAAAGAGCAGTCGACCTGTAGGCGGTTCTCAGTATTGGATCAGTCGCAGGCAGGCACTGTTCTAAGTTGATTAAAGCCACGGTTTACTTCTACCCTTGTCTCGAGTGAATTGATGGTCGCATCATGAACAAGCAGCGCAGACCACCAGAAAAGAACACACCGATACAAGGCTATATGCAGGTTCAGTCAACAGTTAAGAAGGCAAATGCAATGTTAGCATTCATATCAAGAGGTTGAGGCTGTATATGGCTCTGTTCGGACCCCATTTGGAATAATGTGAGTCGTTTTGTGCCCCGTATCTAAGGAAGGATGTGCTGGCCTTGGAAAGGGTCCAGAGGAGGTTCACAAAAATGGTCCCTGGAATGAAGAGCTTGTCAGGTGAGGTGCAGTTGAGGATTCGGAGTCTGTATTCTTTGGAGTTTAGAAGGCTGAGGGGGATCTAACTGAAACTTACAGGATATTGAGAGGCCTGGATAGAGTGGATGTGGAGAGGATGTTTCCATGAGCAGAAAAAAGGAGAATCAGATGGCACAGCCTAAGACTGAAGGGACGATCCTGTAAAATAGAACAGTAAGAAGTCTTACAACACCAGGTTAAAGTCCAACAGGTTTGTTTCGAATCACTAGCTATCGGAGCACTGCTCCTTCCTCGATTAATGAAGAGGTAAGTTCCAGAAACATATATATAGACAAAGTCAAAAATGCAAGACGATACTTTGAATGCAAGTCTTTGCAGGTAATTAATTCTTTACAGGTGCAGACGGAGCCCCTGGAGAGAGGGATGATCACAGGTTAAAGAGGTGTGAATTGTCTGAAGCCAGGACAGTTGGTAGGATTTCGCAAGCCCAGGCCCAAAGTATCGTCTTGCATTTTTGACTTTTGTCTTTGGACTTTAAATTGGTGTTGTAAGACATCTTACTGTGCTCACCCCAGTCCAACGCCGGTACCTCCACATCACATCTTTAAAATAGAGATGAGGAATTTCTTCAGCCAGAAGGCAGCGAATCTGTGGAACTGTTTGCCGCAGAAGGCTGTGGAAGCCAAATCACTGAGTGTCTTTAAGACAGCGATAGATAGGTTCTTGATTAATAAGGGGATCAGGGGTTATGGGGAGAAGGCAGGAGAATGGAAAACATATCAGCGGGCGAATGATGGAGCAGACTCAATGGGCTGAATGGCCTAATTCTCCTCCTATGTCTTTTGGTGTATCATGTATGATCACAGAGGTGTTTGTCTATTATACTGTGAGATCATGCGGAGATGGTTGTATGACATGAGAGTTGTGCCTGTGCTGTAATCTGTGCTATTACTGGGAGGGAGTACATTTCTTGGCACTCTTAGCTTCATTTATAGATAAGATTAGTTGCACCATAGCAGGCTGGCACGTATCCTGTTTTTTTTAGTGCTCATGCTGTTCTTCTTGCCACATTGTACGTTGTCAGACCACATTGGACATTTACTGGCTAATCCTGGCCTTCCTCTCTCGCCGGTGGTTCCTCTCTCTCTCTCTGGGGGTTCCTCTCTCTCTCTCTCTCTCTGGGGGTTCCCCTCTCTCTCTCTCTCTGGGGGTTCCTCTCTCTCTCTCTCTTGGGGTTCCTCTCGCTCTCTCTCTGGGGGTTCCTCTCTCTCTCTCTCTGGGGGTTCCTCTCTCTCTCTCTGGGGATTCCTCTCTCTCTCTCTCTCTGGGGGTTCCTCTCTCTCTCTCTCTGGGGGTTCCTCTCTCTCTCTCTCTCTCTGGGGGTTCCTCTCTCCCTCTCTCTCTCTCGCTGGGGTTTTCTCTCTCTCTTTCTCTGGGGGTTCCTCTCTCTCTCTGGGGGTTCCTCTCTCTCTCTCTCTGGGGGTTCCTCTATCTCTCTCTCTGGGGGTTCCTCTCTCTCTCTCTCACTGGGGGTTCCTCTCTCTCTCTCTCTCTCTCTTTGGGGGTTCCTCTCTCTCTCTCTCTGGGGCTTCCTCTCTCTCTCTCTCTGGGGCTTCCTCTCTCTCTCTCTCTCTGGGGGGTTCCTCTCTCTCTCTCTCTCTCTCTGGGGGTTCCTCTCTCTCTCTCTCTCTCTCTCTGGGGCTTACTCTCTCTCTCTCTGGGGGTTCCTCTCTCTCTCTCTCTGGGGGTTCCTCTCTCTCTCTCTCTCTGGGGGTTCCTCTCTCTCTCTCTCGGGGGGTTCCTCTCTCTCTCTCTCTCGGGGGGTTCCTCTCTCTCTCTCTCTCTGGGGGTTCCTCTCTCTCTCTCTCTCTGGGGGTTCCTCTCTCTCTATCTCTGGGGGTTCCTCTCTCTCTCTCTGGGGGTTCCTCTCTCTCTCTGGGGGTTCCTCTCTCCCTCTCTCGCTGGGGGTTCCTCTCTCTCTCTCTCTCTCTGGGGGTTCCTCTCTCTCTCTCTCTCTGGGGGTTCCTCTCTCTCTCTCTCTCTGGGGGTTCCTCTCTCCCTCTCTCTGGGAGTTCCTCTCTCTCTCTCTGGGGGTTCCTCTCTCTCTCTCACTGGGGGTTCCTCTCTCTCTCTCCCTGGGGGTAACTCTCTCTCTCTCCCTGGCGGTTCCTCTCTCCCTCTCTCTCTGGGGGTTCCTCTCTCTCTCTGGGAGTTCCTCTCTCTCTCTCTCTGGGGGTTCCTCTCTCTCTCTCTCATTGGGGATTCCTCTCTCTCTCTCTCTGGGGGTTCCTCTCTCTCTCCCTCTCTCTGTGGGTGTTTCTCTCTCTCTGGGGGTTCCACTCTCTCTCTCTGGGGGTTCCTCTCTCTCTCTGGGGGTTCCTCTCTCTCTCTTTCTCTGGGGGTTCCTCTCTCTCCCTCTCTCTGGGAGTTCCTCTCTCTCTCTCTCTCCGGGGGTTCCTCTCTCTCTCCTTGGGGATTCCTCTCTCTCTCCTTGGGGATTCCTCTCTCTCTCTCTCTCTCTGGGGGTTCCCCTCTCCCTCTCTCTGGGGGTTCCTCTCTCTCTCTCTCTGGGGGTTCCTCTCTCTCTCTCTGGGGGTTCCTCTCTCTCTCTCTGGGGGTTCCTCTCTCTCTCTCACTGGGGGTTCCTCTCTCTCTCTGGGGGTTCCTCTCTCTCTCTTTCTCTCTCCTTGGGGGTTCCTCACTCTTTCTCTGGGGGTTCCTCTCTCTCTCTCTCTCTCTCTCTCTCTGGGGGTTCCTCTCTCTCTCTCCCTCTCTCTCTGGGGGTTCCTCTCTCTCTCTCTCTGGGGGTTCCTCTCTCTCTCTCTCTCTCTGGGGGTTCCTCTCTCTCTCTCTCTGGGGGTTCCTCTCTCTCTCTCTCTCTGGGGGTCCCCCTCTCTCTCTCTCTCTGGGGGTTCCTCTCTCTCACTCTCTCTGGGGGTTCCTCTCTCTCTCTCTGGGGGTTCCTCTCTCTCTCTCTGGGGGTTCCTCTCTCTCTCTCACTGGGGGTTCCTCTCTCTCTCTGGGGGTTCCTCTCTCTCTCTCTCTCTCTCCTTGGGGGTTCCTCACTCTTTCTCTGGGGGTTCCTCTCTCTCTCTCTCTCTCTCTGGGGGTTCCTCTCTCTCTCTCTCTCTCTCTCTGGGGGTTCCTCTCTCTCTCTCTCTGGGGGTTCCTCTCTCTCTCTCTCTCTCTGGGGGTTCCTCTCTCTCTCTCTCTCTGGGGGTTCCTCTCTCTCACTCTCTCTGGGGGTTCCTCTCTCTCTCTCTCTGGGGGTTCCTCTCTCTCTCTCTCTCTCTGGGGGTTCCTCTCTCTCTCTCTCTCTCTGGGGGTTCCCCTCTCTCTCTCTCTGGGGGTTCCTCTCTCTCTCTCTCTCTGGGGGTCCCCCTCTCTCTCTCTCTCTGGGGGTCCCCCTCTCTCTCTCTCTCTGGGGGTTCCTCTCTCTCTCTCTCTCTGGGGGTTCCTCTCTCTCACTCTCTCTGGGGGTTCCTCTCTCTCTCTCTCTGGGGGTCCCCCTCTCTCTCTCTCTCTGGGGGTTCCTCTCTCTCTCTCTCTCTCTGGGGGTTCCTCTCTCTCTCTCTCTCGCTGGGGGTTCCTCTCTCTCTTCAGGTAGGTGAGTTGCTGATACACGTGCTGATTTGTTATATTTGCTCCGGGTGTGTCCCTTATCGTGTCGCGAGGAGGAGAATTGTGTTCTCCTCTGAGATATCCTGTGGATGGATGTCCTGATGATTATTCCTCTCCTTGTTGGTGGTGTTTCCTTGGTGGAGTGTTGTTTAAGTTATTCGGTGATGGTGGGGCCTGAATGAGGCCTCTGATTTGTCTGGAGGGGAGCGAGGTCTGTTGTGTTGCGATTTTTGGCATGGTATAAAAGAATCCTCAGGGCAATTCCTGGCATTTACTTTTCCTAGGTGTTCCTTTCTTCAGGAGAGGGGTTGTTCCAGGCTCTGATTTGTTGTATCTAATTCTAGAGAGTTTGCCTTCTCTTGTTGGGAGGAGGTGGGCTGGATCTCCCTCTATCCCGTTAATGGGTGTCTTGATGAATCATCTTCTCCTTGTTGGTGGGGTAATTTGGTGGAAAATGGTTGATGTTTTCTGGTGGTGAAGGCTCCTGAATGCTTCCTCTGATTTCGCTGGAAGGGAGTGAGATCTGTTGTGTGCCAAATCTTGTACTGATGCCGGTATCCTGTTGTTCCCCTTTTTTCCGGAGTATCGTTTCTTGCTTGGGGGTCCTTGAATATGGAGTTAAGTCCCGATTGGTTATATTTTACCCCACGAGGGTAAAATGTCCATTAGTTCCTCAACAACATGGGATGGGATTTTCCATCTCCGTCCCCAACCTCCCAGCGCTTTGTATTGTGGCAGTGGAGACTGCCCGCTATTGGCTGATGGTGGGGTCTTCTGGTCCCATTGCTGTCAACAGGTTTTCCCTTTGCTTGCGCCCTCTGCTGCTAGGAAACCCGGGGCTGGGGGGTGGGTGGGGTTTCCTTCGGCGGGGCCAAAAGATTCCGCTAGTGGGAATGGTTGGAAAATCCGACGCATGGTCTCTTTTATTTTCCAGAATCTCACCCCCGCATTACCCGCCAACAAACCACATCCTTCATAGAACCATAAGGCAGAGAAGGAGGCCACCCAGTCCATTGTCAGCCCGTACTGACACTTTGGAAAAGATAGCCAATTAGTCTCAAGCTCCCTGCTCGTTCCGCATAATCCTGCAAAAATTTCCCTTTCAAGTATATATCCAATTCCATTGCATTTGCTGCATCCATCCTTGCAGGCAGTGCATTCCGATCATAACGACTCACGACACTTCCTCATCTTCCCATTGGTTCTGATGTGCCTAAACCACAGTGGGCGGTATCCCCCCCCCCCCCCCCGGGTGGGAGAATCGCCGGGGCACCGCGCGAATTGCGCCACGCCACCCCGACACCCGCACGCGGTTCTCCCCCCCCCCCCCGAAAGCAGCGCGCATGAATTGCACCGGGCCGCTCGGAGAATCGCTGCAAACGGCGAGCGGCGATTCTCCGGCCCGGGTGGGCCGAGCAGCCGCGCGTAAACGGCCTGGTCCCACTGGCGCAGTCCACACCTGGTCGCTGCCGGCGGGTACTCATTGCGAAGGCTTGGGGGTGGCCTGTGGGGGGGGGGGGGGGGGCTTTGTTCCCGGGGGGGCCTCCAGAGTGGCCTGGTACGCGATTGGCACCAACCGATCGGTGGGCTGGCCTCTCTGTCGGCGGGCCTCCTTTCCTCCGCTGGCGAGCCTTGCTCCATCTGCCATGTTTGTGCAGGGCGACCTGGGGGAGGACGGCCACCGCGCATGCGCAAGTTGCCGCCAGCCCAACTGCGCATGCGCGGGACCCAAGGCGCCGCGTCTTTTACGCGGCGCCGGGTCTCTGATGCCGCGCCGAGGCTGCGTCCCCATAAATCGTGCGACGCCCCTGCTAGCCCCATGGAGGGGGGAGAATAGGGATCTGGGAACGGGCGCCGACGCCGGAGTAAAACACTCCGGTTTTTACCGGCGTCGGCACTTAGACTCCCTTTGGAAGAATCCCGCCCAGTGTGTCTTTAACCCGTATACGATGGACAAATGACCACAAGTTGTTTCATACAATAATATAATTTATTAGCTCGCACACAAGTTTAAGATTATTTCAATCACACACACATAAATAGAACTACAAAACTATTACCTGCAAGACCTTAACCTAACTTTCAAGTGATTGGCAAGTGCCGGGCAGATAAGGCCTTTATCCGGAATCCACAGTCTTGCAGTATTGATGGTCAGTTCCTGGTCGTTGTTGTCCTTGCCTCTGGTCCTTCTATCAGTAGCATGGATGGTCTTTTGTCGTGTTCTTGGTGTTGCTAAATTCGGGATGGTTGGCGTAGTGTTCACAAAATAGCTTTAACTTGAATAAAGCTATAAATTTATTCACACTACTAATTTGGATTTGACATTTTCTCCTAGATGATACACAGTTGCTAATAAACATATAATCTACTACTACTAATCTCTACACTATAACATTAACTATGATCTGCTCTCACTCACACTATCTTTCCTTCAGTCTGTTCTGTAGCCTCCTCCTCAACCTCTCACCCATAAGGCTTAGCACCAATGTTTTATCTACTTGCACATCTAGCTCCCTCTCGTGGTTGAGTTAGATATTTCATTAACCCTTGCAGTTCTTACATTTATGATAATACCACAGTCTTCCTCTTCTTCAGCCGATGAAGGGTTACCACTGTTGGTTGCTGTTGAGAGAGAGAATGAGGGGTTGCGCAGCACCTTTTATCCCCCGGGAGTTTTGCGCCCTGATCGATTAAGTCCAATCATGACCCGCTACCTTGATGGGCGGAGCATGTCCTTGCCGTCCATGTCCGTTAGTATCCGAGGCATGTAGGCCTTTCCAAATAAAGGAAGCAGATGCCAACATGTCTGCCGAGCTTTGACAAAGAGACATCGGACTCGAAACGTTAGCTCTTTTCTCTCCCTACAGATGCTGCCAGACCTGCTGAGATTTTATCTTTCGTCCCACCAAGTCTGCTACGCTATCCTGATTTGCATTTTAAGCCTATTGTCCCAGGATGACCTCTTGATGTCATTTGGCATTTTTCCTGTGCTATTTCCAATGTCTGGGTTGCAGCCTTTTGTTTATTTGAAGGCTGCAGCCCGTTGGTCCCTGAACTTGGCCACTTTTCCGAGCATCCTCTGCCAAAAGCCATTTGAGGTGGCCAGAGTTCCTTTGGCAATTATCCTCAACCTGTGTCCTTTGCTTACATACCTGGTGCAAATGGAAATAATTTATCCTTATTTACTTTCTCTAAATGCCCCATAATCTTGAAGTAGTCAGTTATTTATTTCTTCAGCCTATTGTTTTTTTAATGTGTTGATTAAAAATACACAAATGCAATAAGATATCCCGAGTGCCCCTATGAATTGCCAATTTATGGAGTTTCATTTGAGAAACTTTTTAACCCTGTTACATTTCTGTTCTGCATGATATTTTAGCCATTTTGAGCCACCGGTGATCAATGCGAAGTGTTTTCTTTTTGTTTGATGTTCATCTGCTGCTTTAAGGGTGTTCAGGGCGAACCATTTGTAATCTGCTAATTGTCAGCTGGGCAAATTAGCGCCGAAGTTGCACTCCACATTTCAAAACTAATGCACAAGCGGTTAAAAATGAGCATGGGTCAAATGTCAGCATTCAGCAATTTCAGAAAATGTGTCGCGACCTTAAATTATTTATGTCAGCAATGCCGTAAATGCAGTTTTCCAAACTACTTAAGGGTTGTGAATAACATTCTACGCGCAAAGAAAAGTGTTGTTTGCAAAATTGATTGCTCAGATAGTATGTCATGGAGGAACCTATGCTTCATTTTCCCAACTCAGCACTAATTTAGTTTTCTTTTCAGCAATAAAATTAACTTTCTTGAAGCTTTAAATGATTGATGTAATCAAATAAGTGTAGAAAACAGAAGACCCTTCAGGTTGTTGTTATACAAAAGGCAAGTCAATTATTTAAATCTCACTTTAGGCAGCGGGCCAGAATCTTCAAAGTCCCAAGTCCACAATTAACTTGCAATTGCTAGAAGCTACATGTATTCGTATGCAGGGACCTGTTCTGTGCAGGCAAAAAGGAACATGTCAATGCATTGGACCTTTATTTGAATTGAATAAAAGGCGTGCTACAATTATTCCCTGGTATGTTCTCCATGGCAATGGCCTGACCAATCACAGTTGACTTGCCAACCAATTAGCACCCTTTCTATTTGGAGTATAAAATATTGCTCCCTTTGAAATTTGGTATTATTGCATGTGTCCTGATGAGTGCAAGCTGGAAAGCTTCAGCAGCATTTTTGTTTTAACAATACAGAAGTTAAAATTCTCAGCTTTTGTGTAATTGGCCGGAGCACCCTTTGCTGAGAGCTGTTCTGTGCCATCCCATCCACTACCATTCTTTTCCTTCACTTAATCCATTTTCTTCCCAGCCCATCCCATGGTTTTTCCATTATTGTTCCTTAACGACCAGGTGAGCAAAACTATTTTTTAGGCAGGAATTCACTTTACCTTCTCTTTCAACTTCACTTCCCCGTTCTTCGATCTTATCCTAACTCTTTGCATTCCCTTCCTGTCTTGTTCCACCATAATTCCTTCACCCCCCCCATCCCTATCATTCAACTTCTTCTCTTCAAAATTATTTCCATCCAGTTCCATCCAATTCATACCAATCCTAGGCCACTCCACCCTTGTCCATTCCTTCATCGCACTCATTCCACCACAATGCCTTCCTCCTTAGCGTTTTGCCTCTCTAATATGGCCATTCCTCCATGACCCATCCTCCCTGAGAAACCCATCTTTCTCTGATGTTTTACTTTCCCATCCATTTGAGAACACTTTTTCCCACTGCATTTTATGATTCAGTTCAGTTCTGCAAAATACAAAGAGTAGTGACAATCATGCTGAACCCTTTGGCTCCCCTTTCAGTACTCTGGTATATCTCCTCGAAGAGGTATACATGCTTTCTTGTACATCTACCAATTCCTTAGCTCGCCATAAAGCGTGCCCTAAATCCCCACAGCTTTAAGTTTAATAGTAAGTTGTGAAAGAAAAAAAATGTTCAATGCATATTTGACATATCGATACCGAGCAAAACCAATGTTAAAATGCAAACAAAAACAGAATAATTATGTTACAAAATTGTTTTTTAGGTGTCTTTGCCTAGTTTACAAAATTCCTCATCACTTTTTGTTCAAATGTATCTGCCTTGCTTCCTTTGTCTTAGAAATAAACATTTTCTCTTGCCAGTCTCCTCCAGTCCAAAAGATGTGCATGTTAGGTGGATTGGCTATGCTAAATTGTTGTTATACAAAAGGCAAGTCAATTATTTAAATCTCACTTTAGGCAGCGGGCCAGAATCTTCAAAGTCCCAAGTCCACAATTAACTTGCAATTGCTAGAAGCTACATGTATTCGTATGCAGGGACCTGTTCTGTGCAGGCTAAAAGGAACATGTCAATGCATTGGACCTTTATTTGAATTGAATAAAAGGTGTGCTACAATTAATCCCTGGTATGTTCTCCATGGCAATGGCCTGACCAATCACAGTTGACTTGCCAACCAATTAGCACCCTTTCCAAAAAAGGTGAGGTGGGGTTATGGGGAGAGGGTGGAGGTGCGGGGATAGGGTGGTGGTGCGGACTTAGTAGGGTGCTCTTTCCAAGGGCTGGTGCAGACTCGATGGGCCTAATGGCCTCCTTCTGCACTGTGAATTCTATGATTCTCTTCAATCCTCTGGTAGTTTTGGTTCTTCTTAAGAGTTTCTTCCACTTCTCTACCTCAACCAAAGGGACATTATTCATGCATGATCATTGCAACATTAGGAACAGAAGGGAGGCCATTCAAGCCCTCAAACCTGGTCAACCATTTAACAGGATCACGGTTAACGATCTCACCTCAACTCCATTTTCATGCCTTTTGCCCTTTGATACTTGGCAGTTGAGACTGACGTAAGCAGTGCTACTATGGTAAAAGTAACTGTGAGAGAGCTAGTCGACGGCAGGAACCATTCCAGCTGCACTGAAGCTATTTCTCATCCAATGTCACAGACTGGAAATTCTCAGAGGAATTGTTAAAATTAGACATGCAACCTCATTATCCCTTTCTAAACCTGTGTTTGTGCAATTTGTAACTGCCTACTGGTTAGCGGAGGGGGGCAGTTTTAGATCACGACAGCCATGGAGGCAGGGTGACCAAGTGTCGCAGATTTTGAGGGGCTGTCCCATAATTTGGCCTTTCATTCCATGTCCCGTCTTTGACCTTCCCTGGACGCTGTGTGTGTCGCAAGCCTGCTTTCTGTGCATGTGTTGGGCAGCCTTGTGGGTGTCTGGAGGGTGGACCCGTCAGGGCAGCAGCACGACCCTACTTTCATAGATTCACCCGCCCACCCACCTCTGCCCAGCCCCTTATATTTGTCCCTTACTTTTTCAACCAGAGTTAGGGGGCGATCCAATGGGCACTCTGTGCCGGAAAAGTAGCATGGCCATTGAAAACCGGGAGACCCCGCTCCCGGGATCTACCCCGCTCGCAATGCCTCGCGAGATTCAACGCAATCTCGTGGAACGTTGCGATGTGAATCCTGCCCCCAATGGGTGGGATCACCTTTTGGCAAATCTGCATATTACGACGAGGCAGTAAGCCTCACTCTAATGTGCAGATTTCTGAAGGACCTGACGCATTGGGATTCAACTCCTTCGCCTCAGAGACCTCGGACGAGTGCTGTTCAATACTGGCCCCAGGAGACCAGGCGGAACAACACTTGTGGGGGTCACCCAGGGGATTGGAGGCCCCCAGCTGCAGGCCCTTTTGGAAGGGTGGTGCCAGGCTTGCACTGCTGGTGCCAGCTGGTTGCACCAGTGCCAGCTCTCTTGGCAGTGCCACCCTGGCAGTTCTGTCTGGATGCTGGCCTGCCACTGCCAAGGTGCCCAGGTGGAACTGTCAGCTGGCATAGGCACAGCCAGAGTGTTAGGTTGGCACTGCCAAGGTGCCAAGCTGGCATTTTTTGCACATGATTGGTCCAGGGACCCTCCCATAAGGGGGGTGGGGGGGGGAGAAATTAGGTTGTGGGCCTCAGAGATCAGGATGCCATTTTGATCTCTTGCTACAATGGGGAGTTCCAGCTAACAGAGCTCCCCACTGAACAAAACAGCGTCATGTGCGGCTCTTACCCCGCGTTACCCATTCAGGCCCCTTATTCAACATAAGCTGCATTGAATAGCCACGTGGTGTTCCTCGGCACTGTGAGTGCCGCGAAACGCGCAGCCAAACGCGCTCGCTATGGGATTTGTTCACTTTGGGGAGAATCGTGCCCTTAGTCACCAAGTGGGGGCTGGGTCATTGAATATATTCACCATTGAGTTAGGCAGATTTTTTTTTTTTTTGAAATATATTTTTTTGAAGTTTTTCAAACAAAGATTTTCCGTTTTTACAACTTAATAAAGGAATATACATTAAACGTTATTTAAATAATATATTAAACTAACAACAGATGGAAAAAGAAATAAACAAAAAGCAAATATCAACAACTAACTAAGAAAAAGCAAGAACACGGGTTAATCCCCCCCCCCCCCCCCCCCCCCCCCCCCCCCCCCATGGGTTGCTGCTGCTGTCTTCCCTGTTTTTCCATTATCGTTCCACGAGATAGTCAAGGAACGGTTGCCACCGCCTGGTGAACCCCTGAGCCGATCCTCTTAACGCATATTTTATTCGTTCCAGTCTTATGAACCCTGCCATGTCGTTTATCCAGGCCTCCACGCCCGGGGGCTTCGCTTCTTTCCACATAAGTAGAATCCTTCGCCGGGCTACTAGGGACGCAAAGGCCAAGACGTCGGCCTCTTTCGCCTCCTGCACTCCCGGCTCTTCTGCAACCCCAAATATAGCCAACCCCCAGCTTGGTTTGACCCAGACCCCACCACCTTTGAGATCACTTTTGCCACACCCTCCCAGAACTCATGCAGTGCCGGACACGACCAGAACATGTGAGTGTGGTTCGCCGAGCTTCCCGAGCACCTCCCACACCTATCCTCCACCCCAAAAAACCTGCTCAGTCTTGCTCCCGTCATATACGCTCTGTGTAGAACCTTAAATTGAATCAGGCTAAGCCTGGCACATGAGGACGAAGAATGTACCCTATTTAGGGCATCTGCCCACAGCCCCTCCTCAATCTCTTCCCCCAGCTCCTCTTCCCATTTTCCCTTCAGCTCCTCTACCATCGCCTCCCCCTCGTCTCTCATCTCCCTGTATATTTCGGACACTTTACCTTCTCCAACCCATGCCCCCGAAATCACTCTATCCTGGACCCCTTGCGTCGGGAGCAGCGGAAATTCCCTCACCTGTTGCCTCGTAAATGCCCTCACTTGTATGTATCGGAAAGCATTCCCTGGTGGCAACTGATATTTTTCTTCCAATGCTCCCAAACTCGCAAACGTCCCGTCCACAAACAGGTCCTTCAGCTTCCTAATTCCTGCTCGCTGCCAACATTGAAATCCCCCATCTATCCTCCCCGGGACGAACCTGTGGTTATTCCTTATTGGGGACCACACTGAGGCACTCGTCACTCCCCTATGTCGTCTCCACTGCCCCCAGATCTTCAAGGTCGCCACTACCACTGGGTTTGTGGTGCACCTTTTCGGGGAGAACGGTAGTGGCGCCGTCGCCAGCGCATTTAGGCTCATTCCCTTACAGGACGCCGTCTCCAACCTTTTCCATGCCGCATCTTCTTCTTCCCTCATCCACTTACAGACCATCGACACATTGGCCGCCCAATAGTAGTCATTCAGACTCGGCAGTGCCAATCCCCCTCTGTCCCTACTGCGCTGCAGGAACCCCCTCTTTACCCTCAGGGTCTTTCCCGCCCACACAAAGCTCATGATGCTCCTGTCTAATTTTTTGAAGAAGGCCTTTGTAATCAGGATGGGGAGGCACTGAAACACGAAAAGAAACCTCGGGAGGACCACCATTTTAACCGCCTGTACTCTGCCCGCCAATGACAGGGGCACCATATCCCACCTCTTAAAGTCCTCCACCGTCTGCTCTACCAATCGCGTCAGGTTAAGTTTATGTAGGGTTCCCCAGTTCCTGGCCACCTGAATCCCCAGGTATCGAAAATTCCTTGCTACTCTCCTCAGCGGCAGAGCATCTATCCCCCTGCCCTGTTCCCCCGGGGTGCATCACAAAAAGTTTGCTCTTTCCCATGTTTAATTTAAATCCCGAGAACTCTCCAAACACTCTGAGTATCTGCATTACCTCTGGCATCCCCTCTACCGGGTCCGCCACATATAGCAGCAAATCGTCTGCGTATAGTGACACTCGATGTTCCTCTCCCCCTCTAAGCACCCCCCTCCACTTCTTAGAGTCCCTCAGCGCTATGGCCAATGGTTCAATTACCAACGCGAAGAGTAACGGGGACAGGGGGCACCCTTGTCTTGTACCCCTATGTAATCGAAAGTATCCCGATCTTTGCCTGTTTGTAACGGCGCTTGCCACCGGGGCTGCGTACAAGAGTCTAACCCATCTAATGAACCCCTCCCCGAACCCAGATCTCTTCAGCACCTCCCACAAATAGTCCCACTCCACCCTATCGAATGCCTTCTCTGCATCCATCGCCACCACTATCTCTGCCTCCCCCTCCGGTGGGGGCATCATCATCACCCCCAGCAACCTTCGTACATTGGCATTCAATTGTCTCCCCTTAACAAACCCTGTCTGGTCGTCATGTACCACCCCTGGGACCCAATCCTCTATCCTTGTCGCCATCACTTTGGCCAGCAGTTTGGCGTCTACGTTTAGGAGGGAGATGGGCCTGTATGACCCGCACTGCAGCGGGTCTTTGTCTCGTTTCAGGATTAGCGATATCGTCGCCTCCGACATTGTCGGGGGCAATGTCCCCCTTTCCTTAGCCTCATTAAATGTTCTCGCCAAAAGCGGGGCCAACAGGTCCATATATTTCCTATAAAATTCCACCAGGAACCCATCTGGTCCCGGGGCCATCCCTGCTTGCATGCTCCCAATTCCTTTGATCACCTCATCCACCTCAATCTGCGCCCCCAGACCTGCCACCTCCTGCCCCTCCACCCTCGGGAACTCTAGCTGGTCCAAAAAGTGTATCATTCACTCTTTCCCCTCCGGGGGTTGGGACTTGTACAGCCTCTCATAGAATGTCTTGAACACCTCGTTCACTTTCCCTGCTCTCTGCTCCATCTTTCCCATTTCATCCCTAACTCCTCCAATCTCTCTCGCCGCCCCCCTCTTCCGAAGTCGTTGGGCCAGCAGCCGGCTCGCCTTTTCCCCATATTCATATTGTATCCCCTGTGCCTTCCTCCACTGTGTCTCTGCCTTTCCCGTGGTCAGCAGGTCAAACTCCGTCTGTAATCTTCGTCTTTCCCTGTATAGCCCTTCGTCTGGGGCCTCCGCATACTTCCTATCCACCCTCAAAATTTCCCCTACTAATCTCTCTCTTTCTTTACCCTCTTGTTTCCCCTTGTGATACAGCCTCCAACTGTGATACGAGATACAGGGCCTGGTGGTAAAAACGGAGACGCACGAGGCACTACACAAGAGGTGCATAGAAAGGCTGGAAGCCCTGGAGAACAGCTCGAGGAAGAAGAACCTACGGATTTTAGGTCTCCCCGAAGGAACAGAGGGAGCTGATGCTGGGGCGTATGTGAGTACGATGCTCCATACTCTAATGGGAGCTGAGGCCCCAACGGGCCCCCTGGAAGTGGAGGGAGCGTACCAGGTCCTCGTGAGAAGACCAAAGGCAGGGGAAACACCAAGAGCAATAGTGGTGAAGTTCCATCGCTACCAGTCATGGGACAGGGAGATGGTCCTGAGCTGGGCTAAGAAGACACGGAGTAGCAAGTGGCAGAACGCGGTGATATGCGTGTATCAAGACTGGAGTGCGGAGGTGGTGAGAAGGAGGGCGAGTTTCAACCGGGCCAAGGCGGTGCTCCATAGGAAGAAAGTCAAATTTGGGATGCTGCAGCCAGCGAGATTGTGGTTCACACATCAGGGCAAACACCACTACTTCGAGACGGCGGAGGAGGCATGGACATTTATTTAGGAAGAGAAATTGGACTAGACTTGAGAAATTGATGCCCGGAGAGGGGTAGCGAGGTGGTGGCACAGAAATGTAAAGTGGGGAGAGGGGAGGGCTAATGTATAATAATGTTGGACGGAGAATTTTTCTCGCCCCGATGTGGGGGACATGAAGAAATGTGGGCGCCAGTGGAAAGGGGGACAGGGAAGGGGAATGAGGGAACTGCGCCATTAGGGGCGGGGCCGTGAGGAAGGCGCGGGTATTTCCCCGCGCTATGGAAACTATGGCGGGAAAAAGGGCGCAGGAAGGAAGGGAGCCTCACACGCAGGGAGGTCAAAGGATGAACGGGGGAAGCCGAGGTCAGCCAGAGTTAGCTGACTTCCGGAAGCAATATGGGGGGAGTAATCAAGCTAGAGGGGGATCTAGGGTGGGGAGGGGGGGGGAGGGGGGGGGGATTAACTGGGTTGCTGCTGCTGAGAGTATGGGGGAGCTGATACGAGACGAGGTGGTCGGGACGGGAGGGCGCCGTCTGGGGGACAGACGGGTTCGTGAGACCTGGGTGAGGAGATGGTTTAAAAAAGGGAATGACTAGTCGACGAGGGGGGGGTAAATGGCCCCCCAACCCGGCTGATCACGTGGAATGTAGGTTTAAATGGGCCGATTAAGAGGGCAAGGATGTTTGCGCACTTAAAGAGACTGAAGGCGGACGTAGTTATGCTCCAGGAGACGCACCTGAAGTTGGCGGATCAGGTTAGACTAAGGAAAGGATGGGTGGGACAGGTATTCCACTCAGGGTTGGACGCGAAACACAGAGGGGTGGCAATACTGGTGGGGAAACGTGTATCGTTCGAGGCTAAGACCATAGTGGTGGATAGTGGGGGCAGGTATGTGATGGTGAGTGGCAGACTGCAGGGTGAGGCGGTTGTGCTGGTGAACGTATATGCCCCAAACTGGGATGACGCGGGATTCATGAAGCGAATGCTGGGACGTTTCCGACCTCCAGGTCCGGGATACGTCCCAGCATTCGCTTCATGAATCCCGCGTCCATTTCATCCCTAACTCCTCCAATCTCTCTCGCCGCCCCCCTCTTCCGAAGTTGTTGGGCCAGCAGCCGGCTCGCCTTTTCCCCATATTCATATTGTATCCCCTGTGCCTTCCTCCACTGTGTCTCTGCCTTTCCCGTGGTCAGCAGGTCAAACTCCGTCTGTAATCTTTGTCTTTCCCTGTATAGCCCTTCATCTGGGGCCTCCGCATACTTCCTATCCACCCTCAAAATTTCCCCTACTAATCTCTCTCTTTCTTTACCCTCTTGTTTCCCCTTGTGGGCTCTGATGGAAATCAGCTCTCCTCTAACCACCGCCTTCAGCGCTTCCCATACTACTCCCACCTGGACCTCCCCATCGTCATTGACCTCCAGGTATCTTTCGATACATCCCCTCAACCTTCCGCATACCCCCTCGTCCGCCAGTAGTCCCATGTCTAATCGCCAGAGTGGGCGCTGGTCCCTTTCCTCTCCTAGTTCCAGCTCCACCCAATGCGGGGCGTGATCTGAAACGGCTATGGCCGAGTACTCCGTTCTTGCCACTTTCGGGATCAGTGCCCTTCCCAAAACAAAAAAGTCTATCCGGGAATATACCTTGTGGACGTGGGAGAAAAAGGAAAACTCTTTACCCATCGGTCTGGCGAATCTCCACGGATCTACTCCCCCATTTGCTCCATGAACCCCTTAAGCACCCTGGTCGCTGCCGGCCTTCTCCCGGTCCTGGATCTGGACCGGTCCAGCCCTGGGTCAAGCACTGTGTTAAAGTCCCCCCCCCATTAACAAGTTTCCCACCTCCAGGTCCGGGATACGTCCCAGCATTCGCTTCATGAATCCCGCGTCATCCCAGTTCGGGGCATATACGTTCACCAGCACAACCGCCTCACCCTGCAATCTGCCACTCACCATCACATACCTGCCCCCACTATCCACCACTATGGTCTTAGCCTCGAACGATACACGTTTCCCCACCAGTATTGCCACCCCTGTTTTTCGCGTCCAACCCTGAGTGGAATACCTGTCCCACCCATCCTTTCCTTAGTCTAACCTGATCCGCCAACTTCAGGTGCGTCTCCTGGAGCATAACTACGTCCGCCTTCAGTCTTTTTAAGTGCGCAAACACCCTTGCCCTCTTAATCGGCCCATTTAAACCTACATTCCACGTGATCAGCCGGGTTGGGGGGCCATTTACCCCCCCTCCACCTCGTCGACTAGTCATCCCCTTTTTTAAACCATCTCCTCACCCAGGTCTCACGCACCCGTCTGTCCCCCAGACGGCGCCCTCCCGTCCCGACCACCTCGTCTAGTATCAGCTCCCCCTTACTCTCAGCAGCAGCAACCCAGTTAATCACCCCCCTCCCTCCC
Source organism: Scyliorhinus torazame (assembly GCF_047496885.1). Classification (NCBI taxonomy): domain Eukaryota; kingdom Metazoa; phylum Chordata; class Chondrichthyes; order Carcharhiniformes; family Scyliorhinidae; genus Scyliorhinus; species Scyliorhinus torazame. Next base: position 16,053,477 of record NC_092716.1, on the reverse strand, counting down.
ACCCCCCCCCCAGATCCCCCTCTAGCTTGATTACTCCCCCCATATTGCTTCCTGAAGTCAGCTAACTCTGGCTGACCTCGGCTTCCCCCGTTCATCCTTTGACCTCCCTGCGTGTGAGGCTCCCTTCCTTCCTGCGCCCTTTTTCCCGCCATAGTTTCCATAGCGCGGGGAAATACCCGCGCCTTCCTCTCGGCCCCGCCCCTAATGGCGCAGTTCCCTCATTCCCCTTCCCTGTCCCCTTTTCCACTGGCGCCCACATTTCTTCATGTCCCCCACATCGGGGGGAGAAAAAGTCCCCATCCAACATTATTATACATTAGCCCTCCCCTCTCCCCACTTTACATTTCTGTGCCACCACCTCGCTACCCCTCTCCGGGCATCAATTTCTCAAGTCGAGTCCAATTTCTCTTCCTAAATAAATGTCCATGCCTCCTCCGCCGTCTCGAGGTAGTGGTGTTTGCCCTGATGTGTGACCCACAATCTCGCTGGCTGCAGCATCCCAAATTTGACTTTCTTCCTATGGAGCACCGCCTTGGCCCGGTTGAAACTCGCCCTCCTTCTCGCCACCTCCGCACTCCAGTCTTGATACACGCGTATCACCGCGTTCTGCCACTTGCTACTCCGTGTCTTCTTAGGCCAGCTCAGGACCATCTCCCTGTCCCTGTAGCGATGGAACTTCACCACTATTGCTCTTGGTGTTTCCCCTGCCTTTGGTCTTCTCACGAGGACCCGGTACGCTCCCTCCACTTCCAGGGGGCCCGTTGGGGCCTCAGCTCCCATTAGAGTATGGAGCATCGTACTCACATACGCCCAGCATCAGCTCCCTCTGTTCCTTCGGGGAGACCTAAAATCCGTAGGTTCTTCCTCCTCGAGCTGTTCTCCAGGGCTTCCAGCCTTTCTATGCACCTCTTGTGTAGTGCCTCGTGCGTCTCCGTTTTTACCACCAGGCCCTGTATCTCGTCTTCGTTCTCGGCTGCCTTTGCCTTCACTCCACAGAGCTCCATCGCCTGGACCTTTTGTGTTTCCTTTAGTCCCTCGATTGCCAGTAACATCGGCGCCAGCACCTCTTTCTTGAGCTCCTCCACACATCGTCGGAGGAAGTCCTGCTGATCCAGGCCCCATACCATCTGGGCTCCCTCGGCCGCCATTTTGCTTCTCCCTTCTCTTCTCTGCCGCTGCTCCAAAGGATCCTCCGCAATCTGGCCACTACTGTCGCTCCTTTCCATCCACACCCGGGGGGACTCCTTCCTTTGTCATCTCACACTGGGTTTGGCCGCAAAAAATGTCTGTTGGGGCTCCCGATAAGAGCCCAAAAGTCCGTTGAAACGGGAGGTGCCGAAACGTGCGGCTTAGCTGGTCATCGCCGCAACCGGAAGTCGAGTTAGGCAGATTTTTGACTGACAAGGGAGTCGAGGATTATGGGGGACAGACAAGAAAAGTGTTGTCAAAATCTTATTGAATGGTGAAACAGACTTGATGGGCTGAATGGCTTACTCTGATTGAACTTACTGAGCTGAAGGACACAAAGGCTTTTCCCCAACGAAAAACTATTCATTCCTCAATTTTGGCAAGATAAATTTAGGATGTCTTGAGTCCTGACTCAGAATTGTTTATCTTTTTTCTAAAAAATGGAGTCCCTCTGAGGTTCCAGCTGCTTGAGTGAGTAAGGGACAGGCTTCAATCTTAACAGACAGGAGTGGGTATAAGGGACAGATGTCATTCCAACAGACGGGACTTTAAAGTTTGACTGCTCCGTCTGTGCCTCTTAATTAGGCTGCAGATATAAAGCTTCTGCGCTTTGGCATCTGGCTACATTGATTAGCTCTCCATTTCTCAACAGTATTTCAATTCATATGTTCGACTGAGAAGAGCGTAATTCTAAAGTTCTTGCTCTGCATCCTGCACATGCTGAAGCATATCACCTCATTTGCATTTAAATGCTTTGCTAATTGGACCATGGAGGTAGATTTACAAGCTGTCAGAGGCAATGAGTTAGAATCAAGGCTGGATTAATGATTGCAATGGCGGTTGCTATGACTGGTAGCCCACAGTGTAAACCAGATATTGTACAAAGTCGTGTTGAGGTGGCTGACGATGGGGGTGGATGATGTCTGCTTGGTCATAAAGAACAAAGAACAGTACAGCACAGCGCAGGAACAGGCCCTTCGGCCGTCCAAGCCTGCACCGATCACGTGTCCTACCTAGACCAACCGCCTGTATCCTCTGTACCCTGTCAGTTCATGTGTCTATCTAGATAAGTCTTAAAGGTCGCTAACGTATCTGCCTCAACCACCTCACTTGGCAGTGCATCGCAGGCCACCACCACCCTCCGTGTAGAAAACCTTCCCCGCACATCTCCACTGAACCTATCCCCCCTCAACTTGAGCTAATGCCCCCTTGCAATCGTCATTTCCGCCCTGGGGAAAAACCTCCAACTGTTCACCCTATCTATACCCCTCATAATTTTATAAACTTCTATCAGGTCATCCCTCAGCCTCCATCTCTCCAGAGAGAACAATCCAAATTTATTCAATCTCTCCACATAAGTAATATCCACCATACCAGGCAATACCCTGGTAAACCTTTTCTATACTCTCTCCAAAGCCTCCACGTCCTTCTGGTAATGTGGACACCAGAATTGGACACAGTATTCCAAATGCAGCCTAACCAATGTTCTATATAACTAACATAATTTGTGAACTTTTATATTTGATGCCCCATACGATGAAGACAAGCATGTCATATGCCTTCTTTACCACCATTTCCACCTGTGCTGCTACTTTTAAGGATCTGTGGACCTGCACGCCCAGATCTCGCTGTGTGTCTATGCCCCTGATGGTTCTGCCATTTAATTTATAGCTCCAACCTGAATTGGATCTGCCAAAATGCATCACCTCGCATTTGTCCGGGTTAGATTTCATCGACCATTTCTCCGCCCGATTTTGCAGCCGATCTATATTCTCTGACAATCTTCCTCACGATCTGCAACTCCTGCAATCTTAGTATCATCCACAAACTTGCTAATCAGACCAGCTACGCATTCTTCCAAGTCATTTATATATATTACAAACAGCAGAGGTCCCAGTACTGATCCCTGCGGAACACTATTAGTTACAGACCTCCATTCGGAAAAACACAATTCCTACTGCTACCCTCTATCCTCTATGGCCAAGCCAGTTCTGAATCTATCTAGTTCACCCCTGACCCCGTGTGATTTAATATTTTGCACCAGCCTGCCATGAGGGACCTTGTCAAATTGTTTACTAAAGTTCATGTAGACAACATTCACAGCCCTTCCCTCAATCGTTTTTGTCACCTCCTCCAAAAACTCAATTAAATTAGTGAGACATGACCTCCCTGGTACAAAACCATGCTGTCTGTCACTAATAAGACCATTCACTTCCAAATGTGCATAGATCCTATCTCTGAGAATCTTTTCCAACAATTTCACTATCACTGACGTCAAGCTCAATGGCCTATAATTACCCAGGTTATCCTTGCAACCCTTCTTAAATAACGGTACAACATTGGCTATCCTCCAATCCTCTGGGACCCCATCTGTGTCTAACAAGGACCTCACCTGTGTCTAACAAGGAAACAAAGATTTCTGTTAGAGGCCCAGTGATTTCATCTCTTGTCTCCCTCAGTAATCTGGGATAGATGCCATCTGACCCTCGGGATTTGTCTACCTCAATGCTTTTTAACACACATAACACATCCTCCCTTGTAATAATGACTTGTTCAAAATGTTTACACATCCCTCCGAGACACCACCAATCTACGTGTCCCTCTCCTTTGTGAATACCGATGCTAAGTACTCATTGAGGATCTCACCTCCTTCCTTTGGTTCTAGGCATTATTTCCCTCCTTTGCCCTTGAGTGGACCAACACTTTCTCTAGCTACCCTCTTGTTCCAAATATATGTATAAAATGCCTTGAGATTCTCCTTAATCCTGTCTGCCAAGGAAATTTTGTGACCCTTTTTGCCCTCCTAACTCCCTGTTTGAGTTATTTTTTACTTCCCCTGTATTCTTCAATTGCTTCATCTGTTTCTAGTTGCCTAGACCTCATATATGCATCCTTTTTCTTTCTGAGTAGACTCGCAATTTCCCTGGTCATCCACGATTCCCGAATCCTGCCTTTCCTTTTCATCAGAACATGCCGGTCCTGCACTCCCATCAACTGCTCCTAAAAAGGCTACCACATGCCAAATGTGGATTTACCCTCAAAAAGCCTCTCCCAAACGACAGACTCTGAATCCTGCCTAATCTGGAAGTGTGGTGATGTGCATCACTGTGGGTACACGGGGGGTTAATGTAAATACATGTAGGCTAGCTGGACACTAGAGGGAGCACCAGAGACATCACACACACACACACACTCAACCAATAGATCAGTTAGATAGGACACGACCAATGGACATTCACGATACACACAGAGGTGACACGACCACAAGAGGGCATTACACCAACCCATATATAAAGGACACCACACACATGATCTAGCTCTTTCCAGTGGAGACAGTCAGTGAGTACAGACACAGGGTTGACTCAATATCACTCCCGCCACGTGGATTGCAGCAACTGGTTAGTCAGTCTGGGTCGCTATAGTATGATTAGCAGTAGTGTTGAACCCGAGTAATAGAAGTGTAAATAGTTTAATAAACGTGTTGAAGTTATCTCCACATCTGAACCTTCCTTTGTCAAGGGCACCACAAGGAAGCCACTTATGCTACACCTAGAGCATAACAAATCAGGTAGTAGTTGGCCTTCCTCCAATTTTGCACCTTAACCCTAGGATAACACTCATCCTTTTCCATGAGTATCCGAAAGCTTACAGAATTGTGGTCACTGTTCGCTACATGTTCTCCCACTGTAACTTTGATGACCTGGCCGGGCTCGTTTCCTAGTACTAGGTCCAGTATAGCCCCCTCTCTAGTCGGACTATCCACATATTGTTCCAAAAAACCTTCCTGGACACACTTTAACAAATTCCTCACCATATGGTCCTGAAGAGATTTCCAGTCAATATGAGGAAAATTGAAGTCTCCCACTCCAACAACACTATTATTTCTACACCTATCCAGAATCTGCTCACATATCTGTTCTTCAACTTCCCATGGGCTATTGGGAGGCCTGTAGTACACCCCCATCATAGTGACTGCCCCCTTCCTGTTTCTGAGTTCTACCCACAGTGTCTCGTAACTTGATTTTTCCAAGGTGTCCTCCCTCTGTCCAGCGGTAATATGTTCTCTAACCAGTATTAGAACTCCCCCACCGCTTTTACCTTCCCTCTGTCTCAGCTAAAACACCTATACCCCGGAATGTTTAGCTGCCAGTCCTGTCCCTTTTTTAACCAAATCTCCATTACAGCAACCACATCCAAGTTCCATGCATGAATCAAGGCTCTAAGTTCACCTGTCTTACTTGTTATCCTCAGTGCATTGAAGCAGATGCACTCCAGATCTCCAGGCCCACTGAGTTCGACCTCCCCCAGCCTGCCCTTCCTCTTAGCCAGCCTGGCCCTGGTACCATGCTCATCCCCAATCTCTACACTTGCTGGCTTACTATTATGACTCCAATCCCCCTGAAAATTAGTTTAAACCCACCCAAACTATACGAGCAAGCCTCCCAGGAGGTAATGAAAAAGGCATGAGCTTGTTGCACGATTTTACCCCCAAACTTTGCAGAGGCCAGGGATCCCACTTGAATCAAGCACAGGCCCTCACACTGTTCGGTCTATGAACATTGCGCCCAATTTAGGCTCGTACAAAAATGGAATGGGAGCTTAAATATCTCAGTTGGGAGAGCTTCAGACTGAAGATCTAAAAAGGTCCCTGGTTCAATCCCGGGTTTTGGCATCTGGCCGAGTACTGGCTTTCCTCGCTATCTACCACGTTGGGCAGCACAGTAGCACAGTGGGTAGCACTGTTGCTTCTGTCATGGGAGTGTCCCTTGAAGAAATGTTTTATCTTCTCAAATGGCTTCAGTGATGTCATTGTGTGGGTGGAGCTGGGCTGTTGCTCTGAGTTTCACTTTCGTTTACACATTTGGAAGCTGGATTCAAACAGAAGTCTTGTCGTGAGTCTCTCTCTCTCTCTCCACATGTTAGAAGGTGTCTCCTGACCACTTGATAATTTAAAAGTGATAACTGTTTTCTGGAAGGAATCCAAACCTGCTGTTTTGAAACGAACAACAAGTATCCAGACCGTAGTCTTAAAGATACCAGGGCTTGAGTGTTGTGTGCTGGGCCACATCTTTCAAAAGGGTTTTCTGGCTTATGGATGTTGTTACTTAATTGAAACAGTTCAGGGAAGTTATTAAGGGTTATATATAGAGTACTGTAGCTGTGTGGGGTATTTATGTTTGTAGTTGATAAAAATGCTTACTGTGTGAGTTTATAAAAATATGTTAACTGAATTCGTAGAATAAACTTTGTTTTTGATTAAAAGTGCTTAAGGCCTCTGTTGAATAACACCTGAAAGGTAGTCCCTTGTGCTCCTCGTAGCCAAAATCAATAAACAGTTGTAGGTCAGGTGAACTCCATGATATACTTTGGAGTTTCCTAAACCCTGGCCCATAACAAATCACAGATCCAGGGTCCCTGATTCGATTCCCGGCTTGGGTCATTGTCTGTGCGGAGTCTGCACGTTCTACCCGTGTCTGCCTGGGTTTCCTCCGGGTGTTCCGGTTTCCTCCCGCAGTCCAAAGATGTGCAGGTTAGGTGGATTGGTCATGCTAAATCTCCTCTTAATGTCCAAAAGATAAGGTTGGGTTACTGGGTTTACGGGGATAGAGTGGAGTCGTGGGCTTAAGTAGGGTGCTCTTTCCAAGGGCCTGTGCCGATTCAGTGGGCCGAATGGCCTCCTTCTACACTGTAAATTCTATGATTCTATATAATGCGGTATCATAGAGTTGCTACAGTGCAAAAGGATGTCAAATAAGCAACTCAGCTTATCCTCCATCTTCTCCCCATAACGCTGCACATGCTTCCTTTTCATAAAACCATTTTATTCCCTTTTGAATGCTTCAATTGAACCAGCCTCCACCACGCTCTCAGGCAGTTATTCGAACCCCAACCACTTGCTGTGTAAAAAAGTTTCTCCTCATATCACTTTTGCGTCTTCTACCAATTGCTTTAAATCTGTGCTCTCTTATTCTTGATCTTTTCGTGAGCGGGAACAATTTCTTCCCGTCGACTCTGTCCTGGCCCAAATCCAGGATTTTGAATACCTCTCTCAAATCTCCCCTCAACCTGCTCTTCTCTAAGGAAAACAGTCTGAACTTTTCCAATTTATCTTCGTAACTGAAGTTTCTCATCCCTGGTAGTGTTCTTGTGAAACTTTTCTGCACTATCTCCAATGCTTTCACAACTTTCCTAAAGTGCGGCATCCGAAGCGGAACACGATCCTCGAACTGAGGTTGAATTCGTGACTTCTGCAAATTCAACATAACATCCTGGCAATTATACTCTATGTCCCCATCAATAAAGCCCAGAATATTATGTGCTTTATTAACTGTTCTCTGAACCTGTCTTGCCACCTTCAATAACTTCTGCACAGTTACTCCCAGGTCCCTCTATTCCTGCACCCCCTTTAGAATTGTACCATTATTTTATATTGCCTCTCCATGCTCCTCAAGATGAATCAACACACTTCTCTGCATTGAACTTCAACTGTCACCTGTCCTATCTATCATTCCACCAACTTGTCTATATCCTTTGCAAATTCTAAACTATCCTCCTCGCAGTTCACAACGCTTGTGAGTTGCTTTTATCATCTGCGAATTTTAAAATTGTGCCCTGAACACCATGTTCCAGGCCAATAATATAATAATAATAATAATAATCACTTTTTGTCACAAGTAGGCTTCAATGAAGTTACTGTGAAAAGCCCCGAGTCGCCACATTCCGGCGCCTGTTCGGGGAGGCCGGTACGGGAATTGAACCCGTGCTGCTGGCCTTGTTCTGCATTACAAGTCAGCTGTTTAGCCCACTGTGCTAAACCAGCCTCTTCAGGACAAGCAACACTGACCCCTGGGAAACCCCACCACAAACGTCCTCCTGATGAAATTGATTCATCACTTCTTCATGATACTTTCTTTGAGAAGGTGACTGAACAGGTAGATGAGGGTAGAGCAGTTGATGTGGTGTATATGGATTTCAGCAAAGCGTTTGATAAGGTTCCCCACGGTAGGCTATTGCAGAAAATACGGAGGCTGGGGATTGAGGGTGATTTAGAGATGTGGATCAGAAATTGGCTAGCTGAAAGAAGACAGAGGGTCGTGGTTGATGGGAAATGTTCAGAATGGAGTACAGTCACAAGTGGAGTACCACAAGGATCTGTTCTGGGGCCGTTGCTGTTTGTCATTTTTATCAATGACCTAGAGGAAGGCGCAGAGGGGTGGGTGAGTAAATTTGCAGACGATACTAAAGTCGGTGGTGTTGTCGATAGTGTGGAAGGATGTAGCAGGTTACAGAGGGATATAGATAAGCTGCAGAGCTGGGCTGAGAGGTGGCAAATGGAGTTTAATGTAGAGAAGTGTGAGGTGATTCACTTTGGAAGGAATAACAGGAATGTGGAATATTTGGCTAATGGTAAAGTTCTTGAAAGTGTGGATGAGCAGAGGGATCTAGGTGTCCATGTACATAGATCCCTGAAAGTTGCCACCCAGGTTGATAGGGTTGTGAAGAAGGCCTATGGAGTGTTGGCCTTTATTGGTAGAGGGATTGAGTTCCGGAGTCGGGAGGTCATGTTGCAGCTGTACAGAACTCTGGTACGGCCGCATTTGGAGTATTGCGTACAGTTCTGGTCACCGCATTATAGGAAGGACGTGGAGGCTTTGGAGCGGGTGCAGAGGAGATTTACCAGGATGTTGCCTGGTATGGAGGGAAAATCTTATGAGGAAAGGCTGATGGACTTGAGGTTGTTTTCGTTGGAGAGAAGAAGGTTAAGAGGAGACTTAATAGAGGCATACAAAATGATCAGGGGGTTGGATAGGGTGGACAGTGAGAGCCTTCTCCTGTGGATGGAAATGGCTGGCACGAGGGGACATAACTTTAAACTGAGGGGTAATAGATATAGGGCAGAGGTCAGAGGTCGGTTCTTTACGCAAAGAGTAGTGAGGCCGTGGAATGCCCTACCTGCTACAGTAGTGAACTCGCCAACATTGAGGGCATTTAAAAGTTTATTGGATAAACATATGGATGATAATGGCATAGTGTAGGTTAGATGGCTTTTGTTTCGGTGCAACATCGTGGGCCGAAGGGCCTGTACTGCGCTGTATTGTTCTATGTTCTATGTTCATTCGGTTTCCTGCAGGAGTCTCATGTTCAAATGCGGCAAGACCTGGGCAATATCCAGGCTTGAGCTGACAAGTGGCAAGTAACATTCACGCCACCCAAGTGCAGGGCAATGACAATGTCCAACAAGAGAGAATCTAACCATAGACTCTTGACATGCATTGGCATGACAATTGCTGAATACTCCACCATCAACAACCTGGAGGTTGCCATTGACTAGAAACTGAACTGGACCAGCCATATTAGTACTATAGCTACCAGAGCAGGTCAAAGGCCAGGATTCCTGCAGCAAGTAACTCACCTATGACCCCCCAAAGCCTGTCCACCATCTGCAAGGCACAACTCAGGAGTGTGATGGAATACTCTCCCACTTGCCTGGATGGGTGCAGCTCCAGGAACACTCAAGAAGCACGACACCATCCAGGAAACAGCTGCCCGCTTGATTGGTACCCTTCCTACAAAATCTCACCCCCTCTACCACCGACTAACAGTGGCAGCCGTGTGTACCATCTACAAGGTGCACCACAGGGGAGGTGGTCATGTAGTTGTACTGTCGCTGGATTAGTAATCCAAAGACCCAGGTTAATTCTCTGGGGACCTGGGTTCGATTCCCACCATGGCAGATGATGAAATTTTAATTCAATAAAAATCTGGATTTAAAAGTCTAATGATGACCATGAAACCATTGTTGTAAAATACCAACTGGTTCACTAATGCCCTTTAGGGAAGGAAATCTGCCATCCTTCGCTGGCCTGGCCGACATGTGAGTCCAGATCCACAGCAATGTGGTTGGCTCTTAATTGTCCTCAGGAATGGTTAAGAAATATTGGCCCAGCCAATGATGCCCACATCCTATGAACAAATTAAAAAAAACTTGCCAAGGTTCCATCGATGGCACCTTCCAAACCCACGACCACTACCATCTTAAAAAATGGGTAAAAAGATATGGGCAACAGGTGGGAGATGGATTTGAGACCAGGAAGAAATCAGTCATGATCTGATAGAATGGCAGAGCAGACTTGAAGGGCTTAATTGCCGACTTCTGCTCCTAATTCCTCCGTTCCTACATTCCTATCTTGAAGGACAAGAGCAGCAGATAGCTGGGTACACCAACATCTGGAGTTCCCTTCCAAGTCCCTCACGTACTGACTTGGAAATATAAATCGCTGTTCCCTCACTGTTGCTGTGTCCAAATCCTGGAATTCTGTCTCCAACAGCACTGCGGGTGGGCCGGTGAGCTCAGGTGGCTGAATGGCTAGTTTGTGATGCAGAGCGATGGCAACCGCGCTGGTTCAATCCCCACTGCGCCTTTCCAACATTGCCCCTTGCCCGAGGTGTGGTAAATGACAAGTTAAATCACCACCAGTCAGCTCTTTCTCAAAAGGAGAGGGCAGCCCTTGGTCCTCAGGATCGACGGTGATTTTCACTTTTCACACCTTAGGGACTGCAGTGGTTCAAAGAGACAGCTCACCACCACCACCACCTTCTCAATAACTGCTGACCTAGCCGGGGACATCCATAATCCCATAAATTAATTTTGAAAAAGCCAATTCCGCAGCCAAGTTGCTGGCTGTCCCTTTTATTCCAGGATTTAGAATGGTGCTCACAAGTCTGTTGTGCAGCACTGGGTCAAATGCATTTTGTAAGTCCATCTGCACCAATTCAACAGTATGTGTCACATTGACATATTGGAAGGGACAGACCCTACCTGCTCTGCAGTTACTGGGCTACCAAAGAGCCAGTAATATTCTTAATCTCATTCACAGCTGAGCAACATTGATGCTGATCTTGACAGTAATATAAGAGGCTCAGTGCTTCATTTTTTTTTCCAGTTACCATGTTAGCAATGGGAATCAAATGCCTTGCACTTGTTGTGGCATGGCCTATTGGTGCGGAATCGCTCTATAAGAAATCTGTGATCAATTCTGTGATCAACTCTATGTTCAAAATACCTACTGATGTTGTGATATCATTTTGTATCTGGAGGTGACCTTCCCTTCACCTTGGGAGTGTTCTCTAAGTGAGTGACTTTTGAAAGCATACCGTTTTATTTTCTATTTGGATGTGTTTTTGAAAGTGATCAGAATGATTGGCAGGCGCAGGGACCATTAAGCCTTCTTGAATATTGGGTTAGAGAGAAGGTTCCAGCACTTTATTTTTCCAGGGCAGCATCTGTTTCGTGCTATTGATGATTGGGAAGGGAAGAGAAGGGCGTATCTTTGTTAGCAGAAGATGGAATAGGTACGATTGCAAGAAATTATCTTGGATCATCATAGATTATCATAGAATTTACTGTGCAGAAGGAGGCCATTCGGCCCATCGAGTCTGCACAGGCTCTCGGAAAGAGCACCCTACCCAAGGTCAACACCTCCACCCTATCCCCATAACCCAGTAACCCCACCCAACACTAAGGGCAATTTTGGACACTAAGGGCAATTTATCATGGCCAATCCACCTCACCTGCACATCTTTGGACTGTGGGAGGAAACCGGAGCACCCGGAGGAAACCCACGCACACATGGGGAGGATGTGCGGACTCCGCACAGACAGTGACCCAAGCCGGGAATCGAACCTGGGACCCTGGAGCTGTGAAGCAATTGTGCTGTCCACAATGCTACCGTGCTGCCCTACCGTGGATGGGAAGATGTAGAATCCATATGGGTGTAGATAGTACCTGAAGCCTATTTGATGTTTAATTAAAATTGTTGGCAATCTCTTCAAAATGTGGGTGTGGGGCCAAGAGGGAACAGACAGTACATCTTGTACTAATCAGGACAAATGCAAGAATGGCAAATTTCAAACCTCTAAAACAACAGGAGAAAAGATTGATGATTGGTTGGCAAGCCGACTATTTTCGCCAAGCCACCTTTGACGGCAGCTTCCAAACGTACAATTTACCACTTTGTAGCACAAAGACTCCGTGAGACGAATATAGTGAAGTCGGTGAGGCTTTATTAAGCGTGTCTGTTCCCCAGCAGCTCGATAGTAAACTGGCCTGCGGGGGAAGACACCGGCTTCTTATACTTCGCCTTCAGGGCGGAGCTTGAGGTCAACGGCCAACCAGGACCCAGGATCTGTCAGCCAATGACATTAGGGCTTCCAGTCCCACATGACCCCCAATACATACTACCACATTCACCCCTTGTCAAAAATGAACCCGGCGGGGTGATGCTTCGTATGGTGGTAAGGGTTTACAGGGCTGGTCCTGGGAGGATAGAACATTCACATGGTAGTACAGTATTGGACAGTTTCGTCCTGTTGCAACTATTTACAGAGGGTATAGGAAAAAAACAAAATGTTCTTTGAACAGTCCATCTTTGTTTTACATCGACGCCACGAGTCGGTCGGGCGGTCTGGTCGACCGTGTCGATCGCCTCGGCCCCGGCGGTGGTGGTGGTGCTTGTACCAGTGTTGTCGCCTCCAGGAGCCGTACGGTTTCAGCTGTCGGTGCAAAGGGGAGGGGGACTGATCCTCCTGGGAAGGGGGCGGTCGCGGGGTGCGGCGGTGGCAGGAAGGGGGGCGGTTGGGTTGATGGTGTCGGGGGGGTGTGCGTGGTGCCGGCGGGCGCCAGATCCCGCAGGGAGACCGTGTCCTGTCGGCCGTCGGGGTACTCCACGTAGGCGTACTGGGGGTTTGCGTGGAGGAGGTGAACCCTTTCGACCAACGGGTCCGCCTTATGTGCCCGCACATGCTTTCGGAGCAGGATGGGTCCTGGGGCCGCCAGCCAGGTCGGCAGCGACGTTCCAGAGGAGGACCTCCTAGGGAAGACAAGGAGACGCTCGTGGGGCGTTTGATTAGTGCTTGTACATAATAACGACCGGATGGAATGGAGAGCGTCCGGGAGGACCTCCTGCCACCGTGAAACTGGGAGATCCCTGGACCGTAGGGCCAGTAGGACGGCCTTCCAGACCGTGCCGTTTTCCCTTTCTACTTGCCCGTTCCCCCGGGGGTTGTAGCTGGTCGTCCTGCTTGAGGCTATGCCCTTGCTGAGCAGGAACTGGCACAGCTCGTCACTCATGAAAGAGGACCCCCTGTCGCTGTGGACGTATGCGGGGTAACCGAACAGTGTGAAGATGCTGTTCAGGGCTTTAATGACTGTGGCCGCGGTCATGTCGGAGCAGGGAATGGCAAAAGGGAAGCGGGAGTATTTGTCCACGACATTAAGAAAATATGCGTTGCGGTCGGTGGAGGGGAGGGGCCCTTTGAAATCGTGACTGAGGCGTTCAAAGGGGCGGGAAGCCTTAATCAGGTGCGCTCCATCTGGCCTGAAAAAATGCGGCTTGCATTCCGCGCAGATGTGGCAGTCCCTTGTGACTGTACGGACCTCTTCTAAAGAGTATGGGAGATTGCGGGACTTGATGAAGTGGTAAAACCGAGTGACTCCCGGGTGGCAGAGGTCCTCGTGGAGGGTTTGGAGGCGGTCAATTTGTGCGTTGGCACATGTGCCGCGGGATAGGGCATCGGACGGCTCGCTCAGCTTTCCGGGCCGGTACAAGATCTCATAGTTGAAGGTGGAGAGCTCGATCCTCCACCTTAAGATTTTGTCATTTTTAATTTTGCCCCGCTGTGCATTATCGAACATGAAAGCTACCGACCGTTGGTCAGTGAGGAGAGTGAATCTCCTGCCGGCCAGGTAATGCCTCCAATGTCGCACAGCTTCCACTATGGCTTGGGCTTCCTTTTCCACTGAGGAGTGGCGGATTTCTGAGGCGTGGAGGGTTCAGGAGAAAAAGGCCACGGGTCTGCCCACTTGGTTAAGGGTGGCCGCTAGAGCTACGTCGGAGGCGTCGCTCTCGACCTGGAAGGGGAGGGACTCGTCGATGGCGCGCATCGTGGCCTCTGCGATGTCCGCTTTGATGCGGCTGAAGGCCTGGCAAGCCTCTGTCGACAGAGGGAAGGTCGTGGTCTGTATTAGGGGGCGGGCCTTGTCTGCGTACTGGGGGACCCACTGGGCGTAGTACGAAAAGAACCCCAGGCAGCGTTTCAGGGCTTTTGGGCAGTGCGGGAGGGGAAATTCCATGAGTGCGCGCATACGTTCGGGGTCGGGGCCTATTATCCCATTGCGTACTATGTAGCCCAGAATGGCTAGCCGGTCGGTGCTAAAAACGCACTTGTCCTCGTTGTACATGAGGTTCAAGGCTTTGGCGGTCTGGAGGAATTTTTGGAGGTTGGCGTCGTGGTCCTGCTGATCGTGGCCGCAGATGGTTACATTGTCGAGATACGGGAACGTGGCCCGTAACCCATGTTGATCAACCATCCGGTCCATCTCCCGTTGGAAGACCGAGACCCCGTTTGTGACTCCGTGCTCCCGGAGTCGACTAGGCATGGCGTCTCGTGGCCGTTAATTAGGACCGTTGTCGTCGTCGTCTGGAGTGTCCTGGGCCGAGCCTGATCGAGCGTAACCGAAGCGAGCCGTGGTTGTAGTAGTGGGGTGGGGTCCGTTGTTGCCATCCAAGATGGCGTCGGGGATGGACAAAATGGCCGCCCCATATATCGCACGTGGCTGGGGGGTCACAAGATAGCGGCGGGGGTGGACAAAATGGCCGCCCCCATGCGTCGTACAGGTCGGGGGCGGTCCAAGATGGCGGCGCCCCTCCTACCCTCGTGGTGGTCGGGACCCAAAATGGCGGCGTCTGCGGGTCGCACAACGGCGCCCCTCCTCCCCTCGTGGTGGTCGGGACCCAAAATGGCGGCGTCTGCGGGTCGCACATGGTGTGCTGTGGTGTCTGGGGAGCGCTAGGACTGGGAGCGCTAGGACCGCGCGGAGCTCCCTCACCGCGAGCGCTAGGACCGCGAGCGCTAGGACTGCGCGGAGCTCCCTCACCGGGGACAGCGGTGGTCGGGGCCCAAGTCGGCGGCGGCGGCGGGTCAGGCGTGGGGCCGCGAGCGCAAGGAGCGCGAGGAGCTCCCTCACTGGGGGCAGCGGTGGTCGGGGTCCAAGTAGGTGGCGCCGGCGGGTCAGGCGTGGGGCGCGGGACGGGGGTGAGGGTGGCATTAGGGACGCAAAAAACCCCCTCCTCTCCGTGGAGAGTGTTGGCCGGGACCCAAAGCGGTAGCGCCGGCGGCGGGTTGTACATGGGCTGCGGGGGGTTGGGGAGGTAGGCGGCGTGCAGGGCCCCCAGTTCTCCCGGGACCGCGGTGGTCGGGACCCAGAGCGGCTGCGCCTGCGGGTCGCACATGGCGTGCTGGGGGGGTTGGGACGCATAAACTGCTTGTAGGGCTCCCTGTGGCCCCAGGACGGCGGCGACCTCGCGGGATCGGCACACCACCGCATAATGGCCCTTTTTCCCGCAGCTTTTGCAGATGGCCGCGCGGGCCGGACAGCGCTGTCGGGGGTGTTTCGCCTGGCCGCAGAAATAACAGCGGGCGCCCCCGGTGCGACTCGGCGTTTGGACTGCGCAAGCCTGTGGGGTGTCCGGGCGGGGGGGGTGGGGGGTAGGGGGTTTGCCGCGACGGGTACGTACGGGGCCCAATGGCCTGCCGCGCGGTCGGGGCTGTAGGCGCGGGTATTACGTGCGGCCACGTCTAGGGAGGCTGCTAGGGCCCGTGCCTCTGAGAGTCCTAGCGATCCTTTTTCTAGAAGTCTTTGGTGGATTTGGGAGGATTGCATACCTGCCACAAAAGCGTCGCGCATTAACATGTCCGTGTGTTCGTTTGCATTCACCGACGGGCAGCTGCAGGCTCGTCCCAAAATCAGCAGCGCGGTGTAGAACTCGTCCATCGATTCTCCGGGAGCTTGCCGTCTTGTCGCGAGCTGGTAGTGAGCGTAGATTTGGTTAACTGGGTGAACGTAGAGACTTCTCAGTGCTGCGAACGCCGTCTGGAAATCGTCGGTGTCTTCAATGAGGGTGAAAATCTCCGTGCTCACCCTCGAGTGCAGGACCTGCAGTTTTTGTTCGTCTGAGACTCGGCCGGTGGTCGTCCTGATGTAGGCCTCGAAGCAAGTCTGCCAGTGTTTGAAGGCTGCTGCCGCGTTCACAGCGTGGGGGCTGATCCTCAGGCATTCTGGAATGATCCTGAGCTCCATAGTCCTTTTTAGGCACGCTTAATAAATTGTAGCGCACAAAGACTCCGTGAGACGAATATAGTGAAGTCGATGAGGCTTTATTAAGCGTGTCTGTTCCCCAGCAGCTCGATAGTAAACTGGCCTGCGGGGGAAGACACCGGCTTCTTATACTTCGCCTTCAGGGCGGAGCTTGAGGTCAACGGCCAACCAGGACCCGGGATCTGTCAGCCAATGACATTAGGGCTTCCAGTCCCACATGACCCCCAATACATACTACCGCACACCTCGAAGGTTTTGGGGATTCAGGAGGTGAGTTACTCACCAGAGACAGCTAAAATTTTGACTCTTGGAGCTGCAGGGTTTATTTTTTTAAAAAAATATATTTTATTCAAAATTTTTGGCCAACCATGACAGTACATTGTGTATCCTTTACACAGTAATATAACAATATAAATAACAATGGCCAGTTTTAAGCAAGAAATAAATAATATATAAACAACATCAAAATTAAAAAACAAAACTAAATGGCAACTGCCTTGTCCCAAATAAATACTCTCCAAAAATACAATTCAACAGTCCAATATACAATTATCTATAACAACAACCTATACATATTATACATGTACACTAACATCCGGTGGTAACATTTCGGTGGTAGGCAAAGTCATGGAAAGGGTACTGAAGGATAGGATTTCTGAGCATCTGGAAAGACACTGCTTGATTAGGGATAGTCAGCACGGATTTGTGAGGGGTAGGTCTTGCCTTACAAATCTTATTGAATTCTTTGAGGAGGTGACCAAGCATGTGGATGAAGGTAAAGCAGTGGATGTAGTGTACATGGATTTTAGTAAGGCATTTGATAAAGTTCCCCATGGTAGGCTTATGCAGAAAGTAAGGAGGCATGGGATAGTGGGAAATTTGGCCAGTTGGATAACAAACTGGCTAACCGATAGAAGTCAGAGAGTGGTGGTGGATGGCAAATATTCAGCCTGGATCCCAGTTACCAGTGGCGTACCGCAGGGATCAGTTCTGGGTCCTCTGCTGTTTGTGATTTTCATTAATGACTTGGATGAGGGAGTTGAAGGGTGGGTCAGTAAATTTGCAGACGATACGAAGATTGGTGGAGTTGTGGATAGTAAGGAGGGCTGTTGTCGGCTGCAAAGAGACATAGATAGGATGCAGAGCTGGGCTGAGAAGTGGCAGATGGAGTTTAACCCTGAAAAGTGTGAGGTTGTCCATTTTGGAAGGACAAATATGAATGCGGAATACAGGGTTAACGGTAGAGTTCTTGGCAATGTGGAGGAGCAGAGAGATCTTGGGGTCTATGTTCATACATCTTTGAAAGTTGCCACTCAAGTGGATAGAGCTGTGAAGAAGGCCTATGGTGTGCTCGCGTTCATTAACAGAGGGATTGAATTTAAGAGCCGTGAGGTGATGATGCAGCTGTACAAAACCTTGGTAAGGCCACATTTGGAGTACTGTGTACAGTTCTGGTCGCCTCATTTTAGGAAGGATGTGGAAGCTTTGGAAAAGGTGCAAAGAAGATTTACCAGGATGTTGCCTGGAATGGAGAGTAGGTCTTACGAGGAAAGGTTGAGGGTGCTAGGCCTTTTCTCATTAGAACGGAGAAGGATGAGGGGCGACTTGATAGAGGTTTATAAGATGATCAGGGGAATAGATAGAGTAGACAGTCAGAGACTTTTTCCCCGGGTGGAATAAACCATTACAAGGGGACATAAATTTAAGGTGAAAGGTGGAAGATATAGGAGGGATATCAGAGGTAGGTTCTTTACCCAGAGAGTAGTGGGGGCATGGAATGCACTGCCTGTGGAAGTAGTTGAGTCGGAAACATTAGGGACCTTCAAGCAGCTATTGGATAGGCACATGGATTACAGTAAAATGATAGTGTAGATTTATTTGTTCTCAAGGGCAGCACGGTAGCATTGTGGGTAGCCGGTTTCCTCCCACAGTCCAAAGATGTGCGGGTTAGGTGAATTGGCCAATGATAAATTGCCCTTAATGTCCAAATTGCCCTTGGTGTTGGGTGGAAGTGTTGAGTTTGGGTAGGGTGCTCTTTCCAAGAGCCGGTGCAGACTCGAGGGGCCGAGTGGCCTCCTTCTGCACTGTAAATTCAATGATAATCTATGATTAATCTAGGAGAAAGGTTCGGCACAACATCGTGGGCCGAAGGGCCTGTTCTGTGCTGTATTTTTCTATGTTCTATGTTCTATGTTCTATCCCTGAGAGTCCTTCTGGTTCCTCCCCTACCCCCCCCCCCCCCCCCCCTCCCCCGGGTTGCTGCTGCTGTCTTCTTCTTTTCCATTCCCTCTATCTTTCTGTGAGGTATTCGACGAACGGTTGCCACCGCCTGGTGAACCCTTGAGCCAATCCCTTTAGGACGAACTTAATCCGTTCCAACTTTATAAACCCTGCCATGTCATTTATCCAGGTCTCCACAACCGGGGGCTTGGCTTCCTTCCACATCAACAGTATCCTGTGCCGGGCTACTAGGGACGCAAAGGCCAAAACATCGGCCTCTTTTGCCTCCTGCACTCCCGGCTCCTCTGCAACCCCGAATATAGCCAACCCCCAGCTTGGTTCGACCTGGACCCCCACCACCTTCGAAAGCACCTTTGTCACCCCCACCCCAAATCCCTGTAGTGCCGGGCATGACCAGAACATGTGGGTGTGATTCGCTGGGCTTCTCGAGCATCTCGCACACCTATCCTCTACTCCAAAAAATTTACTGAGCCGTGCTCCAGTCATATGCGCCCTGTGTAACACCTTAAATTGTATCAGGCTTAGCCTGGCACACGAGGACGATGAGTTTACCCTACTTAGCGCATCAGCCCACAGCCCCTCCTCAATCTCCTCCCCCAGCTCCTCTTCCCATTTCCCGTTCAGCTCATCTACCATAATCTCCCCCTCGTCCCTCATTTCCCTATATATATCTGATACCTTACCGTCCCCCACCCATGTCTTTGAGATCACTCTGTCCTGCACCTCCTGCGTCGGGAGCTGCGGGAATTCCCTCACCTGTTGCCTCGCAAAAGCCCTGAGTTGCATGTACCGGAATGCATTCCCTTGGGGCAACCCATATTTTTCGGTCAGCGCTCCCAGACTTGCAAATGTCCCATCTACAAACAGATCTCTCAATTGTGTTACTCCTGCTCTTTGCCATGTTCCAAATCCCCCATCCATTCTCCCCGGAGCAAACCTATGGTTATTTCTTATCGGGGACCACCCCGAGGCTCCCGTCTTACCCCTATGCCGTCTCCACTGCCCCCAGATTTTCAGAGTAGCCACCACCACCGGGCTTGTGGTGTGTTTCTTCGGTGAGAACGGCAACGGCGCCGTCACCATAGCTTGTAGGCTAGTCCCCCTGCAGGACGCCCTCTCCAATCTCTTCCACGCCGCTCCCTCCTCTTCTCCCATCCACTTGCATACCATTGAGATATTGGCGGCCCAGTAGTACTCACTTAGGCTCGGTAGTGCCAGTCCCCCCCTATCCCTACTACGCTGCAAAAATCCCCTCCTCACTCTCGGGGTCTTCCCGGCCCACCCAAAACTCATGATATTCTTCTCAATTCTTTTGAAAAAAGCCTTCGTGATCACCACCGGGAGGCACTGAAACACAAAAAGGAATCTCGGGAGGACCACCATTTTAACCGCCTGCACCCTCCCTGCCAGTGACAGGGATACCATGTCCCATCTCTTGAAGTCCTCCTCCATCTGTTCCACCAACCGCGTTAAATTTAACCTGTGCAATGTACCCCAATTCTTGGCTATCTGGATCCCCAAGTAGCGAAAGTCCCTTGTTACCTTCCTCAGCGGTAAGTTCTCTATTTCTCTGCTCTGCCCCCCTTGATGCACCACAAACAACTCACTTTTCCCCATGTTCAGTTTATATCCTGAAAATTCTCCAAACTCCCCAAGTATCTGCATTATCTCTGGCATCCCCTCCGCCGGGTCCGCCACATACAACAACAAATCGTCCGCATACAGAGATACCCGGTGTTCTTCTCCTCCCCTGAGTACTCCCCTCCACTTCCTGGAACCCCTCAATGCTATTGCCAGGGGCTCAATCGCCAGTGCAAACAATAATGGGGACAGAGGACATCCCTGCCTCGTCCCTCTATGGAGCCGAAAATATGCAGACCCCCGTCCATTCATGACCACGCTCGCCATCGGGGCCCTATACAGCAGCTGTACCCATCTAATATACTCATCTCCAAAGCCAAATCTCCTCAACACCTCCCACAAATAATCCCACTCCACTATATCAAATGCTTTCTCGGCATCCATCGCCACCACTATCTCCACTTCCCCCTCTGGTGGGGGCATCATCATTACCCCTAGCAGCCTCCGTATATTCGTATTCAGCTGTCTCCCCTTCACAAACCCAATTTGGTCCTCATGGACCACCCCCGGGACACAATCCTCTATCCTCATTGCCATTACCTTGGCCAGAATCTTAGCGTCTACATTCAGGAGGGAAATAGGCCTATAGGACCCGCATTGCAGCGGGTCTTTTTCTTTCTTTAGGAGAAGCGATATCGTTGCCTCTGACATAGTCGGGGGCAGCTGTCCCCTTTCCCTCGCCTCATTAAAGGTTCTCATCAGTAGCGGGGCAAGCAAGTCCACATATTTCCTGTAAAATTCAACTGGGAATCCATCCGGTCCCGAAGCCTTCCCCGCCTGCATGCTCCTAATTCCTTTCACTACTTCCTCCATTTCGATCTGTGCTCCCAGTCCCACCCTCTCCTGCTCCTCCACCTTAGGAAATTCCAGCTGGTCCAGAAAACACATCATTCTCTCCTTCCCATCCGGGGGCTGAGCTTCATATAATCTTTCATAGAATGCCTTGAACACTCCATTCACTCTCTCCGCTCCCCGCTCCATCTCTCCCTCCTCATCCCTCACTCCCCCTATTTCCCTCGCTGCTCCCCTTTTCCTCAATTGGTGGGCCAGCAACCTGCTCGCCTTCTCCCCATATTCGTATTGTACACCCTGTGCCTTCCTCCACTGTGCCTCTGCAGTACCCGTAGTCAGCAAATCAAATTCTACGTGTAGCCTTTGCCTTTCCCTGTACAGTCCCTCCTCCGGTGCCTCCGCATATTGCCTGTCCACCCTCAGAAGTTCTTGCAGCAACCGCTCCCGTTCACTACTCTCCTGCTTTCCTTTATGTGCCCTGATTGATATCAGCTCCCCTCTAACCACTGCCTTCAGCGCCTCCCAGACCACTCCCACCTGGACCTCCCCATTATCATCGAGTTCCAAGTACTTTTCAATACACCCCCTCACCCTTAGACACACCCCCTCATCCGACATTAGTCCCATGTCCATTCTCCAGGGTGGACGCTGTTCTTTTTCCTCCCCTATCTCCAAGTCCACCCAATGTGGAGCGTGATCCGAGATAGCTATAGCCATATACTCAGTCCCCCTCACCTTCGGGATCAACGCCCTTCCCAAAACAAAAAAGTCTATTCGCGAATAAACTTTGTGGACATAGGAGAAAAACAAAAACTCCTTACTCCTAGGTCTACTAAATCACCATGGGTCTACTCCTCCCATCTGCTCCATAAGCACTTTGGCTGCTGCCGGCCTCCTTCCAGTCCTGGACCTCGATCTGTCCAGTCCTGGTTCCAGCACGGTGTTAAAATCTCCACCCATTACCAACTTCCCCACCTCTAGGTCCGGGATACGTCCTAAAATGCGCCTCATAAAGTTGGCATCATCCCAGTTCGGGGCATATACGTTCACTAAGACCACCGCCTCCCCCTGTAATTTGCCACTCACCATCACGTATCTGCCCCCACTATCCGCCACTATGGTCTTTGCCTCAAACATTACCCGCTTCCCCACTAATATAGCCACCCCCCTGTTTTTCGCATCTAGCCCCGAATGAAACACCTGCCCCACCCATCCTTTGCGTAGTCTAACCTGGTCTATCAGTTTCAAATGCGTCTCCTGTAACATAACCACATCTGCCTTAAGTTTCTTTAGGTATGCGAGTACCCGTGCCCTCTTTATCGGCCCGTTCAGCCCTCTCACATTCCACGTGATCAGCCGGGTTGGGGGGCTCTTTACCCCCCCCTTGTCGATTAGCCATCCCCTTTTACCCAGCTCCTCACCCGGTTCCCACGCAGCTGTGTCCCCCCCAGGCGGTGCCCCCCCGCCCCGCCCACCCCACCCCATACCAGCTCCCCCTTCTCCCCAGCAGCAGCAACCCAGTAAATCCCCCCTCCCATCCCCCCCCCCGCTAGATCCCCCACTAGCGTAGTTACACCCCCCATGTTGCTCCCAGAAGTCAGCAAACTCTGGCCGACCTCGGCTTCCCCCCGTGACCTCGGCTCGCACCGTGCGACGCCCCCTCCTTCCTGCTTCCCCATTCCCGCCATAATTATCATAGCGCGGGAACAAAGCCTGCGCTTCCCTTTTGGCCCCGCCCCCAATGGCCAACGCCCCCAACTCCTCCACCTTCCTTCCTCCCTCCCCCACAACCTGTGGAAGAGAGAAACGTTACCGGGTCGCAGGATTAACAACATAAAAATCATCTCTCCCCCCTTTTTCCCCCCTCTTCGCCCCCCATATTCGCCCCACCACTTTGTCTCAGACGTTCTTTTTTAATAACCCACTCATTCCAATTTGATCTTCTTTTTATGAAGCACCGCCTTGGCCCGATTAAAGCTCGCCCTCCTTCTCGCCACCTCCGCACTCCAGTCTTGATATACGCGGATCACCGCGTTCGCCCATTTACTGCTCCGAGTTTTCTTTGCCCATCTTAGGACCATCTCTCTGTCCTTAAAACGGAGGAATCTCACCACTATGGCTCGAGGAATTTCTCCAGCCCTCGGTCTTCGCGCCATAACTCGATAGGCTCCCTCCACCTCCAGCGGACCCGTCGGTGCCTCCGCTCCCATTAACGAGTGCAGCATCGTGCTCACATATGCCCCGATGTCCACCCCTTCTGCACCTTCAGGAAGACCAAGAATCCTTAAATTCTTCCTCCTCGCATTATTCTCCAGCACCTCCAGCCTTTCCACACATCGTTTATGGTGTGCCTCGTGCATCTCCGTCTTCACCACCAGGCCCTGTATATCGTCCTCGTTCTCGGCAGCCTTTGCCTTCACGACCCGAAACTCCCGCTCCTGGGTCTTTTGCTCATCTTTTAGCCCTTCAATTGCCTGTAATATCGGGGCCAACAGCTCCTTCTTCATCTCCTTTTTAAGCTCTTCCACGCAGCGTTTCAAAAACTCGTGTTGTTCAGGGCCCCATATTAAACTGCCACCTTCCGACGCCATCTTGGTTTTTGCTTGCCTTCCTTGCCGCTGCTCTAAAGGATCCACCGCAATCCGGCCACATTCCTCTCCTTTTTCCATCCGTGTCCAGGGGGGATTCCCTTCTGGTTTACCGCACAGTGTTTTTAGCCGTTAAAATTGCCGTTGGGGCTCCTATTAAGAGCCCAAAAGTCCGTTCCACCGGGAGCTGCCGAAACGTGTGACTTAGCTGGTCATCGCCGCACCCGGAAGTCCGCTGCAGGGTTTATATGGCTAGTTCAGTTAAGCTTCTGGTTAATGTTGTGAGATTCAGCAATGGTGATATCATTGATTTTCATGGGAAGATGGTTAAATTCTCTCTTGTTGGAAGTTTGTGTGACGTAAATATTACTTGCTGTTTGCCAGCCAAAAGGCTGGAAGTTATATGAATACGGATTGTTTCATTATCTGAACAGTTGCAAATGGAATTGAAAACTATGCAATCAACAGCAAACATTCCAACTTATGATCTCACGATGGAGGGAGGGTCATTGGTGAAACAACTGAATGTGATTCAACGAGGCCAGTACCCTGAGGAACTCATGCAGTGATGTCCTGGGACAGAGACGATTGATCTGACAACCACAACCATTTCCCTCTGTTTTAGGCATGACTCCAACCAGAGGAAAGTTGCCCCCCCCCTCACCACTGACTCCAGGTTTACTAGTGCGCCTTGATGCCACACTCGGTCACATGCTGCCTTGATGTCACTCTCACCTCACCTCTTGTTCAAACGTGGACAAAAGAGCTGAAATGTGACCTTAGCCCAGGAAGTGATGGGGAGTAAATTGAACATGTGTCAGTATTTCCAGGAGTGAAAATGTTCATTGAAGTTCTCAAACTTTCTGGTGTTATGATAATGAAGATATAGTTATGTTAATGTTACAAAGTTAATTCTCTCTGCAGGCTAGATAGCAGCAGAAGCCTACTTGACGTATAATTCAAACTGCTGGTGATCTCTTCAAATCATAGAATAGAGTCATAGAATTCCTACAGTGCAAAATTAGGCCATTTTGCTCATTGAATCTGCACCAACCCCGAAAGAACACCCCACCTAGATCCACTTCCACGCCCTATCCCCCTGGTCCCACGTAATCTGCACATCGTTGGACATTAAGCGGCAATTTATCATGGCCAGTCCACCTAACCCGCACATCTTTGTACTGTGGGAAGAAACTGGAGCGCCCGGAAGAAACCCACACAGACACGGGGAGAACGTGCAAACTCCACACAGTCAGTCACCCGGGCCGGAATTGAACCCTGGTCCCTGATGCTGTGAGGCAGCAGTACTAACCACTGTGCCACCATGCTGCCCCAATGATAAATGATAAGCATGTGAGTGTGGGGCCAACAGGGAGCAGATATGTTCTCCCTTTCAATGGACATATTGGCAGGGCTTTCAATCTTGGGGTCAGGGCCCTGCCCTCAGGACCAAATGGCAGACGAACCCCACACTTTGTTGAAAACCGTCAACCAAATTTATTTTTGAAGGATTAACTAATTAATGGTCAGAGGGTGCACAATTGGGCGGCAGCGTGATACCCAAAGCTGAAATGTCAATAAGAGGCCCTCCAAAATAAGAGAGCCATTTTCGGTCAGAGAGAGAGGGAGGAAGTGTATCATGATGGAGGCACCATTCTAATGCTTTAAATTTCCAAAAGTTAAAAAATTGCCGCAGCTGCCTGGCTACCATTTTGTAGGGGAGAGGCGCACCACAGGGTACTGCAGCCACAGTTGTACCCATTTTTTTTTGTTTATGGATGAATGGCTTTAATTGGCTCAATGCTTGCCTGAAAACCCAGACAGCTATTCTAACATGGGAACACCTGCACCCCAGTAGGAATGTTATCTGATTGTCAGCTCAGGCCCTCAGGGGCGTCATTCTCCGACCCTCCGCCGGGTTGGAGAATCGCCGGGGGCTGCCGTGAATCCCGCCCCCGCCGGTTGCCGAAGTCTCTGGTACCGGATATTCGGCGGGGGCGGGAATCGGGCCGCGCCGGTTGGCGGGCCCCCCCGCTCGATTCTCCGGCCCGGATGGGCCGAAGTCCCGCCGATAAATTGCCTGTTGCGCCGGCGTGGATTGAACCACCTTTTGAACGGCGGGACAAGGCGGCGTGGGCGGGCTCCGGGGTCCTGGGGGGGGGCGCGGGGCATTCTGGCCCCGGGGGGTGCCCCCCGGTGGCCTGGCCCGCGATCGGGGCCCACCGATCCGCGGGCGGGCCTGTGCCGTGGGGGCACTCTTTCCCTTCCGCCTCCACCACGGTCTCCACCATGGAGGAGACAGAAGAGACTCCCTCCACCGCACATGCGTGGGAAACTGTCAGCGGCCGCTGACGCTCCCGTGCATGCGCCACCCGGGGATGTCATTTCCGCGCCAGCTGGCGGGGCAACAAAGGCCGTTTCCGCCAGCTGGCGGGGCGGAAATTCCTCCGGCGTCGGCCTAACACCCCAATGTTAGGGCTCGGCCCCCAAAGATGCGGAACATTCCGCACCTTTGGGGCGGCGCGATGCCCATCTGATTGGCGCCGTTTTGGGCGCCAGTCGGCGGACATCGCGCCGTTTCGGGAGAATTTTGCCCCTGATCTCTGTGGTTAATTTCACAATGTTTGTTTACAAGCTATGTGGCTTCTTGAGTTTGTTGTTCGTGGTTTTTGAAACTTCAAATATGATTGACATTTGTATTTGTTTCTAGTCTAGACTTTTTTTGTCCAAACATAGGAGAAAGTTCTCAATTAATTACTTTTTTATCAATACATTTTTTTAAGCACAACACTATACACTATTATTGTTCATTGGCACTTGAAAGTGCACAGTGGGTTAAAGGGCATTGAAGTGCCATATCTTGGCACAGTGGCATTTGTGGCCAGAGCGTGTATGAGGTGGTGAGAATTGGGCATGGGCTGCGCTTGGAGGGTGAACGCAACATGAGGGATGAGGGATGGAAGGCCTTTATATTTTTATTTTAGCTGGCTGACACCAAGATGGGACTTTTAAACAGCCCACCTCCAGACGCAGCAACCCCTGTGGCAACCTCCACAATTCCTCCCGGGTCAACCCACCACCCCCCAAGCTATGAAGATCCCTCCTTTGTGGGCACTTCCCTCCGAGGTGAGAGGGCCGAGCCGAGAATTTCCCCAACTCCCCCTACTTGCCTCAAGGATGAAAATCCAGGTCTTTGCATCTAGCCCTCACGGCAACAACTTGCATTCATGAGGTACTAAGATGTCCCAAGGATTTTCACAGCTGCATTGTCGGACAACAAAATTACCACAAGAGTCAAAGAAGGGGATGCTCGACTGGCGATCAAAAATGTGGCCAATGAGGTGGGTTTTAAGCAGCATCCTGAAGGGGTGGGGGGGAGGGGGGAGATGACCAGGGATAGGAAGGAACTCCAGATTCAGGCCTAGAAAGCTGAAGACATGTCCAATACTAGCATGAAGAAAGTGTAAGGATTCACAAAGGGCCAGAACACAAATTGTAGTGATGAGGACAAATGTATGGAGATGGGGAGGGGTGAAACTGTGAACGGTTTTGAACACAAGAATACAAACTTTAAAAATCGAGCGAAAGCAACAAGTTTACCAGTTATTTTGGTGAGTTTGTATATTCTATTCCAAATGTTTACTGCAGGAACCTGCTTTGCAAGCTGCTGTGATGTGCCAGCCCCACTTGGGATTCAACTCATCAGAATTCACTCCGAGATGTTTCACTGATGCTGAAACAATTATTTGTTTAATCAACCATTGATGAACTCCAGCTGTACGCGAGTAAAATGGTTTCGCTTAATTGCTATTCTTGTTCCTCTGTTGATTTGAAAAGATTCTCACCTTTTTCTTTTTTAAAGAAAATTACCTTGCGTTTTCTCCAGACAGGACCTGCTGAGGCTGTAGACAGATGTGGCAAAACATACAAGGGGCCACGTCTATACACCAGAAGGGAGTCTTGCATGTTGGCTGAGCATGTCAACAACAACTCGCGTTCTCAATGCCATTAATGTGCAAGATGTTATCTACTTCAGCTGCACTGAAGTGTAACCAGATAGAAAAAGAATGCCGAGGCAAAGTAGGCAATATTAAGAAGGCAAAAGCTTCACCAGAGGTAGTTTATCGAAGGATTTAAAGGCCAAACATGAGGTGAGGAGATTTAAGGATGGTGTATCGGCACTTTAAAAATAAATTAATTCGCAGATTGTGTGTTTGATAAGTCTCAAGGCAGTTGTGTTGAAGACAGCACATTTTTGAACCAATCTAAATGAAGAATTATAAGCAGCTAGAAACATTGGTAACCTTTGGGATGGTACCAACAAAGCACTCAGCCCCACCATCATCAAAGTTGTTCCTTTGAAATCTACAGTTGAGGAAGTACAGGAACAAGCAACTGCCGCACGGTAGAGCACTGCGCCAAGGTATACTCCCGTGAGACGGATATCTTTCTGCCTGTGCGAGATGGCCTTCTGCTACCTGTCAGCTATGAGCTCGATGCAGAATGCTCAGTGTTTGACTTTGACTCCCCAGCAAGGAAAGCATCTGGAAAGGACTCGAATACCAGCTGAGCTACTCAGGTTTGGAAAACCTCACCTGCTGCCATTGCTGTACGACCTCCTCCTCCTCTGCTGGAGGGATATCTCTGTTCCACCAGATATATGTGATGCAAATAGCATCACATCATATCGGAACAAAGGTAAATTGATAGAGACAACAACTACCGGAGAATCTCACCCCTCAACATCACTGGGAAGGCCTCTGCCAGAACCATTCTAATTAGGTGAAGCACCATTGGCTAGTTAACAGAATATACACAGAGGTAGAATGTGGCTTCAGAGCAGGCAGATCCATTTTTGACATGATCTTTCCCGCATGACTGGGAAGAGTGTCCTGCAGTCAGCATCACGGTGAAGCAGACTGGGAAGAGTGTCCTGCAGTCAGCATCACGGTGAAGCAGACTGGGAAGAGTGTCCTGCAGTCAGCATCACGGAGAAGCAGACTGGGAAGAGTGTCCTGCAGCCAGCATCACAGTGAAGCAGACTGGGAAGAGTGTCCTGCAGTCAGCATCACAGTGAAGCAGACTGGGAAGAGTGTCCTGCAGTCAGCATCACAGTGAAGCAGACTGGGAAGAGTGTCCTGCAGTCAGCATCACAGTGAAGCAGACTGGGAAGAGTGTCCTGCAGTCAGTATCACAGTGAAGCAGACTGGGAAGCATGTCCTGAAGTCAGCATCACAGTGAAGCAGACTGGGAAGCGTGTCCTGCAGTCAGCATCACAGTGAAGCAGACTGGGAAGCGTGTCCTGCAGTCAGCATCACAGTGAAGCAGACTGGGAAGAGTGTCCTGCAGTCAGCATCACGGTAAAGCAGACTGGGAAGAGTGTCCTGCAGTCAGCATCACAGTAAAGCAGACTGGGAAGAGTGTCCTGCAGTCAGCATCACAGTGAAGCAGTCAGAATCACAGTGAAGCAGACTGGGAAGAGTGTCCTGCAGTCAGCATCACAGTGAAGCAGACTGGGAAGAGTGTCCTGCAGTCAGCATCACAGTGAAGCAGACTGGGAAGAGTGTCCTGCAGTCAGCATCACAGTGAAGCAGACTGGGAAGCGTGTCCTGCAGTCAGCATCACAGTGAAGCAGACTGGGAAGAGTGTCCTGCAGTCAGAATCACAGTGAAGCAGACTGGGAAGAGTGTCCTGCAGTCAGCATCACAGTGAAGCAGACTGGGAAGAGTGTCCTGCAGTCAGCATCACAGTGAAGCAGACTGGGAAGAGTGTCCTGCAGTCAGCATCACAGTGAAGCAGACTGAGAAGAGTGTTTTTGTGAGGGCCACGAAGAATCCAGCACGAGTCTTAAGGATACAAAGTAATAACATTTATTTACAATAACATATAACAGCAGCAGCAACTTCCCTTGCTGCACACTCCTTCCTGCTGGTTCCAAACTGCCAGCTTTATTTATACTTGGAGTTTACTAATGGTTTCTCCGCCCCCCTTATTGGGGAAGCTCATACTCCCACAGGATTGTGGGATTGTCATTAGTCCCCAGCCAATGGTAAGTAGGCAGGTTATAACAAGTGTCCTGCAGTCAGCATCACAGGAAAGCAGACTGAGAAGAGTGTCCTGCAGTCAGCATCATAGTGAAGCAGACTGGGAAGAGTGTCCTGCAGTCAGCATCACAGTGAAGCAGACTGGGAAGAGTGTCCTGCAGTCAGCATCACAGTGAAGCAGACTGGGAAGAGCATGCTACAGGCAGCATCACAGTGAAGCAGACTGGGAAGAGTGTCCTGCAGTCAGCATCACAGTGAAGCAGACTGGGAAGAGCATCCTACAGGCAGTTCTTTTTGAAAAAAACCCAAAGTGACATCACAGGAAAACTAAGTTCATCGGTTTTTAAAAATAACTGCTTTTGAAGATTGTCTACAAATTACAGTAAATTAAAAAAGCATATATATTTTACACAATTAGCTGTATTTGGATATAATTGAGAATGTTCGGGCTAAAATAATAAGGCTCCAAAAGTAGCATAAGTGGAGTAATGTTAAACCATAAAGTAAGGTATTTTCATTGCAGCAGATGTGTTTGGAGAGAAATAAAGTCACAAGCATAATTAGTATTCTTAAAGGGGAATAAATAATGAGCTTAAACTCAAGGGAAGTCATGGCAGCAGAGCTTGCACCTATAATATGCTCTTCCTGCGCTATGTTGGAAGTAATAGTCACTTCCAATATCCCTGGCAATCATGTGTGCAGGAAGTGAGTCCAACTGCAGCTACTTAAGTTGGGTTACAGGGATAGGGTGGAGGTGTGGGCTTGGGTAAAGTGCTCTTTCCAAGGGCTGGTGCAAACTCGATGGGCCGAATGGCCTCCTTCTGCACTGTTAGTTCTATGGATAATCATGGTTAAGAGCTAGCGAGGCGGGTGGACTCACTGGGGAGCATCTGCAATGCTGAGATTGTCGTGGACAGTACATTCAGTGAGGTGGGTACATCGCAGGTAAAGGCTGAACAGCAGAACGGGGATGGATTACCACCTGGCAGAGTACAGGAAGGTAGGTTGTGCAGGACACCCCTGGAAACATTCCCTCTTTACAGACATATCATTTTAGATATTGTTGAGGGGGGGGATGACTTCTCACAGGACAGCAGTGGAAGCCACGTCCATGGAACTATGGATGGGTCAGCTGCACAGGAGGGGAGGAAGAAGAATGGCAGTGCCATAATGATAGGGTATTTGATAGTAAGGGCAACAGACAGGCACTTATCTGGTTGCGAAAGGACTCCAGGATGGTTTGTTGCCTCCCTGGTGCCAGGGTCAAGGATGTCTTAGAACGACTGCAGGGAATTCTGAAAGGGGATGGTGAACAGTCAGTGGTCATGGTACATAGCAGTACCAATGGCAGAGGTAGAGAAAGGGATCAGGTCCCACAGGAAGAGTATAGGGAATTAAGATGTAAATTGTTAAGAAGGACCTCAAAGATAGTAATCTCCGGATTGCTACTAGTGCCAGCAAGAGTAAACATATCAGGATATGCTAGTTGAATATTTGGCTGGAGAAATAGTGTAGGTGGGAGGATTTGGATTCCTGACACATTGGGAACGGCTCTGGGGAGTGGTGGGACTGGTACAAGCATAGAATCATAGTGCAGAAGGAGACCATTCAGCCCATCGACCCTCTGAAAGAGTACCCTACCTCGGGGCAGGCCCCCACTTTATTCCCATAACCCAGTAACTCCACCTGACCTTTTGGGCACCAAGGGGAAATTTAGCATGGCCAATCCACCTTTGGACTGTGGGAGGAAACCGCAGCACTCATAAAAAAAACCATGCCGACATGGGGAGAAAGTGCAAAATCCACACAGTCACCCGAGACCGGAATAGAACACGGGTCCCTGGCGCCAGTTCTAACCACTGTGCCACCGTGCCGTCCGACGCAGGACAGGTCGCCTCTGGGCAGGACAGGGACCAATGACCTGGAAGGGGGTGGGGCACTGTTTGGTAGTGCTGCCAGGAAGGGTTTAAACTAGAATGATAGAGAGATGGGAACTTAAGCAGGGAGACAGAGGAGGGGGAAACAAGGGCAGAAACGAATGTCAGAAATGTAAGAGGCAAAACTGGAAGGCAGAAAATATAAGGGCGAAATACAAATGGAGCCATAATGCAAAATAAAGCTAAGATGACTAACAAGGTTAAAAATACAAGTTTAAAAGGCGTTGCGTCTTAATGTGCAGAGTACTCGCAATTAGGTAGATGAATTAACAGAGCAAATAGATGTAAACAGTTATGTTAGAGTTGCAATTACAGAGTCATGGCTGGAGGGCTACCAAGGATGGGAACTAAGCATCCAGGGTTATTCATTATTTAGGAAGGACAGACTGAAAGGGACAGAAGGTGGGGTCGCGTTGTTAGTAAAGAAGATAATCAATCCAATAATGTGCAAGGATATTGGCTTGGAAAATCATGATGTTTGGGTGGAGATATGAAACACTAAGGGGCAGAAAACGCTGTTGGGATTGTCTGTAGGCCCCCAAACAGCCGTGGAGATGTAAGGAGAGTAATAAACCAGGGTTGCAATAAGGGTACAGCTATAATCATGGGTGACTTTAATTTACATACAGATTGGATAAAGCAAACTAGCAATGGTATAGTGGAGGGGTTGCTGGAGTACATGATAATTTTTTCGACCAGTGTGTTGAGGAATCAACCAGAGAACAGGCCATTCTAGACTGGGTACTGTGCTATGAGAAATATTTAATTAACGGTTTTAATGCGCAGGGTCCCTTGGGGAAGAGCGATCATCATATGATAGATGGAGAATGAAGTAGTCGAATCCAATACTAAAATCCTGTACCTAAATAAAGGGAACTATGGGGGTATGAGGCACGAATTGGCAAGGAAAGATTGGGGACCATTTCCAAGTTTGTTGATGACTCAAAGCTGGGTGGAATTGTGAGTTCTGACAAGGCTTCAAGATGATTTATGATTTCCAGGAGGTGGTATTCTCAGTGGACTAGTAATTCAGAGACCAGTGGCCATGCACCAGGGACCTGGGTTCATAGCACACCACGACAGATGGTCAAACTGAATAAAATCAGGAATTAACAAGTCTATTGGTGACCATGAAACCATTGTTGATTGTCATAAAAACCCATCTCGTTCACTAATGTTCTTTAGGGAAGGAAATCTGCCATCGTTACCCGGTCTGGCCTACATGTGACTCCAGCTCCACAGCAATAACTCTTAAATGCCATCTGAAATGGCCTGGCAAGCCTCTCCGTTCAAGGGTAATTAGAGTTGGGCAATAAATGCTGACCGAGCCAGCAATGCCCATAGCCATGAATGAATTTTTAAAAAAATTAGACAAGTTTCTTGAGTGGACAAACACGTGGCAGATGTAGTACAACGTGGCTAAATGCGAAGTTATACATTTCAGTGTGAAAAACAAAAAGGAAGAGTATTATTTAAATGGTGATATATTGGGAATTGTGGGTGTATGAAGGGATTCGGGTGCCCTTGTACACCAGTCAATGAAAGTGGAGACGTAGGGGGAGCAAGCAATTAGGAAGGCAAATGGTATGCTGGCCTTCACTGCAAAAAGATTTAAGTTCAGAAGTACTTACTGCAGTTATTCAGGGCCTTGGTGAGACCACACCGGGTGTATTAAATGCAGTTTTGGTCTCCCTACATAAGAAAGGATATACTTCCCGGAGAGGGAGTGCAGCGGGGGTTCACTTGGCTGATACCAAGGTTGGTGGGACTGTCCTTGGAGGAGAGATTGGTTCGACTGGGCCTGCATTCACTCGGGTTTTAGAAGGATGAGAGGAGATTTGATTGAAACATAATAAAATCCAAACAGGGCTGGACAGACTAAATGCAAGGAGAATGTTTCCCCTGGTTAGGGTATCTTGAACCAGGAGACACAGTGTCAGGATACAGGGTGGACCATTTAGGTCTCAGATGAGGAAAAACGTCTTCATTCAAAGGGGAGTAAACCTGTGGAATTCTCGACCACAGAGAGCTGTGGAGGACAAGTCACTGAATGCATTCAAGAAAAGATAGAGATTTTAAAAAAGATTTTAATGACATCAAGTGATATGGGGACTAAGTGGGAATATAGCATTGAGAGCAAGGATTGGCTATGATCATGCTGATTGGTGGAGGAGATTTGAAGGACCAAATGGCCAAATCCTGCTTCTAATTCCTATATTTCTCTATCAACTTCAGGAGAAGTGCAGAGAGAAGCAAACTCGATGGGCTGAATGGGCTCCTTAAGCACTGTAAATTCTATGATTCTGTTATGGGCGAGGCGTTTTCAGAACCTCAAAATGTATCATGGAGTTCAACCAACCTCTCCCTTTAATGGATTTGTTGCTTTTCCGAGCACACGGCTTGCTCCCTAGGTGTGCGATTACAATTATGGACACGTGGGTTTTTAAACACAAAACACTGTTTATTCCATGAACTCAACTTAACATCTTAAATAAACATCTCTGAACACCCCTTACTTCAAAGATAACTCAGAAAATATTGCAACAGTAAATCATTCCTTAAAATGTTCCTTCAATCTTCCAAGAGACTTAACACCTTTAAACAAAATCACATCAGGTTAAAGGCTTCAATATTATAAGTTTAAATCACCCAAATGATCCAGAGATGGTCTTTTATGGCAGACATCACAGCTCACTGCAAACACAGACACACACAGGCTGTTTTAAACTGAAACTAAAAACCTGCCAAAATGGCTGACCTAAAGCCCAGCTCCACCCACTCTCTGACATCACTGTTTTCTTAAAGGTACACTGCTTAAATATCCATGTCTTAAAGGTACCCTCCCATGACAATTCAATGAATCAAATGCCATTCTACTTTGACTTTGTAGATCTCACTAAAGCATATGACACTGTGAGCAGAATGGACCTCTTCTGGATATCAGACAATATCGTCTGTCTTCCCATAGTTTGCGGTCTCACTCAGTCCTTATGTAATAACATGCACTGCACCATTCAGTTTGACAGCTCTGCCTCTGACAGGTTGGAGTTCCAGAATGGGGTAAAACAGGGTTGTGTCTCAGCCCCTACTTACTCTCTCCCACTGAAGTAAGCTTTCCCTGTCGAGACGGAAGGAGTATACCTCACAGAACAGAAACTTCCTCAGCTTACCTCCACTGAAAGCTAAGACAAAAGTGTGGCATGTCCTGATCAGAGAACTTCTGTATGCTGACAATGCTGCACTAGTTTTCCAGATAGAAGACCAAAGGTCCATGTTCATGTCAAGTTCTTCCTCATCATCAGTGTCAAGAGAACTGGATTGTTATGGGCCAGGGTGTTATGTCTCTGCCTGTTCTCTTTGGTTGGTGTAATGGCACCTTTCCAGGCTAGTTGTCCTCAGGTGTCCTGGGCCAAAGTCTATCCCGCAACCAACATCACTAAAACAGAGTGTCCGGCCATAGTCACATCGCTATTTGTAGAACATTCTCTGGACAGGAATTATCTGCTACATTTCCTATATTGCACAGTATCTATACTGTGAAATACGTCACTGGTTGTGAGGTGTTTACGGGCATTCAGAGTTCACGAGATGCGACGTACATAAAAGGGATGACTTTCTTTCTTTCTGGAATGACTGATAAACAATCAGGACCCTTTTCCTTTGTGTCAAGTATGACTCCAGCTACAGAGCGCTTTCCTATTCACTTTTGTATTGATCGGGCTCCTTGGTGCCGCTCTCCATAACATATTGCCTTTCTGTCTTTTCTCCTCTGACTTTGAGACCAAATTTAGCTTCACCACCAAAAAGCTGGATTGGAGAGTTTAGGAGAGAGGCTATTTTAGTTGTAACGGTTTTTCAGACATCCACAAGGAAACTTGGATGTAAGAATTCTCAGTAGCTGTTCAATTCATATTTATTTCTGGAAAGTAAAGTTGTACGGTCAGGTTAAGAGAATGGGCGAAGTGGATAATTCCGGGGAGTTGGTGGTGAGATTGTCGCTGGACTAGAGTTTCAAGAACCCAGCTATTGTTCTGGGGATCCAGATTTGAATCCCACCATAGTGGATGGTGAAATTAAAAATCTAATGTGGCCATGAAAACATTGTCAATTGTTCTAAAAACTCATCTGGTCCACCAATGCCCTTCAGGGAAGGAAATCTGGACTATACATGACTCTAGATACACATCAATGCGGTTGAATCTTTTCTTGTAAATTTAAGGTAACCAATAATTTTTTTCCAATTAAGGGGCAATTTAGCATGGCCAGTCCAACTACTATACATATCTTTGGGTTGCGAGGGCGAGTCCCACTCAGACACGGGGAGCATGCGCAAACTCCACACGGACAGTGACCCGGGGCCGGGATCGATCCTGGGCCCTTGGCGCTGTGAGGCAACATGGTTGACTCTTAACTGCCCTCTGAAATGGTCAAGTAAGCCACCCTATTCCACTTCAATTCGGGATGAGCAACAAATGCTGGCCCAGCCAGCGATACCCACATCCCATGAGTAAAGCAGAAAAATATTCAATGAGCTGCTTAAGTCACCGTAGGTCCCTAATCTTCTTCTGTGCTGTATGAACGAAAATGAAATGAAAATCGCTTATTGTCGCAGGTAGGCTTCAAATGAAGTTACTGTGAAGAGCCCCGAGTCGCCACATTCCGGCGCCTGTTCGGGGAGGCCGGTACGGGAATTGAACCCGTGCTGCTGGCTTTGTTCTGTTTTGCAAGCCAGCTGTTTAGGCCAGTGTGCTAAACCAGACCCTTGATTCTGTGGTGAACGACAAAACTTTGTTACCATGCCCAAATAGACATCTAGAAGGGCAAAGGTGGGGGGAAAAATGTGGCGCGAAGTGGCAGATATCAAAGAAACATCCATTTCAGTGCCATGTTTATTTGACTTTTCTGTCAAACCCAGTTTCCTGCCCCAATTCTTTTGAATGGATTCAGGCATATAGGTGAGAGACAGTTAATGTATTCACAATTACCATCTCGTTTGCTGACAGAGTGAAGTGTCTTGTGTCACTTAGCGGCAAATAGAAAAATAACCAGCTTCCATTTTCTTGCTTCAATCTGCATCAAAAATAAGACGATTTGGACAAATAAAGTTGTTACGGGGCTTGACTGGGTGGGTTCAATAAGGATGATTCCCTGGCTGAGGGGGTCTAGAATCAGGAGACACAGAATAAAGGGGCGGGACATTTAGGACTGAGATGAGAAGGAATCTCTTCACTCAGAGAGCGGTGAACCTCTGGAATTCTCTGCCACAGAGGAGATTCAGTCACTGAGTATGTTCAAGATTAAGCTCGATAGATTTCTACGCGGGCAGCACGGTAGCACAAGTGAATCGCACTGTGGCTTCACAGCGCCAGGGTCCCAGGTTCGATTCCCAGCTGGGTCACTGTCTGTGCGGAGTCTGCACGTTCTCCCCGTGTCTGCGTGGGTTTCCTCCGGGTGCTCCGGTTTCCTCCCACAGTCCGAAGATGTGCAGGTTAGGTGGATTGGCCATGGTAAATTCCCTTAGTGACCAAAAAGGTTAGGAGGGATTACTGGGATACGGGGATAGGGTGGAAGTGAGGGCTTAGGTGGGTTGGTGCAGACTCGATGGGCCGAATGGCCTCCTTCGACACTGTATGTTCTATGTCAGGCATCATGGCATATGGTGTAGTTCAGGAAGATGAGGAAAAAGATCAGACATGATTTAACTGAATGGAGGAGCAGTCTCGAGGGGCTCAAATGGCCGACTCCTTCTCCTGTTTCCCATGTTCCTATGTTCCTGACTGGTTTTCACTCGTGTCATGTCCAGTCTAGGGAATCAGGGAACCACTCTTATCTCCTTTTTTGGAGACGTAACAATTTGCATGTTATTATTCAAGACTCGTTCCTTGTCCTTGTGAATGATCTCATGATCTCATAACTCTGGTTCTAATTGAATGTGACATTGGCCCAGTGTGCTTTCTACATCCGAGGCCTGTTAAACGTGGACAAAAGGGGATTAAAAGTATTTCCTGCAGTTACAGAAATGCTGCACTAAGCTCTTGGCCCTGTGTTGTACAAGAGCCTGGCAGGGGGAAACATCAATGCACGTTTCATGTAACTCTAATATCTGATTGCTCAGGGTAATGTATTTTAATTCATTAAAAAAAAAAAAATCCATCATTCCTTGACTGAACTGCCTGGGACTCTTCTCTCGGGAAAGGTAAAGATTGAGAGGTGGCTGAATTCATGGGCGGGATTCTCCGACCCCCCCGCCGGGTCGGAGAATCGGCGGGGACTGGCGTGAATCCCGCCCCCGCCGGTTGCCGAATTCTCCGACACCGGATATTCGGCGGGGTGGGAATCGCGCCGCGCCGGTTGGCGTCCCCCCCCAGCGATTCTCCGGCCCGCGATGGGCCGAAGTCCCGCTGCTGGAATGCCTGTCCCACCGGCGAGAATCAAACCACCTCTCTTACCGGCGGGACAAGGCGGCGCGGGCGGGCTCCGGGGTGGGGCGCGGGGCGATCTGGCCCCGGGGGGTGCCCCCACGGTGGCCTGGCCCGCGATCGGGGCACACTCTTTTCCTTCCGCCTTCGCCATTGTCTCCACTATGGCGGAGGCGGAAGAGACCCCCTCCACTGCGCAAGTGCGGGGATGCCGTGAGCGGCCGCTGACGCTCCCGCGCATGCGTCGCACGGCAAAGTCATTTCCGCGCCAGCTGGCGGGGCACCAAAGGCCTTTCCCGCCAGCTGGCGGGGCGGAAATCAGTCCAGTGCGGGCCTAGCCCCTCAAGGTGAGGGCTCGGCCCCTCAAGATGTGGAGAACTCCGCATCTTTGGGGTGGCGCGATGCCGGACTGATTCGCGCCGTTTTTGGCGCCGGTCGGCGGACATCGCGTCGATTGCGGTAAATCCCACCCGAGGTCTTTCATATGATGACGGTGTTGCAGAGGGTAGACCCCGAGTTGGGGGCGGGATTCTCCGTTTTGACGGCAGCCCGGGGGTTTGAGTCTGCCCCACAATGGAACCCCATTGACCGGCCGCCGGTGCGTCGCAGCAGAAATGTGGCGCTGTGGGGCGGAGAATTCAGCCAAGATATTCCTGCTTGTGAGGGGGTTTGGGGGGGAAACTAGGGCCCAAAACTATAAAATAGTCATTAATATACCCAGTAAGGATTTCAGGAGAAACGCCTTTTTCAACAGAATGTGTATCCCACTACCACAGGGGTGCTGCCCAAATGATATGGATGTATTTAAGAGAAAGCTACGATCAATACAAGAGGGAGAAATTTGTAGATGTGATGTTTCTAGGATTTCATAAAAAATAAAAAAAAGGGTTGTGGGCTAAATGGTGCATTTCAGTGTTGTAATGTCTATGTAATTCTCTGCATAAAGAACAGTTCCATTTTATTTTATTTTTTTTAAATTTACCCAATTCATTTTTTCCAATTAGGTGGGCGCCGCCATCTTGTCCTCCCCAGGAACATCAAGCACCACCATCATGTCTCCCCCATGGCACGTGCAGCCCGTGGGCGCTGCCATCTTACCAGGACCCATGCCCCCGGGCACCCCATCATCTGCCACCATCGGCGATCAGCCGCGTCTCAACTCGGTCACAATTGACCAGCCTCGCCCACACAACCTAGCAACCTCCTCTACAAACATGAAAATCGATGGGCACGA
The DNA here is from genome assembly GCF_047496885.1 of Scyliorhinus torazame. Lineage (NCBI taxonomy): Eukaryota > Metazoa > Chordata > Chondrichthyes > Carcharhiniformes > Scyliorhinidae > Scyliorhinus > Scyliorhinus torazame. The sequence goes on along the minus strand of NC_092716.1, from coordinate 16,014,236 downwards.
GATCTCCTGCCTGCTAGACTCCAGGTGCACCGAGAGCTTCATTCATCCCAATACGGTAAGGCGCTGCTCCCTCGCGATACACCCCGCCAATCAGAGAATCTCCCTGGCCTCTGGGTCCCACTCCATGGCGATCGGGGGTACTGCATAGCCACTCTCACTGTCCAGGGCATGGAGTTTACCGGCTTCCGTCTCTACGTCCTCCCCAACCTCTGCGCTGCCTTACTACTTGGCCTGGACTTCCAGTGCAACCTCCAGAGCCTAACATTGAAATTCGGCGGGCCCCTACCACCCCTTACTGTGTGCAGCCTCGCAACCCTAAAGGTCGACTCACCTTTCCTATTTGCAAACTTAACCCCAGATTGCAAACCCGTCGCCACCAGGAGCAGACGGTACAGCGCCCAGGACAGGACCTTCATCAGGTCCGAAGTCCAACGACTGCTTCGGGAAGGCATCGTCGAGGCCAGCAACAGGCCCTGGAGAGCCCAAGTGGTAGTGGTGAAAACTGGGGAGAAACACAGAATGGTCATGGACTACAGCCAGACCATCAATAGGTACACACAGCTTGACGCGTCCCCCCTCCCACGCATATCTGATATGGACAATCAGATTGCACAGTACCGGGTCTTCTCAACTATGGACCTTAATTCCGCCTACCACCAGCTCGTCATCCGTAAGGCGGACCGCCCATACACTGCCTTCGAGGCAGATGGATGCCGAAACCACTTTCTCAGGGTTCCTTTCGGCGTCACCAATGGGGTCTCGGTTTTCCAATGGGAAATGGACCGAATGGTCGACCGGTACGGTTTGCGGGCCACTTTCCCGTACCTTGACAATGTCATCATCTGCGGCCACGATCAGCAGGGCCATGACGCCAACCTTGCCAAATTTCTCCGCACCGCCACTCTCCTTAACCTCACTTACAACAAGGAGTAGCTATGTGGTCCAGAACGGAGTTCTGGGGCCTGATCCCGACCGTATGCGCCCCCTCATGAAACTCCCCCTCCCCCACTGCACCAACGCCCTCAAACGTTGCGTGGGGTTCTTTTCTTACTACGCCCAGTGGGTCCCAAATTATGCGGACAAGGCCCACCCGCTCATCCAATCCACTCTTTTTCCCCTAACGGCCGAGGCTCACCAGGCCTTCGACCGTATTAAGGCCGACATCGCCAAGGCTGCGATGCACGCAGTCGACGAGACGCTCCCCTTCCAAGTCGAGAGCGATGCATCAGACTTCACTCTGGCCACCACCCTCAACCAGGCAGGCAGGTCCATGGCATTCTTTTCACGAACCCTTCATGCCTCCGAAATTCGGCACTCCTCCGTCGAAAAAGAGGCCCAAGCCATCGTTAAAGCTGTGCGGCATTGGCGGCATTACCTGGCCGGCAGGAGATTCACTCTCCTCACTGACCAACGGTCGGTAGCTTTCATGTTTAACAACACATAGCGGGGCAAGATCAAAAATTATAAAATCTTGAGGTGGAGGATCGAGCTCTCCACCTACAACTACGAGATTTTGTATTGCCCCGGTAAGCTCAACGAGCCCCCCGATGCCCTATACCGAGGTACATGTGCCAGCGCACAGGTGGACCGACTCCGGACTCTGCACGACAACCTTTGTCACCCAGGAGTCACACGTTTGTACCACTTCATCAAGGCCCGCAATCTGCCCTACTCCATCGAGGAAGTCAGGGCAATCACTAGAGACTGCCAGATCTGTGCGAAATGCAAACCGCACTTCTACCAGTCAGACCGTGCGTGCCTGGTGAAGGCCTCCCGCCACTTTGAACGCCTCAGCATGGACTTCAAGGGGCCCCTCCCCCCCGCCGACCGTAACACGTACTTCCTCAGTGTGGTCGATGGGTGCTCCAGATTTCCCTTCGCCATCCCATGCCCTGATATGACCTCTGCCACCGTCATCAAGCCCTCAACACCATCTTCGCTCTGTTTGGCTTCCCCGCCTACTTCCAAGGCGACAGGGAATGCTCATTCATGAGCGATGAGCTGCATCAGTTCCTGCTCAACAATGGTATCGCCTTGAGCAGGGCGACCAGCTATAACCCCCGGGGAAATGGGCAGGTGGAGAGGGAGAATGGGACGGTCTGGAGGGCCGCCCAGCTGGCCCTACGGTCCAGAAATCTCCCGGCCTTCCACTGGCAGGACGTCCTACCCGACACACTGCACTCCATTCGGCCGCTCCTGTGCACTGTGACTAATGACACACACCATGAACGTCTCTTTGCCTTCCCCAGGAAGTCCGCCTCCGGGTTGTCGCTCCCAACTTGGCTTGCAGCTCCAGGCCCCGTACTCCTCCGCAAGCACGTACGATTCCACAAGGCGGACCCGTTGGTTGAAAGGGTACAGCTACTCCATGCCAACCCGCAGTACGCCTACGTAGCATACCCCGACGGCCGCCAAGATACCGTCTCCCTCAGGGGCCTGGCACCAGCTGGTTCTACACACATATACCCCTCCGACCCAGCGCCACCCTCCCCTTCCCCGACGCACCCCACACTGCAGCCCCCGCCCCAGGACAATCCATCCTCCCCCTGCCCATGCCCGAGGATTTCGGCACGATCCCGCAGTCACCGAGGACCAGACCGACACAGGAATCGCCGCCACCACTGCGGCAACGGCAGATCAAGGCTCCAGACCGACTGAACCTGCAACTTGATCGGGACTCCATTTTTTCTCTGTAGTTAAAACATGTACTTGTATATAGTTCTCCACCACCCCCGCCGGACTCAATTTTAACAGGGGGTTAATGAGGTCGTCACCACTGATGTATATATTAGATGATTTGTGGTAAGACCCTGTACTACAGGTACGGGGGTAGTCCCTGCCTGCTGGCTCCGCCCAGTAGGCGGAGTATAAATATGTGTGCTCCCCATACAGCAGCCATTTCACCAGCGTAGGAGACCACACATCTTAGTGTAATAAAGCCTCAGTTGCATTCAACTCTCGTCTTTGTGTAATTGATTGTGCATCATGGCCCTCAGGATAAACAGCCACCAGTCAGCTCTCCCTCTCAAAGGGGAAAGCAGCCTAGGGTCACCTGGGACTATGACTCCTTTACCTTTTACCTCTTAAACTGCTGCATTCTGTGCGGTGTCGGTACGCCCACAGTACTGTCAACATAGCAAAACGTCACCAGTTGGAAAATAGGATGGAGGTTGGGATTGAGGGTTGAGTAGCAAGATAGAGGATTGGAAATAAAGGCCAAAAATTGTCAGAAAAGTCAACTTTTAGTGTTGGGAATGTGTGAAACAGGAGTAAACCAATATGTCCCATGGATCTCATTTAACTGTGTTTGCTCCACCTCCATTGAAACATTTACTTAAAAAAAAATTGTTTGTCTCTCCCTGGAAAGATCCCCCACCTACCAGGTTGTTGAAGAGAGAATTCTAGATGCGTACCATCCTTCTGTGGTAAGGTGAAGTAATTGAAGCTGAATCACATTGACGTATTTGAGCGGAAGTTAAATAAACTTGTATTAGGAGAAAGTAATAGAAGGATATGCTGTTAGGGTTAAATGAAGCAAGGTGGAAGGAGGCTCACATGGTGTACAAATACTGGCATCGGTCAGTTGGGCAGAATGGTCGGTTTCTGTGCTGTATTGCATGCAATTCAACAAATAATTGGGCCTCATGTCCCTTATGAAACAGAGCAAACCCAATACTGAGGTCAACTTACTGGCTTTGAATATAGACTATCTAACCAAGAACCAGGCTGAAAACTAACTGACAAATGTATTTAACGTTAATCAGGTAAATGAACTGAATTCAGTACAAATTACAGTGAGTAAAATCACAGGGCTGATTTGAGACTAAATGCAGAGGAACTGTGGCGCTTTACGTCAAATAAATCGGCCCCGACCCCTCACCGTCCTGCGACTGATGATGGCTAGCAGCCACGCCGAGTAAAACTCTCTGCTCCCACGATATAAACGGCCGGAGAATGGCTGGGTTCGTGGCTGCGCATGCGCACGGCGATGCCGGGCAGCGGTCGCGCAGTAGATGGCACCGGCCGTGCACGGACCCGACCTGCAAGCATCGCCCCCGATTCGGGCGTCAGAAGGGATTCTCTGCCCAATCGCCGACTTGGTTGTCAGTGTAATTCCTAGCAGCATGAGGATTATTTCATCTTTTTTCAGCAACACTTCAACACTCTCGTTACCAATTATTTTGCATCTTGAAAATTTACATTTATTTTTTGCTATCTAAAGCATTCATGATGTTAAACACCTCTATGAAGCCTTATGTTAATCTTCCCTGTTCAATTAAGAACAACACCAGCATCTCCAGTCACTTCACATAAGTGAACTATCCCATCCTTAGTAAATTCCTAACCCACACTCTCTCCAAGCCATTGACATCCTTTCCAATTTGAATTCACAGTATGTTCACTGAGGCTTAGCCAGTGTTCATAGAATCATAGAATCTCTACAGTGCACAAGGAGACCATTTGGCTCATCGAGTCTGCATTGACTCTCCGAAAGAGCACTCTACCCAGATCTATTCCCCATAACCTAACCTGGATATCCCTGGACAATAAATGCTCAATTAGCATGGCCAATCCACCTAACCTGCACATGTTTAGACTTTGGGAGGAAATCAGAGATGCCGGAGGAAACCCATGCGGACTCGGTGTTATTGAAATGTTTAGCATAACTCCTGGCATTAGGCATTCATTAATAAAGTCAAGGAACGCGCATGCCTTTTTAACAGCCTTTTCGAGTTGTCATACCACCTACATGATTTGCCAGGTCTCGCCGTTCCTGCACCGCATTTCCAATTGTAGCGTTTAGCTCATACTGATTCTGCTCATTCGCCCTACCAAATGTATCATATTGCACTTAGCTACGTTGCTTCATTTGTCTATCTATAATCCCCTGAAGGATGTTAATAATAATCTTTATAAGTGTCACAAGCAGGCTTACATTAACACTGCAATGAAGTTACAGTGAAAATCCCCCAGTCGCCACACTCTGGAGCTTGTTCAGGTACACGGAGGGAGAATTCAGAATGTCCGATTCTTGTGGGAGTAAACCGGAGCCCCCACAGGAGACCCACGCAGGCACGGGGAGAACGTGCAGACTCTGCACAGACAGTGACCCAAGCCGGGAATCGAACCTGGGACCCTGGAGCTGTGAAGAACAGTGCTAACCACTGTGCTACCGTGCCACCCTGTTACCATCCTCCTCATTGTTTACTACATTTCAGAACTATATGTCAACTGTAAGCATTGAACCCATCTCCTGTACAGGTCATTAATATAGAAAAGAGCAGAGGTTCACCCCTGTACCGAGCGAGGGTGGGGTAGCAGGGAAGGGGCATTACTGTATATTCCCCAGTCTGTAAAACCATTCATCACTACCCTCTGCTTTTTGTCTCTTTCCAGGATACCACTGCCCCTTTAATTCCACGGTCTTTAATTTTGCTAACCTAACAAGTCTATTTGAAGTACTTTGTCAAACACTTTGATTTGAGCAGAAATAGCTTTTTTTTGAGGAATGAGGGAATGGATAGCAGAACTGTCAGCATCTTGCCGAGGGCATTTGACAGAAAGACAAAGAACGCACAGTTCTTCAATTCAATGGGACTTTGGTTTTCAACAGCTGCTCTCCGAGATGCCCAGACCACCAGCGTCTCAATGTTACCTGTTAGTAATTGGAATGAATGTCAGGCTGGATATCCAGCAGCTAATGGAACATG